>NC_142930.1:32747169-33114669 GCF_046866305.1 Octopus bimaculoides | reverse complement strand
GTAGAGCATGAATTCCACTCACTAAGTATCATTTACCATGTGCAGTGACAAGAAAAGATCAAGGTTTCTATATTAGAATTTCCTTCTCTTAGTCTTTGTCAACCAAGGTAGCCTACAAGAGCATGAGTATAAGAATTCCAAGACTAGAACTAGGGATTTATCAATCTCAAGTGGTCTTAGAACACACTTGTTCACCATCTTGAGTTCTATGTTTCTATATTTTGTCAACATATAGTCGTTAGCCTTATATCAGCTACCTCTGCTTTTTGGCAGGTATTGTATTTCTTCTGCACAATTTCTCGCAAATCTTCCTCTTTTTACAAGAAAAGAAGCACATTAAAACATTATACAGTGCTCCTCCCACTTGTAACAACAACCTATACCATTCATTCTACCTATTTGCATTTAGATGAACTGGGTAAACAAAATGTATATATTTCTGCTACAGATACAAAACAGATCCAGTGGCAGCATACAAACCATGAATTATTTTGCTAGTGGCAAGCACATTCACTATTTTTCTAATCAGTTGTGATTTTATAACAGACCTATGATAGGTTTAGAAAAGCAGCTCCTTAAAAGTACTCATCCACAAGTTAAGGAGTTGGTAAAAAGAAAGGCAGCCATTAATAAATCACCACATGAATGATACACAACTGTGAGCAAAATATTATTCTTAAACGGACAACAAAGGCAGAGACAAAAATACTTGCTTTTAATATTCTTTCTTCAATAGTTTTCGGATAATCAGGAATAGCCTCTTGCAATGCTTCTAACTATAATACAAAAATATAAACAAAATAATAGTCTCTTAATAAAAATTCAAAAACACTTAAACTAATAGAAACATTTTCTTCAGATTGTTACCCTCAGTTTTCATGTATTTTTATTTATTTTTTTGTAAAATACATTTCAAACTGTTCATCATTAATTGACATATTTGCAAATATATGTACATGTTCATGCAGGTACTGAACAAACATTTACTTTACATGAGTTAACATTCTTATTTATTATGCCACGTTTCCAGCATAATCACTCCAAAAATAATTTTGAAACACTCATGATTTAAAATTAAGACTGATAATCTTATCAAAGGACTTGTGTAGGATAAAGATGCTGCAAAATATTTTGAAGTTAAGACTCTGCAAGAATGTGTGGATCTGTGTGTCATCAACTTCAATGTAAGTAGTTTAATAAGCAAGGCTAAATATATTTAGATGATGATCATCTTACTACAGACAGTATGTTCTGTCCTTGGGCATGGCACACAAATTTGCTTGTTTTTGCTTGTTCTTGTTTGATAAAACCACTCCACTGGGGAGCAGTTAGCAGTAAGAAGGGCATCTGGCTGTAAAACAATTGCATGGAATAATGGATGTAAAACAAATAAAAAAACAACAAACAACTCCTTTACATACCCTATTGTATGTAAAATAATTATTGCTATTGAGTTTTATAAATACATGAACAACATTAAATTCATAATAGTAGTAGTAATGATGATTCAAATATATTTACTTACTCTTTTTGTAAAAGATTTTAACTTTGCATTAACAAATACTCTCAGATAATCTCTGTTTACAAAGGATAATGGCTTTGCTGGAAATAGAAGAAAAATGAATTTAAATAAATAAGAGAATTAAGTGACAGCTACAGCTTGTATATCCACAATATAAGTATACACAAAGACAGATATACTATTTATCTACAGCTGAGTCTGATACTAAAAGTTTTTTTGTTTTAATCCTCAGGTAACTGGTAAGTTTGATCTGTTTGGGTCATGCTGTCAGTTGACATATGGACATATAACGTGTAAAAATGTACAAAAAATTTATTAAAATTTCTGTGGAACAAATTCTACAAATTCACATTGAAAAGTTTACTTTATGAAAAATTTGTATGGAGGGTTGTAAGTAGGTATGTTCACACATATAACTTACTCAAAAATGCATATGTATGTGTACATATATATGTGTTTATGTGTATGGATGTATATGTACAAATACCTGTGTGCAGTAATATATTTGAATATATTTGTGTATTTGTATTTATTTGGGTTTGTATGTGTATGTGTGTGTGTGTGTGTGCATGCATGTGCTTGCACACGTGAGTATGTATATTCAGCAAAAAGTGACAGTAACAATGAATATGACAGAAAAGGTGAAACTTTCACTTACCATGATAGTAATGTGGAATTACTTCAATGTTGTAAGGACTAGAAGAAGAGGGAAAAAATAGAAATCATTATCAAATCTACAGATTAATATATATTTTAGACTGCAGTGGTGAGCAATATCATTATTGGTTACACATTTTTAATGAAGTAAGAAATGACGAAGGATTGTCTGTGCAATTCACTACAAAATAAATATCACACAGATATTGTTATTTAAATGCATCAACTATTCAGTTTTCTTGATAAATTTTACATATTTTTTATGTCTTTTCGTTGATGTACTGTTCCATGATAGAAAATTCAACAAAAATATTGTGTTACGCTAAGAAGCAGTGCATGGTACAAGAATTTTAACTTAAGCCAAATATAACAAACTACTCCAAATTGTTGTTAGACTATCCACACAAGTGGAGTCAATACCAGCTAGTTTGTACTAGCATCGATTTACATTAGTTGTAATAATGAAGTCAAACCAAATAGTGATATTTCTGAAATCATTTAATATGTACAATTCAAGTTTGAATAACACGTGACAGGAAATGCACCCATTATGAAATGGCTGCATTTCCTGTTATGTATTATGCAAACCTGAAACACATATTAAATGATTTCAAAATATTATTTGGCTTGCCTTTGTTATTACAATTATATATACAGTATGTATGTGTGTCTGTGTGTGTGTGTGTGTGTGTGTATATATATATATATATATATATATATATATATATATATATTTGAAGAAAAGCAACAAAAATTCAATAGGTTATAGCAGTACGTACATTTCGTACAAACTTTATTTATTTATGTAGTGAGAACACCACTGGTATTCTCACTACATAAATAAATGAAGTTTGTATGAAACGTACGTACTGCTATAACCTATTGAATTTTTGTTGCTTTTCTTCAAATTTTATTCACCAAATCTCTTGATTTTGTTTTTGGTTTTTACCCTACCAAATTCTGGTGCCTCAAACATTTTAAGTACCACATTTAATCTTTTGATTAAATCTATATTATTATTATATATATATATATATCCGAGCTGTATTCTCTGTCATCACTCATGCAAATACTGTCTAACAGAATGTATATCAGATGGTTTACTTTAAAGAAGAAAACTATTGATACAAGTGAAATTCTAAGACTAATGAATTAGTCACAGAGTACATTACATCAAGTTAAAAAATGGAAGTTGTGGTGTTGTATTAGGTTCTTTGGTTGCATGCATTTCAACACTCTAAGTTGTATGCAGTTTATGAGTGTAACTATGAATGTACATGTGGATGGTTTCTGTAAAACAGCACACAGCAACATGCTGTGTGCTGTAGATGTTTTGTAGGGCAAGGATTGACAGTAGTACAGTTTACACTTGGAAGATTGTGGTATATGATTTACGAGTTCCTGCAGGGGAAGAAACTGTGTCTATATGTGTGGATAGAGAGGAACTGAGATTTAGGATAGGGATTGTGCAAACTTCTTAACTATATAGCTATGCCTGCATCTACACACATACAATGAGCGACATTTATAAAACAAAGTAATTCATCTTAGAAAATAAGTTAAATGAATATCAGAAAAACATCCACTTCAGTGTGGACTTACATACTTGTCAGAAGTATTTGAAGGTACTTTTCCAGTTAGAGTAATCACTGAGCCTTTACTGTTACGTGCCTGGAAAAAAAACAACAATATAATGAAGGTAGAATATAACTATACATTATAGTTTTGATTACAGAGTATCCCTGTAATATGCTTGAATGACAGTGATAAAGATGAAGAACAAGGAAGGTGTATAGGAAAAGGGAATGATTGATGCAATAAAACAAGAGGTTTACAAAGTTATTGGGCATCACCAACCTACTAAATAGCATTTGCTTTTCTTTTTAGATGTCAGTTTTAATGAATTTTGTATCTTAAATCAAGATGATACAGGATCATAAAAAAATTGCAATGTGTTAGACTATGGTGCAGCACAAGGCACACTGGCATAGCAAAATGAATGCTGAAATGATGTTACTGAATGGAAATTTAACCACTGATTATTTGTTGAATAAAACATTTTAGAATATCATGCTGTTCATGACTAAATTACTAATGCCCAATAGCCCCAACTTTTAGATTAATTCAATCTATTTCCAAGCTTTACATAATTCATCATGAAGTAACACACACCACCATTAATGTTTTTACATATATTTTTTCATGGAATGAAATAATTTGGTACAGCTGACTGGACGTTCAACCTGTTTTGATGACAGTACTTTTTGATACTGGAGACACACACGTGTGCACACAGAGATTACAATTTATTAACTGAACACAACTGGCATAAACTCTTTCCCTCTCCCCATACACATGAAAAGAAATATACTCACACATGAAGAGAGAGAGGGATAGGAGAGAATGAGAGAAACATTAAAATGTCTGATGTCAGTTTTGTAGTAATTGGATTGGATTGGATAACCTATGTTCAGTCCACTGCAGGATGAATGCCTCAGCATGTTCTTTCCACCAACCACAGTATGAATTAGAGACTGTGAATTTGAACTTGAGATCATACTGGCTTGAAAAAGCTAGAGCATTATCCCCTATTGTAGCAAGTAATGTAGTAATTAGTGACTAATAGTGTCTGATACATTTTAGATATTATCTTATTGCTTCTTTCTATCTCAGTTATTTATCAAAGTTTCCTCAGTCAGATAATATCTGGTAATGAGCTTAGCAAATCAGTAAATGCAGACTTCCTTACCTTGATGACATGAGACTTGTTATCAATGTCAATTTTATCCAGAATCTTCTCCTGAATATTACGAAAAGAGCAGCTGGAGTCAACAATTATACATTGGACTTTCTTGGAATGGCAGACTGAAAGAAAATGGCCAAAAACTAAATGAGACACTTTAATAACAAAAAAACATTAAAAAGTTTCACAGGTTTCTTTTTTAATTCTTTCTCATCTTTTAATTTTTTAAGTGAAAATAACTTGGAGATAAAGACTACTAACACTTACACACTGATGAAGATGAAGTCTTTTTATGAGATACAAAAAAGGATAAAGGTGTTAGGAGTGAAAATATGCAAAAAAAAAAAAAAAAATAGGTATATCTAAATCTCAGTACATAATGAAAGTATGTATATTCTTCTTTCTAGTTCAAAAGTAGTGGGTGGGCAGATTGGTTTTAGAACATCATATTTTTTTTACATTTAGGACAAGCATTCCCTACTTGTCTTCCCCTAACACCCATCATTCCTCTATCTATGGTTCTACTCAGTTGCTGTAATCACCTGAGGGCAGAATCAGAACGTATTGCATCATCTCCCTTCTTTTGTACTTCCAGTTACTTCCCTCTTCCCCATGAGATTACTTCCATTTCTCATTATCATCCCTGCCCACACTATTTCTGTTAACCATCTCCTTTCTATGCCTTCAATCATTGCTCTCTCTCTCACTCTCTCTCCTCAACCATACTCCATTTTTAACACTTCTCACATCTGCTCAATGCCTTCTCATATCTGCCAGCATGTCCCAATTAATACAACCACCACCTTATGTACCTCTACCTCTCTCTCCTCACCACTCCTACTCCTTGCATATTATTCTGCTTCTTTCTGCTCTATACTCCTTCCTGAGCCATCCCTATATCTCTCACCATGTTGTTGGTACTCTGTCGCTTACGATGTCGAGGGTTCCAGTTGATCCGATCAACGGAACAGCCTGCTCGTGAAATTAACGTGCAAGTGGCTGAGTACTCCATAGCCACGTGTACTCTTAATGTAGTTCTCGGGGATATTCAGTGTGACACAGTGTGACAAGGCTGACCCTTTGAAATACAGGTACAACAGAAACAGGAAGAAAGAATGAGAGAAAGTTGTGGTGAAAGAGTACAGCAAGGTTCGCCACTATCCCCTGCCAGAGCCTCGTGGAGCTTGAGGTGTTTTCGATCAATAAACACTCACAACACCCGGTCTGGGAATCGAAACCGCGATCCTATGACGCGAGTCCGCTGCCCTAACCACTGGGCCATTGCGCCTCCACATCTCTCACCATACCCTTACCCATACTGATATCAACTGCACTGCAACTCTTGTTCATCACTCACTACATTCACCTCTACCCCCATCTCTAACCATCTATTACTTCCCGTTCAAACTCTTAAGAAACTCTCCCCTTTCCCCCCTAACTGATTCACTGTCTGTATTCTTTTTTATACCCATCTTCTTGTATCCTGAAATGTTCTGGCAACTTGCTACCACCATTTCTACCTTCTCTCCAGGTACTCTCATCTACTATATAATGTGAGATATCCTTGTATCTCCTGTACAGTGAAACACCTGGGCTTGCCCATCTATCACCTTTGGCCTCTCAACAGCTGATATAGAACCATAGCGCTTCCTTTCCCTCTCAAATACTCTCATCCCACTTTTGTCAAAGAAGTTTCTTCCGTTTTCTTTCTTCCTGTTCTTTTGTCTTGCAAATTGCTTAGCAACCTCACTAGTGCCAATAGCATGATAAAAGCACCCTGTACACTCTGTAAAGTAGTTGGCATTAGGAAGGACATCCAGCTATAGAAACCATGCCAAAACTGTCACTGGACCTCAATATGACCATGTGGCTGGCCAGATCCTGCCAAATCATCTGAATCCATGACAGTATGAAAATGGACACATGATGATGACGATCCTTCTTTACTCTGGAGTTGTTAAAATAAGTACAAACCAACTAATAACATATTAAATGGATTCAATTGCCTAAATTCTCTCCTAAAAACATTAGTTTTCTGCCTCATTAAAAGAAATTATCTTCAATGAAAACATTTCACTCTATCAATAAATTTCTATATGCAGACATGAGTAGGACATAACTATACCAGTTGCAGCAATTAAATATATTTCATAACAAACATAGCAAGGTTAGTAAAGTAATCTCAAGAATATAATGTATTTATTTTCTCCTTAGTCTTTTTTTTTTTTTGTTAAGAATAAAGAAATAGCAATATGCAACTTGCTTAATAAATAGAAATTGATAAAACAAGTACGATGATGACGTAAGTACAGAGGTTAGTATGATCAATTAAAATGTGCCTCAGAATGGCTACAGTCCAATGACTGAAACTCTAGTTAAAATCTCGAAGCAATTAAAGTAACGAGAGAGAGAGAGAGAGAGAGAGAGAGAGAGAGAGAGAGAGAGAGAGAGAGAGAGAGAGAGTGGGGACAGGGAGGGAGAGAAAGTAGAGTGGTAAAATAGAGCATGCATGTATATGAGAGAGGGCAACACTCTGATATTTGAACTTTTGAACACCTTAATACACATCCACACCTATATAGGGGTGTATAACCAGGTTATGTTTGGTGCGCTGCTAAAGTCATTAAATGAAGATTTAATTAATTTCATTTATTCCAAGTATAACTTACATACATGCAATTTACTATAAATTCTCATAACATTTTGTACGTTTTAAGTTAAGCTCAGCTATCACCAGCATCTTTAGATCTACCTGCAAGTGGTAAAAACAGTAGTATGTGAAGTGAACAGCAAAAGAACAATGAATGAAATGGGGATAGTAACACACACCATTACTACAGGGAGGTAACATGTCACTGGTCTTTCAATACTGACAAGCTGGTGACATGTCAAGAACATCTACCAAGTGAATTTTTCAATGTTTTCCCCCTAATAGCCATCATGAAACATGCCAGTCCGGCTCAAACCTCCAATCTCTCTACAACAAATTAAACAAAGTACAAAGAATATAAAACACCTCAACAGTGAATTATATTGACGTTTTTAATGCCCTGTGTTTTTTTATCTTACCTGGATAACATGACTATACTTCACAAACAGTCCACACCATCTACACAATGAAATAAATATACCCAAAATGAAAGCCCTCCAAAATATACAAGGCATAAAGATTGTTGCTGTAGCTAACTTTCCCTACACTACCACTGCAACAGGTTCAATCACCTCACGTGCAGCTACAAAATGCCTTTGTTCATAGGTTTGCTTCATCGGGTTTGACCTGGATAAAACAACAGCAACAACAAAACTACATCTTCATATATAGAACGTGGTTTTCAGCTAAGTAAAAGTATGGAATATCTGGAGCACTGAATCTGAATTGCATCTGGTCATTCAAGTCACTACTTACAGATCAGGGTAATACAACAATGAGGGACTATAATGATCCAAGTAGTGAGTCAGTAACACTCAGCCAACTAATATTGATAGGGTTGTTCCTTTTAAGTGATTAACCATCTGTTCTAAATCTATTTATGTTTCTGCGCTTTCTCTAAACATTCAAGGTATTTTAAAATTATGTATGTATACATTAAAGCGATTATTTATGACTTGTGACTATATTTAATTTTGACACTTTGCTGTACACGGTCATTTAAATACCTGCTTTTATATATATCTTTATTTATATCTATTTGTTTTGCTTACGGTTGAGTGTGAGAAGAAAAGAGTATAATTTGCATCAGGAAGTAGTTTTCGCAAAACTGTCGGATACTGGGAGATATTTTACCCAAACCATATTGTAAAAGATACTGAGCAAGTACCTAAAACCACCTTGTCATATATTAGTTCATAAAGAATGGATCGACAACATTGTATTCTATCCAATATGTAAAATAATCCAAAAGTATATGTACTTTTAATAGTTTTTCTTTCCACAGTTAAACTGAGAAAACAAAGAAAGAACAAATTTAAAAGATAGATTGTAATTACTGTATAAAAATATAGAGAGAATGTCAAATTCACTTAAGTCTTAGTAAAATAATAAATGGATTAAATATTCTTGGAAACCGAAATACAGTTGAAAGACTCACTAGCAACAACAGGTGATGATATTTTGACATAAAATATTTTCTTGTCAACAGCCATCTCGCGGAAGTGGACTGCTATAAACGCGGTGTCATACGAATGTAGCGGCTTCTGAAAATTGTTCCATTATAATAAGTTTCCAAGAGATTAGTGGTCAGCATGAACAAGAAGCCACGGTAAAAATAGGCAAAAGCGAGAGGTTATGATTGTGTAAGATAATATTTAGTGATGCAATGTAATCAAAACTAGTGGTTCTTAAACGTTATTGTTAGGTGTTCTTATTTTTCAAGCCTCTACGTGGTCGTTCGACTAGCTAAAAGTAGCAACCAAATATTCTTCAAATAACATCTTTAAATAAAGAGGGAACACAGGTAATATTAGATACACTCCTAACAAAAGACGAGATGGTGACAGTTGGAATGTTTTGATCAGATATCTGCTTGATCAGAGCTGACCTAGGGTTCAGTGACACCAAGCAGAATACCGAGCCAACGCGTGAGCCTACTAATAATAGCAATCAAGTTCCCAGTCCTAGATATATAAAAAAAAGACGGGATTAACACGTCTTTGGTCATAAGTGTTCTTAATGAAGGCAAGACAATAAAGGAGACATTCAAGACTTATTCACTTCTCTAATGAAATAGAAAATGAAAAAAAAAAAGAAAGGAAAAAAACCTCTTCAAAAAATGAGTTTGGTCAACGTAGTGTCATGTTTTCATTTACAAGGTAATCGGTGCTCTATCCAAAGCAGAGTTCTAACCCTTTCTACTGAAAGTTCTTTAAGAATGGTTAATGGAAGGAAAGGGATATGATCCAAGCAACTTCTTACATTCTCATGGTATTCTGGTAACTCTAGAAAGTATGAGCTTACCTTTAATTTCATGTTCTTCTGTGAAAATGATAATTGCATATAATACGTTTCTTTACACGTACACACATAACAAGGGAGGGCACAATATAGAAGGAAATAATTTGGTAGTCATTTATTTTCACCAAATGAGGGAATCAATCATAAGGAATATTTTAAGATAGATTTTGCTGAAATATTTTCCTTCTTTTTTTTTTGGCTATCTATTTACCAATCTTATAATGTGTGTATGTATGTTCTCTTATGTTTTTAATTATTTGAAATCTTCCTCTGAAGAAGGAGCTGGTTTCTGTTGCACATACAAAGTTCTGTCATTGGAATATAAATAACAAAAACAAATTAACATTTTAAACTAATAAAGTCTTGCATATTTTTACTGTTCCACTTTTAGATTATTTTTGCAATGTGTGAATTAGCTGGTTGATTTATTTTTCTGAAAACTCTAGCTTATCCAAATTGTCACTTAGGCATTTACTCACAAACCTAAGTACAACAATTATTATTGGTATAAATGTGAATTTATAATCTGGATACAAAAGCTGGAGGTTTCAATGTATGTATGTATGTATGTGTATATATGTATACATATAACAAGTGTTTATGAAGTTTCGAATGGAAAGTGGTTGCTCTTTCACAAGGATGTATTTTATCCAAACGTCACCAGTTTAGCTCAGTATCAATTAATATACTTTGGATTTTATTAATTTGTGTTAGTATTAGTGTTATGAAGTTCCAGTTGTCGTTATAGATGTTTTCATCTGAATCTTCTTGTCAATGGTGGAGATTGATGGGCATCATGCTCTCTCTTTGTGCATCAAACTTGTCTGGCCACTTTTAAATTTCTCGATCCTCTCATACAAACTTCTACACAGTAGTGCACTGTCTCTGCACTGTGCTAAAAGCCGCTGATGAAATCAGATCACTGCTCTTTTTTCTTCATTCATATTTTGCAATGAAGATTGCATTATGCATTTAAAAGGTAAAAATCTCTTCAGGGCAAGAATTGCAACTCTACATCCATTAGGATGGGAATTAATTTTTTGTCAATTTTTGTCCTGAAGAGATTTTTACCTTTTAAATGCATAATGCAATCTTCATTGCAAAATATGAATGAAGGTAAGAAATTGAAACATACGTAGGCGGTATGAAATTGACTATTAAATAAATAGATTTTTTTGTGTTCAAACTCTCCATTTTCTTTATATGTATATGTATATACATATATATATATACATATATATATATATATATATATATATATATATATATATATATATATATATATATATATATATATATATATATATACACAGTGGGTTTCTTTAAGATTCCATCTACCAAATCCACTTACAAGGCTTTGGTCAGTCCGAGGTTACAGTAGAAGACACTTGCCTAAGTGGCACTGAACCTGGGACCATGTGGTTATTTCTGCCTTGTTTGAAATTTATTTTATGCTTCTCTGTTGCTCATGAAACCACATTTTTCACACATCAACTTTGATTCCATTCCTTCTTTACACAATCAATCAATCACATTCTCCATCTCCTTAGCAGGTGAGGCACACCTTACTCATTGAAAATCTTTCTGCTCAACATGGGATTTTATACACATCATGGACATAGTAAATATGATTTCACTACTTTACTAATGCAGGTACAGTACACACAACACACACTGAAGTTATATAAGAAATCATGTGTTGCTTTATGATTATTTCTCCAGTCCCTACTGGTCTAACATTTTGAATAAAAAAGTTTCAGAAACTTTGATGATGTCATCTGATCATTAAGTATTTCAGTAGTTCAATAATTTTTTCTCTTGGAAAAGACATTTTACCAGAGTTTTCTGATGAGCAATCCAAATATACTCTTCAGTTTTAGTAAATAAACAACAAAATACAAAAATATTAAAATAATTTATTTTCTGTATGGAGAAACATTAACAAATTAAATTTTAAAAATTATGAATATATATATATATATATATTATAACACACACACACTGTGCATATATATATAAACTGATGTTAAATAAAAGTAAATAAATAGAACAAATATTTAATAAATAAAAATGAATTGAACATTTCTGTGGAATACAAATTCAGGTAATTTAAAATACTTTGGACTTATATTTAATACCATCCAAATTAACAAAGACATTCCTGATATAAGTTAAACTAGTTCATGTGTCATAGAACAAAAATATTTCTAGAATATTCATTGTGGTTTAATTGAAAAGTTTTTCTAATCCTTTCTCACATCATTCCAGTTTCCTCCCAGCTCACATTTTTTGTGTAGACAATCAGGCATCAATCACATTAACCTCACTAGTCTGCAATGGTCATTCATGGGCACAATTCTTCCCCTCCTGATTAACTTATAAAATGATATCTAAAGCAGTCAAAACTTCATTTCTACAAATCAACACTAATCATTCCCAACATAACCACTTCCAGCCTATTGGAACTGAGGAGTGTGGTTTCCAGTAAAAAGAGAAAAAGTGTCATTCTAAAATCATTGGTGAAGCAAGTTCAATAAGGCTAAACAAAAAGATTTAATTAAGATTAAAAAAAGAAAAATAGAGAAACTAAATCAGAAATGAATTTAAATTAGTAAACCATTATCCCTAATCAAGTTTTGTGAAGCAGCATCTACTTATTATATTTAATCTTTGAAAATGAAAAGATACAGTAGATCAAAATGAATATCCATCAAAAACATGTTTAAATATCCCAAAGACATATAATGGCTACAGAGACTGCCGCTTTTCCAGTTATTTTTATAAAGGTAAAAGAATCCAATTTGTAAATTTATTGATTTATTTTTCTCTTATTAAGTGATAATCTGAAAAGATGTAATTGATACAGGAATGGATTTTGATCTCCATTTTTAAAAATAATGACTGGTGGTGGTTATGTTACATTTCTTGAAACCATTTGCATGTTAGTAATGTTTGATGTTTCATTGCTTTTAGTATAACTTTTATCAATGCTTAAACACCTATTTCCATTTTTACCAGAATTAGACTGGTTTATTTGACCATATTTGAGATTGCTAAACCATGAGTTCTAGTGCACCTGAGCACTATAAACACTATTTTCATCATCATCATCATTATTATTATTATTATTATTATTATTATTATTATTATTATTATCTTCTCATCAAAAGTATCAGTTTAAAAATCTGTCTTGCTGTGTTGAGTTTGACATTTCTGTTATCTATTTTTGGTGACAAATTACGTTCCTATATTTGGTATGGATGTTTACAGTAAGGTTTTATGGAAGACAGAAGGAAAAGAAGAAATAAACTAATCTTATCATTTGCTTGCAATGATCAAGAATTAGGAAATGCTGTTCAGATACCAACTACTGCAAGATTTTTTAGCTCTTAAAGTATTCACATTTATGGATACAAACCTATACCCATCACAAAAGCAGGTTTTGAGACATTTCAGTTAAGAATTGTTGAGGAGACATAAAGAGTAATAATGAAATGAAGCATTGGCTTTGAATATATATATACACACACAGGGTATCCCAAAAGTCACTGATAGGTTTCAATTTTTAATAACTTCCTTAACTTTACAAATAAATGTATGAAATTTTGATGCAATATAAAGGATATAATGGAAATTAATATGCACAAGTCAAATTTTGCAACACCACTACATCACATGAAAAATGACATAGCTTAAATGGCAGCCATTTTCGGTTTTGCATGCCTATGCTCTTAACAAAACTTGTACCATAACACCCTCAAGAGTTTCAGACCCCACTTCTCTGATTTCTCTATTGATGTTCTCCTTCAGTTGCACCAAGGTCTCCGGTTTGTTGACACAAACCCTCTCTTTCAGGTATCCCCACAAGAAAAAATCCAGGCTTGTCAAGTCTGGGGAATGATGTGAAAGCCATTCAAACTAGACCTCACACATGGTTCCAGCAAGACGGAGCAACTGTTCATACAGCAAGAGAAACAATGCAGTTGCTACAGCAGTGCTTTGGAGAGAGAATAATCTCCTGCTATGGCAATGTCAACTGGCCTTGATGTTCCCCAGACTTTACTTGCTCTTAAGTAAGGTATTTTATACCACAAGTTGTCACTGAAATGCTGGACATATTTATGCAGGACACAATATCACTACAGCCCAAGAAGTGTCAATGCAAAGACATACAGAGACAAACACACACATATTTGCTTGTTTGTTTAAGGTCCCTCTTTCCACACTCACATGAGTTGGACAGTGATTTAAGAAAAGATTTTACAGCCAGATGCTCTTTTTGTTACCAATTCATACTTGATTTTCAATTAAGGAATCTTTTATTTCACTGGTCTTTGAAACGACATGGTGATCAATTGTATACTCAACAAGGAATGTAAACATCATATCATCATTTCACTCAGATGGCAATAGGTTAAGCCATAAAATGTCAACATTTACACACACACACACGCACACACACAACCTCACACATACACACATCAAACTTTCGAACAATTTCCATCAACCAAATTTAACTCACAGTTCATAGAAAGAACATCTGCAGCTAATACTTAATTTCTGACCCAAAAGAACACAAAGTATGTTTCAGAAAGAGAACAAGTATGTTTTTTTTTTATAATTCTAATTCAATAAATGATGCAGTCATTAAATAGAGATGGTTTTAAAACTATTAGCTATCATAAAAAGAGCTTATTGCGGTATGTTTTAGAAGAGTCATCTCTTTTAAATATATCCTGAGAATTACAGTAGAAGCATTCTTGTCACAATTTTGGTCAGAAATTTTCTGTGAGTTGTGCTAACACTATTTTCAATCTTTAAAATTGTTCTCTAGCCTTTCAAACAATAATTCAAGATTCAAAGAAAATTTTTGTTTGGGCAATTTAAGAAATAATTTGAATATTTGATACAGACACTAAATAACAACAACAATAATAATAATAATAATAATATAACTGCAAGTCTACAATCAGTAGTTGTTTCTAAAAATTCATTTAATTTTATTTGAACTCAAGAAACTGTTTTGCTATTATATCATTTGTTGCTATGTAAATTAAGAAAGATGGTTTGGTACTTGATATACAGTTAAACATATGAGAAACAAGGTAAGCTTCAGATGACAGGAAGGTGAATAGGAGAAGTGGTACAAAGGATTGAAGAGAGTGAGTAGTAGGTAGACAAGTAAATTCACATGAGTGCAAAAGGAGAGTGACAAATGGATAAAGATAGTGATAGAGGTGAATGCAGTGAATGGTGAACACATGTGGAAGTATGGTGGAATGTGACCATCAGTTGGTGGGAGAAAGAAATAGGAATGGGTCAGGGAGCTAAAGACAACACACACACACATATACATACATACATATATCATCATCATCATCATCATCGTTTAACGTCCGCTTTCCATGCTAGCATGGGTTGGACGATTTGACTGAGGACTGGTGAAACCGGATGGCAACACCAGGCTCCAGTCTGATTTGGCAGAGTTTCTACAGCTGGATGCCCTTCCTAACGCCAACCACTCAGAGAGTGTAGTGGGTGCTTTTACGTGTCACCCGCACGAAAACGGCCACTCTCGAAATGGTGTCTTTTATGTGCCACCCGCACAAGCCAGTCCAGGGGCACTGGCAACGATCTCGCTCGAAAATCCTACAGGAGCCAGTCAGGCGGTACTGGCAACGGCCACGCTCAATATATATATATATATATATATATATATATATATATATATGCATACACTCATGTGTCTGTCTGTGAATACTGGTGTAAAACACTGCATCAAGTTGCATCCTTTTACATCAAAAGCTAACTTAGCTGATCAATAAAATAATTATCAGACTGAAGTACTTGATTGAATATAGATTATTATAAACCTTGAAAGATACGCTCAGCATGAACCACCAGAGTCCAGTGACTTAAATAGCCAAAGAAAATTTATTTCGAATAATGGGAAATTTGGCTGGCATTATACATTATATTTCATCTGAAGCATCCTTTAAAATTTTATTACTTGAATGTCTCCATTTTACGGTTGAATGATGAATGGTAGGAAAATCTGACCTTCAAATGTAAAAGCTTTAATATCAACCACACAGAGATGACAAAATTATTTAAAATCTACTCAAATCATGCTATTATTGAGAAATAGATGTAACAGTGCATAAAGTGTAATTTCAAAAATAACATTACACAACATATAAAATAAATATGTCAACAATAAATCCATTTTTAATAAATTTGATTTGAATAACAAACGGAAATTTGTAATTTGCAGTTAAAAATACTTATAAGTCCTTTATACAAACCTAATATTAGGAAAAGGTAAATAAATATTTTTCATACTTTTTGAAGATTTGTATTTTTACTGTCATGTGCAGAAATAAAACTAATGGGATATGGTCCTGAATTTGATGGCTGAGGTAATTCTGTATTTGAAGATATCAAACTGGAGATCTTTATCACATCAGAATTATCACTGAGACTGTCTTCATTTATATTTCCCGTAGCAGATGTAACTGAAATTAATTGCAGTTCTTTTTGATTATCAGAATCTTTATCACAATCTTCTGAATGCTGTGAACAAGTCTCTTCAGATCTACAGGTATCAGATATATTGATGCTATCACTGGAATCAATATTAACAACATTGTCTTTATTGATATTTCCATGAGTGGTACTGGCAGCAGGTTTTAACCGAACATTATTTTTATAACTGGAAGTATGAATATCCACAGAAAATTCTTCAATACTGCTTTGATTGTCTTCATGACTGCAGGGTTCCATTTTTAACTGTAGGGTCTTTGGGTTGATGGCAGGCTCTGTCTCTGGTTCCACTTCAGTCTTGATATCGACAATCTGGTCTGTAACCATATTTTCTGCAGATCTTACATCAGAACCAGAAGTTGTATTGGATGTAGATGTTGATGCAATGGTAACAGCAGCATCAGCTTGCATGTTAATATTGTTGTAATTATTTCTAAATAACTTCATTAGCATAGAATTTTGTACCTCGTTAGTGTCTCCTTGTGTTTTAGAAGGAAATAGTCCTGACAAAGAACAAGGTTCTGCCAATAAAGGTTCCACCACATCAGATAAAATATCTTTTGTCTTAGCTTTGTTCAATTCCTTACAACAAAGATCTTCAAAATCTTTCATTTCTAATTTTTCAGCAATAATCTTCAGTTGGATTAGAATTTCTTCATTCAGATCTAAAATACCACTGTACATGTATTCTGCAAATGCTAAAAGTCCTTCTTTACTGACTGAACTTGGAAAGACCACTTTGGGAAATGAACCTCTTAACGAATGATGGAGAGCTGGCAGCAGTTTTGGACACACAGCTCCTAAAACCATTTTATGGACCTGAAAACATATAAAATACATCTGGAATAAATCTAACAAAAATTACAATGATCCTATTTCACCTCACAGTAAAATAAATTTGTAATTTATACACATTAAATATCCTTTCACCCATTTAATATTTGCAAAGATCATTCAACTGGAGCCTGTTATTGAATTTAGGATAATCACAAAGTTTTACTGACAAAGTTATCCTAATACATTTCATTGTAGCAATATTGACTAAATTCTGACTGAAAAAAATTTCAGAGTAGCACTGAAGTAGGGTATTGATAGCATTGAAACTGAAATTAAAAAGACATGACATTTGGAGAAGTATCAGAACGAATTTCTGTCCCTGTGTAAAGATCAATTCAAATAGAGCATGTGTAAAAGTTATGCTGTAAGGCAGTAAGATACTGACAATGAATGTAGAAGACCCATTGTAGCTGACAAGTAACAAGCTGATTGATATATATTGCTAATTTGTAAAAAATGCTAAATACATGAGTTGAGACAGTTACATAGCATCTTAGTTATCGATTGATATATGACAGGAAAGACAACTATACAGGTTTACATATATAATGGCAATAACTGTTGCTTAGTGAGTAAAAATGTGTAGTAAGTTACTGGTGGAAGGTACATACGAGATAATATTAGGTAGAAGAAATTAGGATGTCGTTGGAAGAAATTACACAGATTCAAGACAAAAGGAAAAGGCTGTATGAATGAAATCATAGGGGTGAATTATGAACTACATTAAATATTTTAAAGATTGGTAGAATCATTAGTGTCAGATAAAGTTTTTTGCAGCTTTTAGTTGTAATATTTTATGTTCTGAGTTTAAATCCTGCTAAAGTCATCTTTGCATTTCATCTTCCCAAAATTGATAAAATGAAGTTGCTGTGCAGAACTGAAGCTGATTTAATTATATCCATTCCACAAAATTTTAGCCTTGTGCATATGTTTGAAATTATTATAATTACTATATTACAACTATAATTATAGTTGCATTAAAATTAAATTTATGACATACCAATATATTTGTAGTACCATTACTGATGTATGAGTCACACAAACGTCCTGCTTCCCACATGGAAAATAGATTGGACATCACTGCTGTTTGATGATTTGGAACCACTAAAATGCGTTTCTCCTGAACAGGAGGTATAGCTGATTGTGGATGAAGTAAGATTTCACTGGAGACAGAATGGCTTTAAATACAAAAACATAAAACACATAACTAGTTAGATAACAGTCAACAGTAACATCAAGTATACCCATTAATAAATTCAAACAATACAAAGTGTTTGTTAAAGATCTCTGGACATTGCACACAACACCATTTGCTTCTGTTTGCTTGACTGACAAAAAGGTTTCATTCTTACTTCTTGTATGGGTGTTCAACTATAAGGGCATTCAACTCTAAGAACATTTGTTCCAACCAAATAGTGGGTTGAGGAATAAATTCATGAGCATTTTTCTCAAATTTAAAAATGCACACAGAAATAAAATTCAATGGCAAAATGTCTTATTTATTTAAAAGAGAATTTTTTGCTCTACAAGATAGTGTACAGTGTACCCCCACTAATTCACGGTTCAGCATTTGCAGACCCGGTTATTTGTGGAATCATAAATATCATCTGTGATTTTTTATGGCATTTTTACGTGGCAATATATACTTTTCCACACTTTTTAAGGCTAAACTATTAATAATAATATACCGTATTTGTCAGTTTACTGGACGCCCCTTCACAGCAGAAGATCCCTTTGATTTGAATAGCCATGCATCATGTTGCTTGATTTTTTTTAGATACGAGTACACTGTATCTTGTATCTCTTATTTCTGCTTTCAATCAAAGCTTGCTAATTAGTATAGCAACTATCAGCGCATTTTTTAAAATCATCATTACATTTGATCATACACAATATTTATTTCAACAGGATAATTTTTAAGGTCACGAGCTAATATAGCACCATTGAAATTAGGTCACTTACTGGTCCCTCCCTCCCCTTCTCTCTCACTCACTCACTCTCTCTTATTATTATAGTATAGGTAATACAAACTAAATTTTTCAAAACCATGATTATTTTTAATCTCGACATCGCTCAATACATGGTCACAAACAGCGTTTTCTTTACCATATTGTCAGTGGCGATAGAAAATGGTGCCTTTACATCAATATGGAGCAGCAAAACAAATGGTTCAGCTCTGACAAACAAGTGACTCTACAAGCAAAACAAGACCTTCATCCTTGAAAGACCATGTGGTGTGTATGGTGGGACTGGGAAGGCATAATTCATTATGAACTGGTTGAGTGCAATCAAACTTTTAAAGAAGATGATCTAAGATACTCACAACACTGCATTAGTTCTGGTTTTGCATAATTTGGAGTTTGCTTTATTAGAAGTGTAGACTGAGATCAATTGGTTCCTCTGTGCTCTGGTTGTTGTTTTGGTTTTCTTTTTCCAATTTGCACCATTTCCAACAGAGACTTTTTGCAATTTTCTTGTTTCAACACAACGAAGTTGAGAAGTGGGAATGGAATTAAGTCCTGATTTTTCAACAAGAGCTTGAAACTTTTCTGTAAAAATAAGAATTACTTTCAAGTAAATTTTTTTCTGGATGGAAACAATTAAAGTGTAATAATTGGAAATATTAAGTCCTATTTTTACAGAATTCATATTTCTTGTTTCAGTGTTAATTTTGATTTTAAAACTTCAAAGATATCTAGTTTTTTTTTTAAGTCATCATATCCCTTGTCAAAACGCTATACTATGTTCTCCTTTCCTCTCTTTAAATTCAATAAATATCAATATTTCAAACTTTGGTTTAATCTTTCAATAATATATCTAAGACATTTTCAAAAGAACAGGCATTAATATTTTGGAAATAGTAGTTATGAATGTTGCAGAAGAAGAGGTAAGCTCTCGGAGAGCTGGATCCACGAGCTGATATCCTTTATTTACATTAATCTCATTCAGAAAAACATGAGATAACTTCCATTTACTCTCTCTTTAAAAAAATCCAATCCCCATGACTGTGAAAATCAATAATTTAGAAATAATGTTTGTAGGTTCTTCATAATTACTTACTGTTTAGGGATCAACAACTTTAAAACTCAGAATGCCTTTGCTGTTCAATCACAATCTAATATGCCACTTCCTAATTTCTTGATAAGAAAACCATTAAAATTCCTATTGTTTAACATTATCACTTCCCCTCTACCACCTTTATTCATCACTCACAATATCCACTCCTACATACCTCTGCTCTCCATCTCTGTGCATCCCTTTCTCATACCCATTCCACACACTGAACATCATCTCACTATCTCTCATCTGTCTACAGTTTTATTATACTGTTTCTCTTCATCAACCTCTTTTCGTACTGCCATTTATCACCTCCTGCTCCCTGACCCACTCCTATTTTCTTCCCCTTCCCCTCCAAACTGATAGTCACCATTGACTACATGTCTACCTATACTCTTTTACTCTTCTACTTGTTTCAGTCATTTTACTGTGGCCATGCTGGAGCACCACTTTTAGTCAAGCAAATCGACCCCAGGACTTATTCTTTGTAAGCCTAGTACTTATTCTATTGGTCTCTTTTGCCAAACCGCTAAGTTACAGGGACGTAAACACACCAGCATGAGTTGTCAAGCGATGTTGGGGGGACAAACACAGACACACAAACATATACACACACACACATATATATATATATATATATATATATATATATATATATACATATATACGACGGGCTTCTTTCAGTTTCCGTCTACCAAATCCACTCACAAGGCTTTTGGCGGCCCCAGGCTATAGTAGAAGACACTTGCCCAAGGTGCCACGCAGTGGGACTGAACCTGGAACCATGTGATTGGTAAGCAAGCTGCATTCAACTCTGCCCTCATCACTAAACATCTTTCACTCTCCTTTCATACTTTCATGAACTTGACCATCCACCTTTCCTGATCTTCTATCTCTGTTCTCTTTCATTTCCTCCTTTTATCTTGAGGATATGCCCTGACACAAAATAACCACCATCTTTTCCTCTTTTTCTTGCTGAAGTTGCCATGTATCTCTTCTATAATTTATTAAGACACCTGTTCTTGTCTTTCTATCACATTTTAACCTCTCAACACCTTACACCCCCAACTCAGTCAAGAGGATTTGTCTTCCAAGTCATTTAGTGACCTCACTAGTGTTGGTACCATGAAAAGCACACTGTACACTTTATAAAGCGGTTGGCATTGAGAAGGGCATCCAGACATAGAAACCATGCCAAAGCAGACATTGGTACTCAATAGTCCTCCAACTAGTGAGATTCTGTTAAACCATCCAACCCATGCCAGCACAGAAGACAGACGTTAAATAATGATGCGATGATGCTGATGGAGTTATCTCCTGAAACAGTCACGTAATCTGCTTCATTAAAACGTTTTAAAACAGTGATTAATAGGTGTTAAAGTATATATTATTTCTATTTGGAATATATAATTTCTAGCTATATATTTAATGTCCATAAATAAATCTATAGCTCCTCATACACATAACATCATTTGGCTTAATTTCAATTTAAAGCTAAAATTAGTTTACATTTTTGTATGTTCTAGAGTTTCATTCTTCGTCTTTGCACACCTTCACACACGTCTTACATATAAATGCATTAAATGATTACAACACTAATGTAATTTTTAATTTCTTGTGTTTCGAATAAAACTAATAATAATAAAAACTTAAAAAATAGAGGGTGCGAAAATGACTGATTTCATTCATACACTTTTGATGGAACGTAAGGTAGTATCAACAAAATTTATGATAACCATATATATATATATATATATATATATATATATATATATATATATATATATATATATATATATGGGTTTTTTTTACAATTATAAGTTATAATCCTAGTATTTCTGGTGTGACAAAAAAATGTTTAACCTACATAAAAAACTCAACATAAATAATCAATGTATGTTGTTATTTAGATTTGCATAGTCGCGTCACGGAGCAATACTGAAACTGAAAGTGACTTCATAACTGTTTGACGTGGAAATCAGTAATAAACTCGAAAAGTGCATCGCTATTCCAAATGTTTACTTTAACATAACAACTTCGAGAATATATTAGAATGCAGTATAAAATTACATGAATTGATTATGAGCCCTTGCTACTTTTACGCGACTCCTGCGGAATTTTTAAAACTTTTGCCATGAGGAGTTGATGTTGAGGAAGAAAAAGAAAGGACATCAATACGATTATCCTCTCACACACATCGTGAGATGAAACAGAAAATTAAAGAAGTACTCTTCAAAATATCATAGGATATATATATGTGTCCAGCTTATCTAAACCCAAATGTCAAAAATTAATCCTCATTAGAACATCAATACTGAGATCTTATAATGATATAAAATCTGTTTTCGTAAAAACAGTAAATGAGATTATGTGACATTGACGCCGTTATCTTGGACGCTAGCCAAATGGTTTACAACTTGGACAAGAAGCTGTCACGGAATTGCCGGCATGGTTTGTTTACATTAATAGTGTTAGAATAAAGAAAATTAGATATGCTAGTTATTATCACCCTCAAATGAATCAAAAGTTCATAGGACAGATACCAGGATCGTGATGCATCTGCTCCAGGTAATGGCTTTCTTGGTCATCGTAACAGTTGGTCAGGGCGATCTTAATGCCATTAGCAGTCTGCTTTCGGCCTCGCGCCATTTTAGCCACTTGTGTATTATGACAATTTGGCTCCGAAGTACGCTTGTTCTTTGCATATTCGGCGAGTTTCTTAAGTCTTTTCTTTCTTTCCTCAGACGTTTCTCTGGCACGCCTCCTCATTTCGCTCTCAGACAGTTTGCGAAGCCGATTTGCTCTCTCTTCTGCCGTTTCCTTAGCCCGTCTCTTCCGTGCATTTACGGACAGCCTTTTAAGTCTCTCATTTCTCTGTTCAACTGTTTCACTTCGTCGCCGTTTCCATTCATTCAAAGATAATTTCATCAGTCTTTGATCTCTCTCTAAAGGTGTTTCATTAGCTCTTTTGACTCGTTCACGCTGTCGCCTGGCATCTCGTTTTTCTGCTTCAGTCTTGTATTTTCTCGGCCTTGCCATTATCTGTAACTTTAATCGGATTTCCTAAGAAACGAAGTGATGCGACTTAGAAGATAATTGATGTAGCGATATCCGAGGTTAGACAGGTAGTGTATTCTTCGTTAAGCTAAACTAATGCATAATAAATTAACTAAATTATAGCATAAATATATTGATAGTAAAGATGAAGGGACATCAAAGATAATTAAATAGCACTTTTCTTTTACCCTTTTAAAGGGATTTGTTTTCGGTAGGTTCCGTCAGTTTCCGAGATCCGTGGTTTATGACACGAGGGTAAATATGACACTTAAAGCCATATTCCAAAAGAAGTGAAGTAGAGGGAGGTAATTATCCATTTCTGTTTTAATTTGTGTTACTGATGCGGCGGATAATTTTCCCGTAGATAAATAATAATGATAATAAATATACAAGCTGAAGGTTAGTATTCATTTGTTGTTCCGTTCAACCAATTGAAGCACTTGGTTCATACATTGATATCTTTTTCTTTCTCCTTCTATTTTTCTTTGTCTTTCTTTTGTAAAATATATTCCTGTTCATATTTTGAATTTTATGTATGACACCAGTGCAATACCAGTAACAATGAATTTGGTAAATTGTTAACATACAATTATAAGGGTTGTCAACTAACTTGAATGAACATGCTGGAAAAAGAAATTGCTGAAACACGGGAAAATAGTCGTAAATGCTACAAAATTTAGCATAGAATTTAGTCTCAGTTAGGATAGGTGTTGTTTTGCTTTCAGCTGAGTAGGTTTGTATATACCGAATTATTGCCAGATTTTTAAACTTTAAAAATAGGTGTTCCATGACGCAAAAACTAATTTGGTACTTGAGTGTTTACAGGTTTTGGTTTGTAAATATAGCGAAGGCTGTATTTATTTTAGCACATCCCTATAGTGTATTTTATTTACGAGAGATATTTTCCCATCATTTACAAAACTTGGAAAAGTTTTGCAGTGCGTCAAGACAGACTCTATTAGTTGACATTTCGGTAAATATACAGTTTGAGACCCATTAACGAAAGCCCCCCCCCCTCCAAAGCCTACTAGGTGTAAAAAGATGTGTAGAAAACGAATATGAAAAAAATTGCGCAAACGACGGGTGGGGAGAAGTTTTTAGGAAAATTTCCAAAAGTCCGATTTTTCCTCATAACTTTCAGGAAAATGCATATTAGTGAAATTTTATAGAAATACCGTTTAATTGGCACAAGTCCAAATCAAATTACGATTATAAAGAAATTTGTGGGGAAAATGTTTTTCCGAAAGGGTGGGGAAAGGACTGTTGGAAAGTTCACACGATCCATTTTTTTCCCTCGTATCTTTCGGGATCTAGTTTGGCGCCCGGTCACCAAAAAAAAAAAAAAAGTCTAATAGGTGTACAAAAACGAATACGAAAACAAAAATTTGTGCAAACGAATGGTGTGAACTTTCCGACAGTCCTTTCTCCACCCCTTCGGAAAACATTTTCCCCACAAATTTCTTTATAATCATAATCCATGCTGTTTAAAAGTGGTTTCTGTAAAATTTCATTGAAAGATATCCATTTTCCTGAAAGTTATGAGGGGAAAAAAAGGATTGTGTGAATTTTCCGAAATCCTCTCCCCACCTCTTCAGAAAACATTTTCCCCACAAATTTCATTATAATCGTAATTTGTGCAATTTGAACGGCATTTCTATAAAATTTCATTAATATATACAGGGGTTGGACAAAATAATGGAAATACCTTAAAATTTCAAACAGATTTATTTTAATATGGAGTAGGACTGCCTTTGGCAGTAATTACAGCTTGAATTCTATGAGGTATGGACTCGTACAAAGTATGAATTGTTTCCAAAGGAATTTTTGTCCATTCTTCAGCTAAAAGTTTCCAGTTCTTGTAATGATGATCTTGTTTTTCTAAAATGCACCATAAATGTTCAATAATATTGAAATTTGGGGACTGTGGTGGCCAGATAAGATGTTCAACTTCACTAGAATGGTCCTCATGCCATACAGTTATGCAACCATAAGATGAATTTAATTAAATAAACTGCTTAAATAGTCTTGACTATTAATTCTGCCACGAAGGGAAGCCATTGGGCCGGCAGATTTCCAAGCTATAGCCTCCCACATCATCACAGGTCCTCCTCCATGCTTAACAGTTGGAAGAAGGCAGTCTGGGTCAAATGCTTCTTTTGGCTGTCTCTACACGTATACTCGGCAGGCGGTCGGAAATAAGGAAAAGGATGACTCGTCCCAAAAAATAACATTCTTCCATTGCTCTTGGGACTAATTCTATAGGTTTTTACTCCACTGTAAACGCTTTGCAACGTTTGTTTTTGAAAGTAGTGGTTTTCTGATTGCAGCCCTCCTGTGAAATCCGACTTCGTGCAGCTCCTGGCAAACAGTTTTTGTAGAAACTGGGTTCTCGAGGTGGTCATTAAACTCTGCAGTAATTTTGGGAACTGTACTTTTATGATCCTTTCTAAAAATTTGCATAAGAGTCTGACGGTCCCTATCTGAAAGTCTTTGTTTTCTTCCTGAGTTTTGTTTCGCCGAGGTTTTCCCCTCTTCCACAAAGGCAGTCATTACTTTCGAAAGTAGATCTTCTTGATACACCAAACATTTTGGCTGTTTTTCTTATGCTAGCACCTGCCATACGAGCACCAACAATTTGACCTGTTTGAAAGTCCGATAGATCTGTCATTTTAATTACCTTTTTCTGATGATATCTGAAAAGAAACAGTAATTTTAGCAAAACATATTAAGCAACACTAATAATAAATAAATATAAAAACAAAAATAAACAAGCTTTTGACGGTTTTATAGATATTTCAAAATTATGATACTAGATGTTTCCATTATTTTGTCCAACCCCTGTATATCCATTTTCCTGAAAGTTATGAGGAGAAAATTGGATCTTGTGAATTTTCCGAAAGTCCTCTCCCCACTCTATCCGTTCATTTGCGCAAATTTTTTTTCCATATTCATTTTCTATTACACCCAGTAGGCTGGGTTTTTTTTGATTTTTCATTAACAGATCTCAAACTGTATATTGACCAATATTTCTAGATGCCTTGTTGAAGCATATCTGTATTTGGTATAACAAAAACAAAACTCTTCTAACCACCCCTTTTCTCTTCTACTCTTATCAAAAAAGTAAAACAGATCAAAGAAAAGGTTTTATTTGTTGAAAAACATACATCCATAAAACTGGCTGAACCAAGAGGATCTCAGGAAATTAGCAAAAATTGTATATCTCTATTATGAACTTTAGTCAGGACTTCCCACGTTTTACTTATAGCAGCCTCATTTTTAAAAAAAATATTTTTTTGTTTTTCCACAATCGGTACCAGTTATATTACATATACCATACCTATTAATGTTTGTGTATGTATCACCTATTAATAATGAAAATTTTAATACATGTTTGAACAATTAGCTTAGTGAATGGAACTGCCTTTCACTCGCCCCAGGTGGCACCACTTTTGGGTCTGGCATAGGCAATAGGTATTTTTTGTGGTGATGCAGGAATGGAACACACCCTAGCTATGCTAGTGCTGCCTTTGCTCTCCAAGAACACAAAAGCACATCACAGAGGTAAAGACATATACCATCAACATGACTTGTGGCACATAAAGGTTAATTCCTATTTTATTAACATATCAAAAGTTAAATAAAATAAATTAAAAATGGCGAATTGATTAAATGTATTAGTTTATTCATTAGTTTGGATATATATATATACTGCGTATTGTGTTTCAATAACTACCATCCTACCCTTGCTGGCAACAAAGAGCCTCTCTCTCAAGGCAGAGTGATGCCTGTGTGCAAACAGCTATGCTGCATGGCGGTGAAACATGGGCTGTGACAGCTGAGGACAGCGTAGGCTTGAAAGAAACGAAGCCAGTATACTTTGCTGGATGTGCAATGTCGAGAGAAAAGTTAGGCATCAGATGTGATGTGTAAGAGAGCAAGAGAGATGACTGCGCTGGTATGGTCATGTGATGTGTATGGACGAGGACAGCTGTGTAAAGAAGTGCTAATCTCTAACTGATACCAAAGAATGCTGTCATTGATGCTTGATCAGGAAAGACCTGCAACTAAAGAACTATTTTGATAAGTCAATATATGCAATTAACATTGAATTGGATAGATATGAAAGCTTTAGTTTCAATCAGATAGATTTGGATATATACAAAATTTATATTTTAAGACAAGAAAGTTATATAGCTTCAAGTCAGCCTTGATTGAGAAAACATGAGTAAAAACATTCTGGTTTTGACCTTAACACTTTTTTTTCATACATTGTATGTAAGAATACACTGTATCCTTTTTTACAACAATTTTTGGCTGCTATTTCTAGCAGGTTGAACGACTCTACAGAGGCTCCCTCATTGGTATGGACTAAATTTTATGTAGGGAGGTGAATTTCGATTTAACTGCTTTTGGTTTAGGAAGTCTGTTATTGTGAAGTGAAAACAAGACATCCATTCTCAGAGTAATGTGTTATTGAACCAGTTGTCGTTAGCACCACTGTTCACGGGGTTTAATTGATATTCACTGTGACACCATTTTACAGTTAAACTCATTGAGTGGTGGAAAACAATCAACTGAAGGTAACGAATACTATTTTCCTCCTTTTTACTTATATACCAGAATTTTCTTGCAATTTTTCAGACATTGTAATGAAATTCTCCAACAAAGTCATAATTAAAAATTTCTTCTAAAAGTTTATTAATAAAAATTTAGAATGTTTGTCTTCAAAAAATAACAAATCCATTGACAATTACGCAATAATTATGATTGTTAAAAATCAAATGTCTCTTTGTTACAACCCCCCCCCCACAAAACAAAAAATAACCAGAAAATGTTGCACAAACCAAGTGTATAAAAGAAAATATGTTCTCTCTTGTTTTTTTCTTTAAAAAAATGTGGTTCAGTAAGGCATAGCAGACATTTTATTTAAGAAGATTATTGATAGTAGAGGCAATGAAGAAGCTCATATGAAAGAGATGATTTGGTAGAAAACTTACTAGAAAAGAATTTTGGTTTTAAACAATGAAAGGAAACATGAAATTTGTAGTTAAAAAATATTACATGCTGGGAAATTTAATTGAACATCTGCACATTATACAGCTGTATAGTCACCGTTATTCACAGAAAATAAACTAATAGGGTATGGTTTAGAATTTGATGTTTGCAGTTGTTTTGTATTTGTAGGCATTGTACTGGAGGTCTCTACCAAATCAGAATTATTGCTGAGATTGTCTTCATTTATATTGCCTGCCACAGATGTTATTGAAATTAACTGTAGTTCTTTCTGATTATCAGTATCTTCATCACAATTTTCTGTATGCTGTGATAAACAAGTCTCTTCAGATTGAGGGGCATCAGATATATTGATGTTATCACTGGAAACCATATTCAGATCATTTTTATACTGGTTGTCTGAATAAGTAACTGTTAAGTCATTGTCTGTATTGATATTTCCAGAAGTGGCACTGGTAGCAGGTGGTAGATGATGGTTATTATTGGAACTAGTGTTACCAATATCCATGTATAATTCTTCTTGAAAACTATGTTGGTTTTCATCAGGACTATAAGGTTCTATTTTTAACTGTAGAGAGTTGTGGTTTGTTGCAGACTCTATCTCTGGTTCTACTTCACTCTGGATGTCAATGATCTGATTTGTAGTCATAATTTCTTCAGACCTTACATTAGATGTACTAGATCCAGTACTAACAAGAACACCAGGCTGCATGTTATTACTATTGCTGTAATTATTTCTAAACAAGTTAATTAACATAGAATTTTGTATTTTGTTAATGTCTCCCTGTGTTCTGGAAGGAAATAATCCTGACAAAGAACAAGGTTCTGCCAACAAAGGTTCCACCACAGCTGATAAAATATCTTTTGTCTTAGCTTTGTTCAATTCATTACAGCAAAGTTGTTCAAAATCTTTCATACTTAATCTTTCACCAATAGTCTTTAGTTGGACTAGAATTTCTTCATTCAGATCTACCACACCATTGTACATGTATTCTGCAAATGCTAAAAGTCCCTCTTTACTGACTGAACTTGGAAATGTCACTTTAGGAAATGAACCTTTTGATGAATGATGGAGAATTGGCAGCAATTTTGGACACACAGCTCCTAAAACCATTTTATGGACCTGAAAACATATAAAATACATCTGAAATAAATCTAGCAAAAATTATTGATTCTATTTTTTTCTCACAGCATAATTAACTTTACTCTATAACTTTGTAGTGTTCACTCACGCAATTTCTTATGACAAAATTATTCTAATACATTGACTAAATTCTGACTACAGAAAATTTCAGAGAAGCACTGAAGTGGGGCATTGATAGCATTCGATTACTATCGTAAACAGCAGTAGCTTTCTTCAACTGAAGACACCAGTCGTTGATTGGTTGAAATTACCCAAATATGACAACTTTAACATGAAATAACTTCTAAAATACGAAATTTTGACAAAAACGTTCAGAATAAACCATGTTCTACATGAGAAATTCTACCAGTATTCGAAGTTTCAAGCTGTTTAGTTAAAAAAAAATCTGATCGAGATGGAATAGATCCCAATTTTTTTTACAGAAATGATATAACCCCTTCCTCATCTACAAACAACCTAGACACCAACTACCAAACCTAAATTCTATCAACAGAGATCTCAAAAATGCATCTTCTAGTGGGACCATGTCAAACTTGTTTCTTAAACAGCAAAAACCTCATTAGAAAACATCAGTGCATCACAATCCACTTGAACAAGAGTAACGCTAAACTAGAGCCCTCACTGTTACCTCATGTTAGGTCTCTCTATTATTGAAAATTTCTTGGTGAAAGCTAGAGCCACATCTCAAAAACTAGCCTTTCCTTGAAGGTCAGAAAATACTTCATGCCCCATCAATTGCCGAGCACCATACCCAGTCCTTCAGAACATCCACCCTATCAGCTCCTGTAGGTATTGACTTGCAACATTTTAAGCAGAACCAAATCGTCCAACCCATGCTAGCATGGAAAGTGGACGTTAAACGATGATGATGATGATTAGCTAATTAGTCTTAGTGTTCTCACCTCAAGTATCTCTAAAGTAATGCAGACAGCCAATAACAATGATACTCTCTAACAACTTGAATCTATCTCTCACTTTGGTGATGAGCAGCATGGCTTCCAGAGCCATTTTTATTGGTAACCTACTCTCTTACATCACTCATCAGGGGCTCTTGCTTTAAAGAAGTTTGGTGAAAGCAATGTTGTTATTCTAGACTGGCTCTTCTCTTCAGAGCTAGAAAGTATTTCAGCCTCCAGTAACTGCTGAAACTGTACAAGATTCAAGTGAGGCTCAAAATGCTGTATTGCTTTCACAAACTAGGAGAGTGCAATTACGCTCACAGGCATCAAAGAGCCACTCAACTATTTGCTCCAGCAGTTTGGCCCACATGCATGCTGTCTCCTCTGTCTTTTTTATCACTAATATAATGCCCTTGGTAACTCTGCATTGGCTGGACCCATCCTTATTCTTGACATCTCAACATCCACACCTTTCTTCCTCACAAAATCAGACCTCTAGAATCTTTAACCCAATCTTTCTTGCAGGTGTTGAACTACAACAGTTTAAATGGAATGTCAACAAAATCAAGCTCTCTGGTCTTGGAGAGCCCACAAAGGTCATGGTAATAGCTCCTCCCACACTAGAGTTAGATCAAGATAAACGAGGCTAAAAAAAATTAGGAAGGCATTCAGAACATTGAAATTCATGGAGGAAAAGAACACAGAACCAAGTTAAATTATACACTAAATATAGGATGTAATTTAACATATATATAATTTGAATGTATTTAATATTTATTATATTACAATTGTTATAATTACATTAAACTTAATATTATAACATACCATTATAGTTGTAGTACCATTACTGATGTACGAGTCACACAAACGCCCTGCTTTCCACATGGAAAATAGATTGGACATCACTGCTGTTTGATGATTTGGAACCACTAAAATGCGTTTCTCCTGAACAGGAGGTACAACTGATTGTGGATGAAGTAAGATTTCACTTCAAATACAAAAACACATAAAAACAGTTAATAGTAACATCAAATATTTTAGAACATGTAAATAAATTCAAACACAGAAACATTATCATCATTCAAAGTCTATGTTCTACAATGGCATTGGTTGGATGGCCTGCAGGATTCAACACATCGAAAACTGCATCATGTTCCAATGTCAGCCATGGCAAAGTTTGTATAGCAAGATGCCCTTCCTAACACCAACCATTTTACTGTGTGTACTTGGTGCATTTGTTCATGGCATCAGCACTAATGAAGTCACTTGTAAGAGTAGGATCCCTTTCAACTGAGAGGGGCTAGAGTAGAGAGGGAGGTGGCTTTTTGTTGTGGGATGAGGGGTTAATAAGCGAAATGTTTCCAGGTAGTAAGAATGATAAGTGGTATTAGGGAAAAGCTAATAGAAGATACCTGTTCTGCTAAGAACAGTTCAGTTAAGAGAGATGATGGTAAGTGGTGGAGATGTCTTAAAGAAGAAATGGTGATAGAGGAGAGACAGTTGGGTATGTTGTGCTTTCAGATATGGGTAGGTCTTTTTGAGAACCACATATTGCCAGTCATCCCAGTTCTTTGTTATTTTGTCTGTGTGGTTCAAGGTCCTGAGATCAGCCTTTACCACTTCATTCCATGTCTTCTTGGGTCTCCCTCTTCTGCAAGCTCCATCCACATTCATCATCATCGTTTAACATCCTCCTTCCATGCTGGCTGTCCTCAGCCATATGCATCACATACCAGTACATTCTTCTTTCTTGCACACACCTGAGTTCTCTAGTTTTTTCTCTCAAACCAATTGTACCTTGTTATTCAGCACATCCAACAGAGCATGCAAGCTTCATTTCTTTCTAAGTCTTCTAAAGTCCTCTGCATTTTAGGCCCATATCTCACTATGCAGCACCACAGTTCTAATAAAAGCATTATACAATCTATCTTTAGGTCTAAGGGAAAAGATCTTTGTTACCAGACGTAATAGAAGCTCTCTGAACTTTTCCAACCTTTTCTTACTCTGGCTACTATACTTTTGGTGCAACCACCTCCCTTGCTAACCACATCCAAAGTAACAAAAGCTATCAACTGTTTCTAGTGACCTCAGGAGGTCTAAAGCCGAGACAAAATTTAGCGCAGACAAGCTAGCTATTTATGAGAAATAATTGGCTCAAACAGGGGTTCAGAAAACTGTTGAACGCGACCTTATCTGAAGGTGGAGATTGGTTGGGTTGCACTCTGGCGTGAGATAGAGTAAAATACGCCAATACCAACCAATCAAAGTGGTGGACATAAGGGTCCAAAGAAGCGGCCGAAGGCTAGCTGTTATCTGCTATGTTCATGTGTATATAATAGAGAGAGAGAATAGCTTCGCTACACCTCTATAGATTCACCTATGAGGACTAGATCATCAGCCTATAGATGTATGGGCAGCATGTCTTAAATACTTCCATGACAGTCTGTAGGACTGAGGACTAAATTTGATAGATACTTACCTTCACATCAGATTCATCACTGAATCCTCACTTTACTTACTAAATCTTTGTACATAACTTGTATAGCACCCACAAGTCATTTGCTATACTTCGTTTCTTTGGAGACCATCAAATTACTGAACATGGTACCATGTCAAATGCCTTCACCAAGTCAATGAATGCCAAGTATAGTGGTTTACTCAAAGCCAAATATTTCTCTTGTAGTTGCCTCACAAGAAAGATTGCATCCATGTTACTTCTTTTGGGCACAAAGCCAAATTGCATCTAATGTATATCTCCCCCAATTATGGATCAATTGTGCTATAGCGGAGACGGACTATATGTAATCTGAACCTTTCCCACCTTTATTTATTTTTTTTATTTTTTTACGGAATCCCACGTTTTAGGCTATGGAGATTCCAGTTCTGAAAAAATTTTTTTCAAAAATCTCAAATTCAAAATTTCGAACCCCCCACTCCCATTTCCTCATTTCAAAATATTTTCCGGAAATTTTTTTTTTTAGAAATGTGTAAAAAAATACGGAGATTATGATTCTGAAAAAAAATTGTTTGAAAAATTTCAATTCCCCACCACCACCAAGCAGGCTATTTACATGTTAGAAATAACAGCCAAATCTCACAAAACTAGTGTTAGGGTTAGGTTTAGGGTTACGGTCAGAGCGGGGGGGGGGGGGGGGGGGGGGGGGGGGAATCGAAATTTTGAAATTTTTTTTTCAGAATCGGAATCTCCATAGCCTAAAACGTGGGATTCCGTAAAAAAAAAAAAAAAAAAAAAGGGGGGGGAAAGGTTTAGATTACATATAGTCCATCTGGACCGTTTCATGACCTTCAAAAACTGATCCAGTAGTTCGATTCCACTATAGCTGCTTCTCTCTCAGGCATCTCGTTTGCTTTTGCAGCAGTTTACAGTGATACTACTATGCCTATCATGGGGTATGATACCTTCATGTATCTCACTAGATATTTTGAGCATCTCTGCAACTGTCACTGATGGACCCACAGCTTTCACTCTCTTCAAACCTTGCTTCATCTACCATGTCAACTTGATTTTCTGGTTCCTCTGTATGGTCAGGATGAGATAGTCCCTTCTTTATCCCATATATTCTCCATATTCAACAGCCTCACAATAGCACTTCCATACCACTTTCTTGTCCTGCACATCAATGGTGAGCATGCATTCATCATTCTGAATACAGAATGTTTGTTGACAATCTCTAGACAATGCACACAAAACTATTTGTTTTAGATTGGTTGACTGACGAAAAGTTCCATTCCTACCATTTATTTGGATGCCTTGTTGTAGGAAGGGCATACATCTCTAAGAACATTTGCTCAAATCAAATAGATAACATATGTTAACAAAATTCTATTTCACCTGTTATTTTTGCATAATTTTGAATTCACTTCATTAGATGTGTTGACTGAGATCAATTGGTTTCTCTGTGCTCTAGTTGTTGCTTTGGTTTGCTGCTTCAAATTTGCATCATTTTCAACAGTGACTTTTTGTAATTTTCTTGTTTCAACAGAATGTTGAGAAGACTGAATGGAATTAAGTTCTGATTTTTCAATGGGAGCTTCAAATTTTCCTGTCAAAACATCAAAGTTACAAGTTACATCCAAATAAAGATTATTCTGACTGAAAACAATAAACAAGTATTTTGAAATATTACTCTATTTTCACAAACTTTACATTTCCCATTTTAGTGTAAATTTTGTTTTTAAAGTGTAAAATATTGTATCTATAAGCTCAAAATTAATATAGCTCATCTTCACTATTTCCCCAAACCATCAACGTTCATTTTATCATTATCAAAATTAAGAATTTATATGTATATTGGTATCATAAACCAGTTCAAAGTATTCTACTCGCCGTCTAATCCGTTAATCACGGCTGTTCAACGTTTTTATATTAGGTAAAGGCAGTAGCCATCTATCAACGTCTTTCGACACTATGCCTCATTTTCGTACTCAATACAAATTAAGATACCTATATTTCAATCTATTATTTACCATTGTAGAAAGGAATTAATGATAGGATATTATAATTCATAACAATTGGAAATTTCATTGAATTTTCCAAAGTAAATGAAGCTGTTGCCAATGAATCATAATCCAATGTAGAGTTATTGTTATTTATGCCCTTTCATCAAAAATGTACACGTTGTGCCACATCCAACATGAGACTATGTGAGAGTCAAGCCTTCATTAGGAGTGGACAGAATGCATACCGAGAATGTTGACATACAAATGGCACCAGCTGCGAATCAAAGGTGAAATTACATCAGAACATAATCGCAATATTTATATTAGAATGTAGTATAAATTGAGTAAAGTTTATGAACACATTGTTACTTTTACGATTCCTATGGTATTTTGACAACTTTTCATTCAGAGTTGATATATTAATATGATATACACCTCGACTTACGACCGAATTTCGTTCCGACTGGCAGGTTGTATGTCGGATTAATATTTTTCAGCCCTATTTTCATTCAAACGGGTTATAAAAATATAAAACACAAAAATTTAATCCATAATTATTGTTCATAATGTGAAAAATACATAATATGTACTCTATTGTACTATAAACAAAAATTAAAGGGTTTTCCGAATGACAGATAGGCATCGAGGTGAAGTTACTTGCTTCTCTGGCGGCTATAATTTGGCGCCACTACAGATAAGAAAAGGCTTCAGCTTAGAACGAGCGGCATTACCACCAAGCAACCAAGTTAACCTATCCTTAAGAGCTTTGAATTCTGGCATCTTTTTTCCTTCTTGATGTATGTACGTACGTACGAGTAGGCCTTCGTTTCCATAGCAAGTCTGTTTCGTCTACGTTGAATATATGTTCTGGTAGATAACCTTCAATTAATTCGTCAAAACTATCACCGAATTTCTGGGCTCCTTCTTCATCTGCACTTCCTGCTTCTCCTATAACACATACATTATGTAAAGCAAATCTTTTTTTAAAACGTATAAACCACCCTTTACTAGCCTGAAAATCTTGTGTGTAATCGTCTCCGGAGCGTGATTTTAAAGTCTGAAACAAACTTTTAGCCTTTGTTTGTACTGTAAGAAGGCTGATGGGTGTTTTTTTCTGTATTAAACCTTTCATCCACATGAATAACAATTTCTCCATTTCATGGATGGGTCCCTGTCGTTGTTTGGTTAAAATTGTAGACTTCATAGGCACAGAACTTTTCACAGCTTCACGAATTCTTTCTTTGCCCTTAAGTATTGTTGATACCGTGGAATGCGATAACTTCAAGTCACGTGCTATTGTATTCACTTTCTTTCCGCCTTCATACTGCCGAATAATCTTCATTTTACAGTCTAAATCAATAGCCTTCCTTGGTTTCTTAGCTGGTGCATCTATAGATGAAAGCATTTTCCTTTTACCAATCATTTTAGAGGTATCTCAGATACAATTGTAACAAATCCACACACAACGGATGCTTGAAAGCGACTGAGTGAGAGACGGTGACAGGCAGTGGGTGCCTGGGACTGAGGGACGCATGCGTTGCCAGATGCTGCCAGTCATCGTACACGCAGCTGCCCAACGTCCGAAAATCGATTTTTAAAATTTATTTATTGTGGTCGTAAGTCGAGAAGGTGTGTGTATGCACACACACACACATATATATATACACCTTCCACACACATTAATGAAACAGAGATGTAAAGAAACGAAATTCATGCTTGAAAAGTTGTCAAAATGGCATGTGATATGTAAAGTTAAAAACACGTCAGTAGATTATATAAATCCAGCAAAAAGAATACAAACATTGATTTCTTGTTAGAGGAAAAAAAGACAACCACAAAATTTAGACATGGTAGTTATTACATTAATGGTGTTAGAGTAAAAGCAAATTAGATACGCTAGTTATTATAATCCTCAAATGAATAAAAAAAAATTCATAGGACAGATACCAGGATCTTGATGAATCTGTTCCAGGTAACAGTTTTCGTGTTCATTATAACAGTTGGTCAGAGCGATCTTAAAGCCATTAGCAGTCGGCTTTCGGCCCCGCGGCCTTTTAGCCACTTGAGTATTATGGCAATTTGGTTTTGAAGTACACTTGTTTGTATTTTTGTTTCTTTTCTGACTCGATTCTCTGGCACGTCTTTTCATTTCGTTCTCAGATAGTTTTCGAAGCCGATTTGCTTTCTCTGCCGTTTCCTTAGCCCGTCTCTTTCGTGCATTTAAAGACAACCTTTTAAGTCTCTCCTTTCGCTCTTCAATTGTCTCATTTCTTCGCCGATTCCATTCATTCAAAGATAAATTCATCAATCTTCGATCTCTCTCTAAAGGTGTTTCATTAGCTCTTTTGATTCTTGCACGCTGTCGTGAGACCGCTCGTCGCTCTGCTTCAGTCTTGTATTTTTTTGGCCTAGGCATTATCTTAATTAGATTTCCTAAGAAGTTAATTGATGCGGCGATATTTGAGATTAAACAGATATTAAAATCTTCAGTGTTTAATAAGTTAACCAAATGGTAGCATAAATAAATATATCAATAGTGAAAAAGACGGGTAGCATAAACAAATATATTAATAGTGAAAAATGAAGGGATATTCACAGACAATCAAGAGACATTATCCTTCTTTTTGTCTTTCTCTCCTTAAAAGGGACTTATTTTCGGTAGTTTCCGAGAACTGGTATTAAAATTAATAGAAACTATGGTAAAGGACAATCAGTCGTTCAAAAACACACAAAATCTTTAACTTCGTTTAACATATATTATTTAGAGTAAAAAATTTTGTCCCGCCAACTGTGACTGGGTTATTTACCCGCTTCCACTGACTATAATACTCTAATGAAATATTTCAGCTGAGAGGAATTAAAGGGACGTAATTACCCAATAGTCTTTTTTTTTTTTTTTTTTAACACGAATATTGATGTTCATAATACAAAGAAGCTAATTCTGTTGGAACTTGCCGTGACCTACAAGATGGCAGGAGGCGCAAGAGAGACAGCTAAATATCAAGAGCTAGTGGAGAACGAGGTGTTTGCCAGTCGAGAGTTCGCAAATCGTATACTGGGCATTATTGTTGGCACTCCGTCGATTACGACGTCGAGGGTTCCAGTTGACCCGATCAACGGAACAGCCTGCTCGTGAAATTAACGTGCAAGTGGCTGAGCACTCCACAGACACGTGTACCCTTAACGTAGTTCTCGGGGATATTCAGCGTGACACTGTGACAAGGCTGACCCTTTGAATTACAGGCACAACAGAAACAGGAAGTAAGAATGAGTGAAAGTTGTGGTGAAAGAGTACAGCAGGGTTCGCCACCATCCCCTGCCGGAGCCTCGTGGAGCTTTAGGTGTTTTCGCTCAATAAACACTCACAACGCCCGGTCTGGGAATCGAAACCGCGAGTCCGCTGCCCTTTGCGTTTCCACACTGGGCATTATAGAAACGAGCTAAAGATCTATCGAAAACACCGTAGAGGCTGCTGAGAAAGCATCTAAATCTTTCAGGCTGAAAAGAGGTGATCGGTGAGGCCAGTAGAACACCACTTGGAGAAGCCAATGGTTCATCAACCTAGGTCAAGTCACCCTGGATGAAGGATACTGTTAGGTCCAAAATACCCAGTGACTTCGACGATGAACTCAAGCATTTCATTTGTAGATGCAGAGCAGTAATAGCAGTGAATATTTTTTCATCTATTAATTTTATGTACGATTCCAGTGCTATAAAAGTGTCACTGGGAATTTGGTAAATTGTCGCTTAGTAGACTCCAAATATAAAAAAAATTTGGGGGGAAAGTGTTTTAGGAGGGGGTGGGATGGGGAATTTCGGAAAATTCATCGGCGTCCACTTCAATTTGTCTTAACTTTCAAGAAAATAAATACTTTTTAATGAAATTTTGGAAAGACTCCCACCTCCCTCATTTTCTCCCAAATTTGTTTAATTTTGTAATTTTTTTTTGCCAAAATCCCCGTTTTCGGATACGGAGGTTCCGGAAAATTGCCAAAAATCGGCATTGTGAACCCCCCCCCCCCCCATTTCACCCCAACTTCTTCAATTTCGACTTTTTTTTTCCCTAACCCTAAAATCGTAAGTACAGAAATGTTTTGAAATTTTTGTCCGAATCATGATGTCCGTATTTTTCCGCATATTTAGAAAAAAAAAATTGGGGGGGAAAATTTTTTCAGAATCATAATCTCAGCATACTTTGAAAAAAAAATTCCTGAAAAAAGTTAAAAATGAAGGAGATGGAGGTGGGGGTGGTCATTTAGAAATGTCCATTTTTACCAATTTTTTTGCAGATTCGTATTCCCCGTAGCCGAAAGTGGGGTGGGGGGGGGGGAAGGATGTCTTGCTGAAATTTTCTATAAATATACTTCGGACTATGTAGATTCCGAGAACATAGAAATTTTGGGGGGAAAACAATTGGGGGTTACTTTTGAGGACCGTTCCCTACCCGGGGGTGTTTCGGAACAATTCGTCCATATTTGTTTCATTTTCTCCGTTTTGTAAGTTTGTGCATCCGTAGATTTCTACTGAAGCAGCAGGCAATGAAGCTGTCACCAGAAAACTCGTTATGCTAAATATACCAGCTAAAGGTCTAAACGTTTCTCACAGAAAGACATTGAATAGAATAATTCCCCGTTTGAACTTTTCTAATTACATATATATGTGTGTGAGGACACTGAGAATAAGCATGCCATCCCTTTGTGCTTTTTTTTCCCGCTCCGTTTTGACAGGAATTTTTCTGATTTTATTTTTCGGTCCGGATGGGAATAAAAAGGAAAAGGGAGGGAGGTGAGATTCTCAGTGTCCTCACGCACACACACATATATATATATAACTAGCAGAGGCACTCGGCGTTGCCCGGGAATGAAATTGTTGCTTATATACTGGAAGAAAAAAAGCAAAATATGCCGTATAGAAATTTGAGGACATTCTGTAGATGGACTCTCAGATGAATGATGGCTGGGCGCCACTCATGAATGTGAAAATTGAAGATGCACCAAAACCGGGTTAAAGAAAATAGGGTTAACCCTGACCCTAACCCTTCCATTTAGGATTGCATGTGAAGGTTATGAAGAGGTCTGGTCTGCCATAGTGTCTAACATATGTCATGGCATCTTGTGTGCGCTCATGCATGTATCTTGGGCTTCCTGTGAATGATCAGCTGGCCCATGTTGTTGACATCATGATCATTCAGCACTGCATCTTGCAGGTGTGCATATGATTCCACTCTCAGTTTCTTCTGGTTCAGTCTCAAGAAGAGTAATCTTTCACTTCCAATTTTTGCATACATGTCAACAATGAACTGACTGAACAGATCTCTATAATGTAGAATGTGGTTTGAATCTTGACTCCTGACCATGATGTGGAATGCATAGAAGTCACTGGATGAGTTTGTCTGTCTCATGTCAATGTGGTAAGTATCTTGTCCATAACAGAACAGTAATGGATATTGTAGTGCATCATAGAATCTGTGTGTTTCTGAAATCCTCATCAGTGTGCTGTCTCTGAGATGGAGGACAATGTCATGCTTGTCATGTTCTTGCCCAACCAGAAGCACAGATATTTCATTTGCTGTTGGTGCATTAAACCTCCCTCCATGTTGACCAGATGGTTTCTTGTCTGATCTGATAACTACCTTATAATCCATGGAGTCAGGTGGAATTGTTTCAAGCGCAGTCTTGAAGCTTCTGATCAGGTTTTTGTTGTTATGAAGCATCTTTTGCAGAGACACTACAATGTTCATCCTGATTCCGGAAATGTTCTTGCACCTCTCTTGTCCTTCTTGTTGAGAATCACCCATAAAATATATTTGAAGGAATTTTGGTGATTCATTTGATAGAGGTAGTAGAGGGCCAATCCGATGATAAATCTTACCTTGGATCGCGAAAGTTTGCATGAATCCTGGCTCAGTTATATCTTTTGTGGCCCCAAATGATGTCATCTGTAGAGCAGCATTGTACTGTCTAATTTCGTTTTGAAAGTGCTTGGAATCTTGATCAGTTGATGATAACAGTTTCTTCAATAGCTCTGGAGGTTGGGGGACTGCAGGGAGTTTAACCTTTCCACCACTGCAGCACAGTGCAAGTGTCTCTCCAGGCCACTTCCTTGCTTTACAATGAATGCACTCAGTTGTCATTGCACCAATGGAAACTCTAGTATCATCCGACTAATGAACTGCTGGATCATAATTGAAAGCTGCTTCATAGAAGTTGCTTCTCTGAGCTTTTGCAACTGCTCTTCGTTCTGCATTGGAGATCTTATTCCTTGTCAGTCGTGCATACCTCTGTTCATCACTTTCAGATGCTCTGGCTTTTGTAGTGCACAGTCTGTTCTTTTCTTGGTGTGCTTCCCTTTCTGCAGCTGTCTCTCTTTTTCTGGACAGAGACGTTCTTTTGGCTGACCTTGATTTTATAGACAAATTTGACATTTTCCTTCTAGGCATGGTTATATACGTATACAGAAATACACGAGTGCAGAAGATAGTAAACAATGAAAATAACTTGGTAACGGAAATTATGTTTCTTAATACGACAGGCAGAAAGTCAATAAGAAATTTTAACAAAAAATAAAGTATTTACAGGTTGAAGCGAAATTTGTCACTCAGTGAACCAAAGAGCCAGTATCGAAGGTACCAGAAAAAAAAGAAACCTCAGCAACAGGAAAACACAAAACCGTACTTCTGTTAGTAAATTATGAAATTACTTACATCAGTAAATGTGAACTTTTTTCTGTCAGTAATTTGTCGTTTGTTTGTAAATAGCGATTGAAAACGAAAACTTTTAGTGAGAACAGTAACGACTGAAGTTAAAGTGAAAAAAAAACTATGGCGTATGAAAAATGAAAGTGAAAACACTAGAGGGTAAGTGAGAGAGAGAGAGCTAGCTAAGTAGACAGACAAATAAGAGAAATATAGATAGATAAATAGCTAGAAATAGATAAGATAAATACAGTGAGATATAGAGATAGATAGATAGAGAGATATGTTACAGAGGGATAGAGATAGAGAGAGGGACTGAGAGATATAGATAGAGATATGTTTGCTACGTCAATACCGGAAGTTGACATTTCATCACAAGTATGTAAGCATTTGGTACAAAAACATCAAAATAGAGAGTGAAGCTTTTTGCCGTTGTTACGTCAATACCGGAAGTTGACATTGAGGAACCTTTTTAAAGAAGTGAATCTTAAATATAAAGCAATATTATCTATTTTTAATTTAAAAAAATCAAATGAAGAGCCTAACATTTATCCGAGGTCAAATTATTCATGCATCACAAGTATGGAAGCATTTGGTGAAGTCGATTTTACGTGAAAAGCGAATACACAGACATCTCTATTTTATATATTAGAAGAGAAGATGGGAAAAGTCAACTTCCGGTATTGACGTAACAACGGCAAAAAGCTTCACTCTCTATTTTGACGTTTTTGTATCAAACGCTTACATGCAAAGTCAACTTCCGGTATTGACGTAGCAACGGCAAAAAGCTTCAATCTCTATTTTGACGTTTTTGTGTATTCGCTTTTCAAGTGAAATCGACTTCACCAAATGCTTCCATACTTGTGATGCATGAAGAATTTGACCTCAGATAAATGTTAGGCTATTCATTTGATTTTTTCTATTAAAAATAAATAATATTGCTTTATATTTATGATTCACTTCTTTAAAAAGGTTCCTCAATGTCAACTTCTGGTATTGACGTAACAACGGCAAAAAGCTTCACTCTCTACTTTGACGTTTTTGTACCAAATGCTTACATATTTGTGATTGCTGATTCAATTGATAGAGGTAGTAGAGAGCCAATCCGATGATAAATCTTACCTTGGATCGCGAAAGTTTGCATGAATCCTGGCTCAGTTATATCTTTTGTGGCCCCAAATGATGTCATCTGTAGAGCAGCATTGTACTGTCTAATTTCGTTTTGAAAGTGCTTGGAATCTTGATCAGTTGATGATAACAGTTTCTTCAATGGCTCTGGAGGTTGGGGGACTGCAGGGAGTTTAACCTTTCCACCACTGCAGCACAGTGCAAGTGTCTCTCCAGGCCACTTCCTTGCTTTACAATGAATGCACTCAGTTGTCATTGCACCAATGGAAACTCTAGTATCATCCGCATAATGAACTGCTGGATCATAATTGAAAGCTGCTTCATAGAAGTTGCTTCTCTGAGCCTTTGCAACTGCTCTTCGTTCTGCATTGGAGATCCTATTCTTTGTCAGTCGTACATACCTCTGTTCATCACTTTCAGATGTTCTGGCTTTTGTAGTGCACAGTCTGTTCTTTTCTTGGCGTGCTTCCCTTTCTGCAGCTGTCTCTCTTTTTCTGGACAGAGACGTTCTTTTGGCTGACCTTGATTTTATAGACAAATTTGACATTTTCCTTCTAGGCATGGTTATATACGTATACAGAAATACACGAGTGCAGAAGATAGTAAACAATGAAACTAACTTGGTAACGGAAATTATGTTTCTTAATACGACAGGCAGAAAGTCAATAAGAATTTTTAACGAAAAATAAAGTATTGTACAGGTTGAAGCGAAATTTGTCACTCAGTGAACCAAAGAGCCAGTATCGAAGGTACCAGAAGAAAAAAAAGAAACCTCAGCAACAGGAAAACACAAAACCGTACTTCTGTTAGTAAATTACTTACATCAGTAAATGTGAACGTCTTTCTGTCAGTAATTTGTCGTTTGTTTGTAAATAGCGATTGAAAACGTAATCTTTTAGTGAGAACAAAAGTGAAAAAAAAAACTATGGCGTAGAGATAGATAGAGAGAGATGGATTGAGAGATATAGATAGAGATATGTTTCCTACGTCAATACCGGAAGTTGACATTTCATCACAAGTATGTAAGCATTTGGTACAAAAACGTCAAAATAGAGAGCGAAGCTTTTTGCCGTTGTTACGTCAATACCGGATGTTGACATTAAGGAACCTTTTTAAAGAAGTGAATCTTAAATATAAAACAATATTATTTATTTTTAATAAAAAAAAATCAAATGAAGAGCCTAACATTTATCCGAGGTCAAATTCTCCATGCATCACAAGTATGGAAGCATTTGGTGAAGTCGATTTCACGTGAAAAGCGAATACACAGACATCTCTATTTTATATATTAGATTAAAAAAGTTCAAACGGGGAATTATTCTATTCAATGTCTTTCAGCTAGAAACGTTTAGACCTTTAGCTGAAATATTTAGCATAACTAGTTTTCTGGTGAGAGCAGCATTGCCTGCTGCTTCAGTAGAAATCTACGGATGCACAAACGCACAAAACGGAGAAACTGAAACAAATATGGACGACTTGTTCCAAAACACCCCCGAGTGGGGAACAATCCTCGAAAGTAACCCCAATTGTTTTTCCCCAAAATTCCTATGTTCTGGGAATCTACATAGTCCGAGGTATATTTGTAGAAAATTTCATTAAAAAATATCAATTTTCTTAAAAGTTAAGACGAATTGAATTGGACGCCGGTGAATTTTCCGAAATTCCCCACCTACCCCCTCCTAAAACACTCCCCTCCCCCAAGTTTTGTATATTCGGAATCTACATGATATAACACATATTCGTAGAAAATTTCATTAAAAAATATCCATTTTTCTGAAAGTTATGATCATCAAAAATCGGGAGGGGGTAGGAATCTGGGTAAATTTTCAGATTAACACCCGCACGATTTTCACTAGGGTGTTAGGGTGGGAATTCCGTCCCTAACCCTAACCCCCTAGAGAAAATTGTGCGGGTGTTAATCTGAAAATTTACCGGAATCTGTAGTTATGCCTATAAATTTTGAGAAAAGAGCAAACTCACAGACTTTATCAGCACGATCCAGATCCTATCGCTGATGCCATTTGCTGGGAAGTAAATATCTCGGCATACTCTCGGTATTGAAGTGGAAATTTGATATTATTCGGCAATGTCTTTCTGGATGCACTGGTTATTCCCCAACACCTTTTTAAAACGGAGATTACGATTCGCCCTGGAAACTTTTTTTTTTTTAAATTTCAGTACGGATTACTTTCATCAATTTCCTAGTGATTAGTTTGTGATTGTAAACCGACGTAATGTCAATATATTTCAAAACATGATCTAAAGAGAGCTTTCGTATAGACTTTTTTTTTTTAATTAGAAAGACCTGTTGGTCCATGAACTGGAGAATGGAAGATGTAATGACAGGCAAGAAATGTACTTTTACAAACTAAACTGTCCTGACAATCAATACATTAAAGAAGGTTTAGGCGAGTCATTATCCATTACCAAAAGAACTTTGAGAGAAGATTGTTGTCCCTAGGGTACTTAGACACAGTAGGACAAAACACCTCAGACTACTCAGTGAAAAGATGACTGGTGATTTGTGGTTTGCCCAAACCTCAAGGCGGTTCTTATGATTTTAAATGCTCTAGGGTTTTCTAAATAGTAATTTATTTAAAAAAAAAAAGCCCCGTTTCATCATAGTTCAAATTTTGCTGTGAAACGAAGCCACTCATCTCCATAAAGTTTAAAAAGTGGTACTCACGAGCTACTTTATGGTCTGCACCAGCAGACTTATCACACTTTACATCATTATGTAATCCATTTCTTTTCCGGAATCTGGTAAACCAGCCCTTTGAAGCAAGGAAATCCAGCGCAGTATCATTTCCACTGGGAGAATTAGCTACAAGATCATCAAATAATTGTTTGGCTTTTACACAAATCATCGATTCACTTATATTTTCACAAGCAATTTCTTTTTCTTTAATCCACACCAAAAGTAAATTTTCCATCTCTTCAATAAAATTGTTACGCGATTTACTAAGCTTGGTTATTCCCTTAGCTACCCGAACATTTTTTAATTTACATTTGTTTTTCAGTATGGTGCAGATAGTTGATTTTGCCACTCTATACTCCAAACTAAGGTTGCTAACACTAGCTCCATTTTCATGTTTACGTATTATTTCCTTCTTAGTTTCTATAGTAATTGATTTTCTAATTCGCTTTTGTCGATCCATGGTTATATAATTAGCTAAAAATGAGAAATAGTATTATTTTCTAAATAAAATATGAAAATTTGTGTACGTGAACGTTAACGAACCGTTCGTATATACCTTCCCAGCTACTTATATGTGTGCGTAGTCCACTCGTTCGTTATTCACAATTTATTCATTTAGCGTACCGTTCGTACACGTTCTACCACTCACTTATATGCGTGCATAGTCTGTTCGTGCTTGGTTAATCAAATTTTAGCTCGTTAAGCGAGTTCAATTTTCTTCGGAAAAATCGTTCGTTATTCAATGTTTGTTTAAAGAATCGTTCGTACATGAGTACCCTACTGTGTGTGTGAGTGCATATATGAACAGGAGTTTATTCATAATAAAAGTTTCGTATTTCTACTATAACTACAAAACTAGCATTTTCATACATTTAAACAATACAAACATAATATTGGACTTTATAAACATTACAAGAAAAACAAACAAGTCCACCGACTGATCATCATTCGCTTGACTGCTTGCCACTTTTTCCTTCTCAAATTACAAACTCGACTTTTTCTTAAAGAGTCAGCAAGCTACGATCCTTCGTCAAATCCGTTCTACCTCATTTCATATGAGAACGTGTTGTTTTCCTCATCAATCTTTGATTAGTAAATGATAAAATTTAATTTCGTAACATAGGGGAAATTTCTAAGAATTTTTACAAATAACCACCAGAATTGCTACTGATATAGTTTTGCATGCTAATTGTAAAAAAATCACCTTTTGTTTTCTAGAAATTAGTAATTAAAAAGTAACAAATCGTTAATGTAATTTTAGCCAATCAAAAGTCTCCATTGCCGACTTATCGGAAGCAGCATTTGATTGTTTTCATAACGACAGCATTAACATTATCGTTTTCCTTCGTAGGACTCAAATTTTAAATGAACTTTTTGTGTACTCTACTTGTTTTAGACCATTTTCTGGAAAAAAGGTCCCAACTAGAATTTAGAAATGTTTGTGGCTTTATTTATTCGCTTACAATTGCTAGATAATATAGTAACTTCATTTACATCATTAAAGTTTTTTTCATGCCTATGAAAAAAAAAAATTTTTTTATGAAAATCTCTATCTTTGAATTGTTTTGTACCTAACTGATAGCTGTTTTAGCTTAATAATCTTCCCTGCATTCTATTCTAATCTGGGAAGATTCGATCTTATTTTGAAAACGTGTGTATTGCCAATTAATTTCCAAGTGATTGATCATTCTTTCTAGTGATGACAATGCTGACAGCATATTCATTCAGTCAGGTGACAAATATAATTTTACTTCTGAATATATTCCTAGCCTTGAACTAAAACAATTTGGGGTTTATATATTCTTATATAGAATTCGTGTTTTGTAACATAGCTTTCTTTGTACAATGATTGCTGAAACTGACATTACAAATACTTTATTGTGGATAACGATGATAAAAATTTTGATAAATAGAGGATATGGCTTTATTAATCTGGGAATCTGAATGAGACTTAAGTAGATCATCTATTTGTTTGGCTTACATGGTCTTTAATGAAATTATAAGGCCAATACAGTTTTGAGACAGGCTATTCTTTATATTGGCTGCTGTATAGTCATTATATTTTCATTTACCACTATGGTCTCATAATCTGCATGAAATGGCAATTTGGGATTAATTGAAACTATATAAATTCTATGAACATTATAAGGCCTTTAAGGGCTCCTCGCTTAGTCATAATCTTATCTAATTTCAGAAGTCATCATCATTGTTTTAATGCCCCATTTTCTATGCTTGCAGGGGTCAGATTTTCTACGGCCAGGTGCCTTTCTGTTGTCAGACTTTACATGTTTCCAAACAAGGTCATATTTTCTCAATGGAAATGAATAATACCATTTGTAGCTGTGGCCAGTGCCCCCTGACTGGCACCTGTTCCAGTGGCATGTAAAATGCATCATCTGAACATGGTCGATGCCAGGTCCGCCTGACTGGCTCCCGTGTGGCATGTAAAAAAACACCATTCAAATGTGATCGATACCAAAACTGCCCGACTGGCTCTCGTACTGGTGGCATGTAGAAAACACCATCCGAATGTGGCCGTTGCCAGTACTCCTTGACTGGCTCCCGTGCCGGTGGCATGTAAAAAGCACTATCCAAACGTGATTGATGCCAGGCCCGCCTGACTAGCTCCTGTGCCGGTGACATGTAAAAAGCACCCACGACACTCTCGGAGTGGTTGGCATTAGGAAGGGCATCCAGCTGTAGAAACATTGCTAGATTAGATTGGAGCCTGGTGCAGCCACTGGTTCTCCAGACTTCAGTCAAACCGTCCAACCCATGCCAGCATGGAAAACGGACATTAAATGATGATGACAATCAATTACACCTATTGCATAATGTGAAACCAAAATCGCAGCTGTGGCCAGTGCCTCTTGATTGGTTGCCGTTTCAGTGGCACATAAAATGCATCATCTGAATGTGGTCGATACCAGTGTCCCCTGACTGGCTCCTGTGCCAGTAGCATGTAAAAAGCACCCTCTGAATGTGGCTGATGCCAGTAACCCTGACTGGCTTCTGTGACAGTGGCATGTAAAAAGCACTATCTAAACGTGATCGATGCCAGGCTGCCTGACTGACTCCTTTTTTCAGTGGCATGTAAACGATGATCATGATGAATTCTAATCTTATTTGAGAAACAAAACAATTGTTGGTTAATATGTTGATTAATTAATAAATTAATTTGTATCTTACAATATTCTATATAATATATTCAGTGAAGAATTATCTCTTCAAAATTTGACATATTAAACCAGTGTATCTTGGATAAATATCCCTATAAGAGGTTTGAATATCCTCATTGTGACTATATATATACACACACAACAGGCTTCCTTCTGTTTCCACTTATCAAATCAACTGACAAGGCTTAGGTCAGCCTGGAGCTATAAGTGGAAGATACTTTCCCAAGGCATCCACAAATCCACATGGTTGGGGAGCAAACTTCTTAGACACAGGGGCAAACTTGTACCTATTAAACCATTCCTAGTTGAATATGTTTAGTGGTAATATGTATTCGTTGTGTAATAAGTATAATATGATGAGCTTTGTAATTTGTAAATTTCATGTGACATGAATGAAAAATGCCAAAATATATGACATTTTATGAATTTATTCTTTATCTTTAGAACAGTTGATAGGAACTGATCTTAAAAACCTATTTAAGAGAGCTGTTTATACCCACAACAGACCTGATTAAATAAACCTATAATTACAGATATTCCAGCCATTCCCATATCAATATTTCTTTCACACACTACTAAAAGTGTCTTTTTTTGTCTGAGGAAGATGCATAGAGGCCTCCTCATTGACTTGAACAAATTTTTATGCAGAGAGATGAATCTTGTGATTAGCGCTTATGGTTTAGAGAGTCTGTCATAAAACATCAACTCATCAGTTGACCTTAAAACTCAGCAATGTGAGTTACTGAAACAGTTCTCATTAGCAATATTATTGTTGACAGAAATTAACTGATATTCACTGTGACAACTATAAAAATTACAGATAATTTCACTGAAAAGTAAAAGAAAAACCAACTGAAAATAACTATTTTTTCATCCTTTTTACTTATTTACCAGAACTTCCTTGAATTTTTTAAGTATTTCAAAAGATGTAGTAGTGAAATTCTCCAATTAAGCCAAAAGTGGTAAGTCTTACACAAGTTTCTTGATAAAAATAAAAGTTAGAATGTTTATCCTCCAAAACTTATATTATCAGACCAGTTAGATGTCAGAGATATATTGGTAAAGAAAATTCATGATAATAGAGATAATGATGGGGATAGTGATGATTTAAGTTGTGAAGGTGAAAATCAGTTAGGTAAGAAACCTACTTTAACAGTATTTTAATCTGAATAATAAAATGAAATCTGAAATTTGAAGTTAAAAATAATTACAAATATTATATATTGGGAAATTTAATTGAACATTTGTGCACTATAGAGTTGAATATCCATTCACAGAAAATAAATTAACTGGATATGATTTAGAATTTGATGTAGGCAGCGTACTTGAGATCTCTACCAAATCAGAATTATTGCTGAGGTTGTCTTCAATTATATTGCCTGTTACAGATGTTATTGAAATTAGCTGTACTTCATCCTGATCATCAGTATCGTTATCACAATCTTCTGAATGCTGCGATAAACAAGTGTCTTCAGATATATAGATGACATCACGGGAATCCAGATGTTTATTTGAATGAGAAACTCCAAAATCATTGTGTCTATTGATGACCTTTCCAGAAGTGGTACTGGCAGCAGGCTTTAACTGAACATCATTATTATTTGTAGTAATGTTACTAATATCAACACACAGTTCTTCTTGAATACTATTTTGATTTTCTCCAAGACTACAGGGTTCTATTTTTAAGTGAAGAGAGTTGTACTTTGTTGCAGGCTCTATTAATGGTTCCGCTTCAGTCTTGATATCAACAATCTGGTCTGTAACCATATTTTCTGCAGACCTTACATCAGAAACTGAAGTTGTGGTGACAGAAACATCAGCTTGCATGTTAATATTGCTATAATTATTCCTAAATAACTTCATAAACATTGAATTCTGAACCTCGTTAGGATCTCCTTGTGTTCTGGAAGGGAATAATCCTGACAAAGAACAAGGTTCTGCCAATAAAGGTTCCACCACACCAGATAAAATATCTTTTGTCTTAGCTTTGTTCAATTCCTCACAACAAAGATCTTCAAAATCTTTCATTTCTAATTTTTCAGCAATAGTCTTCAGTTGGACTAGAATGTCTTCATTCAGATCTAACACACCACTGTACATGTATTCTGCAAATGCTAAAAGTCCTTCTTTACTGACTGAACTTGGAAAGACCACATTGGGAAATGAACCTTTTGATGAATGCAGGAGAACTGGCAGTAGTTTTGGAGACACAGCTCCTAAAACCATTTTATGAATCTGAAAATATATAAAAAATACCTAGAATAAATGTGGCAAATATACAGTTTAATAGCATGTTACATATCATCATCATCATTTAATGTCCATTTTCCATGCTGGCATGGGTCAGACGGTTTGACTGAGGTCTGGAAAGTCAGCCGCTACACCAGGCTCCAATCTGATCTGGCAATGTTTCTCCAGCTGGATGCTCATCCTAACACCAACCACTCTGAGGGTGTAGTGGGTGCTTTTTACATCACACTGGTACAGGAGCCAGTCAGGCAGCTCTAGTATTGATCACATTCGGATGGTGCGTTTTATGTGCCACCGGCACAGGAGCAAGTCAAGGGGCACTGGCATCGAACACGCTTGGGTGAGGCATTTTACGTGCCACCAGAACAACAGCCAGTCAGAGGGCACTGGCCACAGCTACAATTTTGGTTTTACTTGACTCAACAGGTCTTCTAAAGCATATCATATTGCCCAACACATCAAAGGTACTTTTAAATGGGCCGGATATGCAACACTGGCATTGGCCGTGGCTCCGATCTCACTTTAGTTCCCTGGTCTTCTCAATCACAGCATATCTCCAAAGGTCTCAGTCTCCTGTCATTGCCTCCGTGAGGCCTAAAATTCGAAGGTCATGCTTCACCATCTCATCCCATGTCTTCTTGGGTCTACCTCTTCCACAGGCTCCTTCCACAGTTAGGGTGTGGCACTTCCTCACACAGCTGTCCTCATCCATGTGTAACCATACCAGTGCAGTCATCTCTCTTGCACACCACATTTGATGCTTCTTACGTCCAACTTTTCTCTCAGGGCATTTACACTCTGTCGTGTATGCACACAGTATTGGTGGTGGGGGCGGGCACAACCACGAACAAGAGAGAGTCATTTTAGGGAGCAGAGCAAACAAGAAAGAATTATTTTAAAGATTAGTATGAAATATGTATATATATGTAGCCAAGAAACAAGGTTAGTAATGTTGCGAGTTAGATGGGTCTGAATGAATGAGGCGATTAAAAACAAGAGAAATTCTTAGCTTAGCTGTGCATATTTTCGAGTGTCATCAAACAGCCAAACACATGGAATAAACTTGCTAAATTATTTGTCAGTGGCCTGTTTCTAAATTCAATACATTCACTGAGTGCTTTCTTGCAAAATTTGCACATTTCATCTGAACAATATTATTCAGATCAAATTATATCTACAAAGCTCCTCTCAATTTTAAGTGTTGATGATGAGGAATTGTAATCTTCCCCAAGATGTACCCAGTGCAAGCTATGGACACATAAGAGGTGCAGCAATATCAGAGGAAGGTTAACTGGAAAAATAGCTTTTGTGTGTGGAAGGTGCACAGGTACAATAAACACTAAAAATGTGCAGGAAATAGGACTCTATAAGATGCCAGTGGGGTAAGCTAGAGGTAGTGGATAGCTTCCATTATCTAGGTGACTGAGTCAGAAGTGGAGGTGGATGCTCTGAAAGTGTAGCTGTGAGAATAAGAATAGGCTGGGCAAAGTTCAGAGAGTTCCTACTTCTGTTGGCAACAAAGGACCTCTCCCTCAGAGTGAAAGGCAGACTGTATGATGTCTGTGTGCAATCAGCTATGTTACATGGCAGTGAAACATGGGCTGTGACAGCCGAGGACATGCGTAGGCTTGAAAGAAATGAAGCCAGTATGCTTTGCTGGATGTGCAATGTCAGTACGCATGTTTAACAGAAAAAAGTTAGGCACAAGAGGCATCATATGTAGTGTGCAAGAGAGATGACTGTGCTGGTATGGTCATGTGATGCATATGGACGAGGACAGCTGCGTAAAATGCCGATCTCTAACTGTGGAGGGAACCTATGGTAGAGGTAGATCCAGGAAGACATGGGATGAGGTGGTGAAGCATTATTGTCGAATGTTGGGCCTCACAGAGGCAATGACTAGAGACTGAGACTTTCGGTGATATGCCATGCTTGAGAGGACCTGTCAAGCCATGTGAAACCATAGTCGTGGCCAATGTCGTTGTCATATTACTGCCACTTGTACTGGTGCCATGTAAGAGCACCTTTTGAATGTTAGGCCTCGTGACCATTGCTGGTGTTGTGACATTAGCATCCGTGCTGGTGGCACTTGAAAAGCCTCTTTTGAGTGTTGGGCCTCATGGAGGCAATGTAGCGGATGCTACTGTCATGTAACTAGCACCCGTGCTGGGTGTTGGGCCTCACAGAGGCAATGGCAAATGACCAAGACCTTCGGCAATATGCTGCACTTGAGAAGAAGCCCCATCAAACCAAGTGAAACTGTAGTCGTGGTAGTTACTGGTGCCAGGCAACTGGCATGTAAAAGCACCCATTACACTCTTGGAGTGGTTGGCTTTAGGAAGGGTATCCAGCTATAGAAACAATGCCAAATCAGACTGGAGTCTGGTGCAGCCCCTCAGCTTATCAGCCCTGGCCAAACTGTCCAACCCATGCTAGCATGAACAACAGACGATGATGATGATGATGATTGTTGAAAACATAGGATTCTAAAGAAGTTTTTGGAAAAAATAAAACTAAAGGAAGTAGGGTGCATATCTGACATGCCACTTCTAATTTCTTCCATTATACAACTGTTTATACTTACTAATTCCTAAGCATACCATCACTGATTTGTTTGGATCACAAGACTTTGGTCAAGATAGGACTACAGTAAAAGACTTGCCAAGGTGCCCTGTAGTGGGACTGAATCTGAAACTTTGTCTTTGATACTTTTGAAGTTGATAAAATAAAATACTAGTTAGATGTTGGAAGTTGAGATACATAATCCTAGATGTGAATAAAATAGAATTAAAACATACATACCATTACATTTATGGTACCATTACTAATGTATGAGTCACAGAGGCGCCGTGCCTTCCATAGAGAAAACAGATTGGACATTACTGCTGTTTGATGATTTGGAACGACTAAAACACGTCTTTCTTGAACAGGAGGCACAGTTGATTGTGGGAACACTATGACTTCATCAGTCATTGAATGACTGTAAATACAAGATATGTAAAATAGCATTGGTTAGATATATAATATGGGAAAAGAAAACATATCAACATACTAAGGTAACATATTGCATGTGTTAGATTTAGATTAGGATACATAACTGATCTTCCTCCAAATACTAGTGAGTCACTAGTACTAGCTAATTTGTCTTTGCCAAATTCCAAAGCAGCCATCATTCAGGTATCCCCAATCCATTCTTTTCTCCCTCCTTTCTTCACCCTCTTCAACCCTGCATTGACCACTATGACCAATACTTCCTTCTCAGAACATGAATCCTTTGGAATTTCCTACCCACTCGTTTCTTTCTTGCAGGTGTCAATCTGCAATAGATTAAATGGAATATTAACAGCATAAAGTTCACTAATCTTGGAAGGCCTGCAAAAGTGATGTGGGCTGCTCTTTCACAATATTCTTTTGGATGGGATACTGGGTCCAAGACCAGCAAGTTTGAGGGAAGGGGCCAAACCAATTACATTGACCCCAGTAGTTGACTTGTATCATATTTTATTGACCTTGAAGGGATGAAAGACGAAGTTGACCATGGTAGGATTTGAACTCAGAGTGTAAAGAGCTGGAAGAAATGCCACTTAACATTCTGTCCATCATGCTGATGATTCTGCCAGCTTGCCACCTGTAGGTGTCATTAACCTAGGTATGGGAAAATGGGAATTAAATTATTGATGATGATGAAGATATTGTACAGATGAGTGGTTAGGTGTTCCACAAGCTGTTGCTTTTCATTAAGATTGTACAAGATGGACAGCTGGGATGTAATAAGGGAATTAAGCTAATGAAGCAAACAACAATGGTGGTGGAGAGAAACTTAGTCAAATTGGTGCAAAGTAAAAGTAACCTTGTTACAACATGTTCCCATCATAGCAGGCATAGCTTGAACATCATCTCTGCCAGACTGCTAATAAAGTGGTAATGAACAACACAGGTACAAAAAGAAGATAAAATACTAAAATTAGACAAGTGATCATGTTGCAGCTTTGTAGTCTAGCGTGTTTATGACTCATTGTTAGTGATGTCCCCCATAGATGTTGTTTTTAATCAAGAAGAAAAGAATTTTGCAATGAAACAAGCATGTGATGAACCTAACACTTCATCTTGTAAACAAGCAAGGCCTAAACTCTCTGCAGTTAAAGAAATTATTGATGATATTCTTTGAATGAAGAGATTACACTTATGTTGGTAATGAGAGTAATTTGGACAATCCAACTGGTGTCGAGGGAACAAATATGATAGTTAAGAAGTAAGCCCATGGTTTTGTTGGAGACATGTTTCCTAGTAATTCTGGGGTGCTGATTTCAAGAAAATAAATATCAATAGAATAATAAAAGCAGCTGACCAGTCTATTATGGACAAACAATACAATTGTGTTTATTCAGAAAATAAGCAGCAGAAAAACTTGACGTGATAAAAGAAAATTGACTGTAGTTTTGAAATCAGGATGCCAATTTTAGTCTAAGTGAAGTAAAAAAGCAACCTCAAGAGAAATTATGTTCATAATTGTTCCCCTGTTATTGTTACTCTTCTGAATATTTCTGATTCTATCCATCAGTTTGTCTAACAAATATGGTAGTTGAGAGAAAGGCTTATTATTATTATCCTCCAGAATTTTTTTGTGATTTTGTCCATTAGTTTACCTGCGATCATTACTCTTGAGTTGTATATGCAACTATCTATTTTTTTTTTTTTTGCTCAGGAGCCCTACTCCATGTTAGATACAGGGGCCCAGGTCTGAGAGGGTTAAAGAATCTAGAATATACTTTAGCTTTATATTAATGCAACACTTTAGTTTTGAAACAACTGAAGAAGTTTTTGTTTAAGATCAGCCAACACTCTCTTATGTTTATTGCTAAAAAACAAAAAAAAAACAATGTGTTTTGGTGAATAATAAGAAAAGCTGTTGCAAACGAATGACTGATGAGAGCTGTTAATGTTTTCTATAGATTTTGTTAGGTTTCAGTAAAATTATAGATTCCTTCAGTTTCTAAAATTTTATCTTATCCTTTTTTTGCCTCTTAAAGAGGTTATAGAGGAATTTTTAACAAATGGTCATTTTCTGATGATCAGATGTCCAATACAGAATCAATTAGAGCTAAAGAAGTCAATAATATGAAAGAAATTAGATGAGTAACACTTACGATGTTGATCTTCTTGTTTTTGAGGCTTTTGAATTTATTTGTTTGGAAATTGTGTCTGGGGTTACATCTTCTATCTGAATTGTAGCTGCTTCAGGGGCTTTCCTTTTCCATTTTGATGAACTCATTTCATTAAGATTTTGCATATTGTTAGCATGAGTATGATGCAATTGAAGAGTTGAGGCACAATCAAATCTTGATGTTTTTAAGAGAGATATATTATTTCCTGTGAAATAGAATATAAGTAACTCTAATACTCAATTAGGATCATTTTAAAATATGAAGTGGTTAGGAAAGACAAAATAGTAGATGTGTTAGAATATTGTTGAGATTTCAAAATGACTTAGGTAATAATTGAACAATTATCCAAACAGGAATACAATGCAGAGTCATGGAAATCACTTGAAAACAACACTATCAGAAGACAGTAAGGTATATACATCCTTTGGTGTAAATGACTAAGTAGACTGATGATAAAATCTAACAAACAAAACATTTGCTGTTTAGATCATATGATGTAGTTAAAAATTCTCAAGAAGAAACCTGCATGCACTGTGACTTATTCAAAACCCAAATACTATTTGAGTGAAGAATGAAGTATATACAAGGTTCTGATAGTTGTCACATGACACACATTGTAAACAGTAACATAAATCAAAATGATAACAATAATAATATAAAAGACTATGATTATATCAGAATATTCAAATTAGTTTAAAAGTGAGCAACAGTTCAAATTATCTAAGCACAATGGGCAGCAACTAATTGTACAAAATATTAACATCAGTTATGAGAGTCAAACATATAAATGCTTAAATATGTACAGAAATTAAACTAGATATCACAGTTAAATGAAAAAATTCAGAGGGACAAATACCAGGATTATATTGCATCTGCTCCTGATGATGGAATTTTGGGACATCATAATACTTTAAAAGGTTGACTTTAATGTAGCCATTAGCAATTTGCTTTTCTTCTTGAGCCTTTTTACCCTGTCGAGTATAATGATTCTTTGGCCCTGTAGCACGTCTGTTCCTTGCATATTGAGCAAGTTTCTTAAGTCTTTCATATCTTTCCTCTTTTGTTTCTTTGGTCCTTCTTTTCAATTCATTCTGAGACAATCTTCTAAGCCTCTGTTTTCTCTCTTCTGCTGTTTCTTCAGCTCGTCTCTTCTGTGCATTTAAAGACAGCTTTCGTAGTCTCTCAAGTCTCTCATCATTTGTTTCATTTGCACGTCTTTCTCTTTCACGCAGTTTTTTGGCTTCTTGCTTTTCAGTTTCATTATGGTATTTCTTGAACCGCCCCATTATTTTACCCTTCAAAGAAATAAAAATTTATTGAAAACATACAAAAATAAATTTGATTCAGATTTTTTTCCTGAGTACAACGTTTTGGGTCTACAGACATAATGTAAACTTTTTAACACGACTCTGAAAATTAAAAATCTATCTTGCACAATTACCTTAGTGATGAATAACAACTTCCTTTTATACTTTTGTATGAGATTAGTATATCAATTACCAGAGAAAAAATATAATTATTTTCTCGGTTTTAAAGAGTTAAAATTCTCTGTTTTCATTCGTATAACATTTCAACTACTTTACAATGAGATATATTCTAAAGCAAGATTTCATTATCTCTTCACAGTAGTTATACATCCCCCAGCATTATTTTATTCATAAGAACGGTAACCCCACAAAATTCTTCATCCTGATTTGCAGTCACGATCTTTCTCACCTTAAATCTTTGCAGGCAGCTCGATAAGAAAATCTTTTTTATTTTACATTTGAATTTAATTACTTCTGTATTTGTTTACCCTCTAGAATAAAAACAATTGCCCAACTGGCATTCTTTCGAAATAGATATTTTATCTGTCATTTCTTCGAAAGAATGCCGAACAATTTTTAGATAGTTTAGCATTTAACTTATACAAACTAGGATCTTGAAGTCTCTGACAAGTACCGTGTAGTACCAATATCTTCTTGCCAAGTCAAGAGAGTAATAAATTAATGTAAATTGTCTCCGTTTAAAGATATATATTGTACAGGAGCCAATTTTGAACTACTGCATAACAACACTTTGGCCCATGCGAGTTTATAGATTAAAGCCTTCTTTTGATTATTTGAAAAGAACGCGCTTTCTTTTGGTTTGACTAGATTTTGCAGAATTTTGTGAAAAATGTAACATAAAAAGAACTCATGAATTGAAACAGTAGTTTATACAAATGACGATGATATGCTAATACAGTATGTAGAGGTTTCGGTGAAATTCGGATCAATTACTTTTTTTATCACACGAATTTTAATGTTTTAAATGTCATACCTCCCATTGATATTTTACAACAATAATAGCAATAAAAATCACAATACGTCTTTTTAATCACAGCTAACTCGCTACTTTTAAGAAGTAAAAGTTGTTTTCAAATGGCATCGATATATACGGTCACAAATAAAAACAAAATTCATCCAAGCAAAAATAGTTTCCTTAAACAAATTGCCATCATTATTTGTATAAGAAATGACTCACCTGATATTTTCAGAAGGAAATTTTAAAACACTTTAGTTAATCGTTGCTTATGTATAGTAAATAGAAATGCAGTGGATTGTGACGATCAGCGTAGATGTTATTTTTGCATGTACTAAATATTGCTAAAATTGGAACTTTCTAGAAATACCTACTCTATTGTTATTTTAAAATGAATTATATTTTCTGAGAACTTTGAAAAATCGGTCAAATGAGATACAGATTTGATTTGTATTTTTTTTTTATTGTTTTATTATCCCAAAGGAATAATTTCATCAATTGATTGTAACTGAAGCGTGTACGCTAAGGGAGTTAACTATGCAGTGACTATCTTTTTTACATGACCAAACTCTACAAGTGTATAATATCGATGTATCATGTTAAGAAAACTAGTGTGCACACAAAATTTATTAAAACTTATTTATTACAAAATACGTTAATTTTAGTTTGTAGAGACTTTGAAATGGTTATTTTAACAAATGTTTCTATAGAAACATCACAAAAATATTCAGGGAATTGAGGGACAACGCCATATCCACTTATTACCATTCTATAAGGTTTTATATTATACACCAAAATACATTTCTTTCTCAAAACTGAAATCATATAGGCAGTCACCAACCATTGATATCATATGCTAGATAAGATCATACATTAATACAGAGCTGAGAATTTTCCATTTGACCTTTCAAATTCACTATAACAATCACGATTCACTTAAAGGCTGTAAAATATTAGTATTAGCGCTGTTTAGTTAGACAATAATCTAGTATAAAGCAAAGTTTCCTACCCAGTTTATGTGCAACTTCAAAGGGCAGCATGCATCTACGTTTAGTAAATTGTATACTTTAAAACTCTTTTTAATGGTTGAAGATTATATCATACAAATGTCGACCTATTTAGTTAATTGTTAAACTAAGCCTTTCCTTGCAGGAAATAAATGTTTCGTAAGAAAACAATTATCTCAAATTGATTGTATGGCAGTTTATGTCAAGCTCTACGTTCTAAATGATCAAATTTAAATTCTCATTTATGATACATTTTCATTTCTCCAAATTGTTTTCTTATATTTTGGTTTTTTAATTTTTACCACTATAACAAAATAAAAAACAGTAAGAGGAAAAGAAATTAAAGGTAAAAAACTGAATTTGATGATTTCGGGCAAGTTTAAAACGTCAACAGTCTATGCTTCAACTGGTGGTTTGTCGTTAACTCAAACATTATTTGCTAATTCCAACTGGTGAAAAAATTTGTATCATTCCTTAAATAAACTTATAGCAGATCTGAATAAGTGGAAACAAAATATGTATAGGGAGTCCATCGAAGAAGTTGAAAACTGTTTTCGGTATTAAATCAGAATTTTTTTTCGATGTTAACGTATTGGAAACATGAAAACTTTTCATTCATCAAAAAATACTCCTGAGCATCACCGAGTTAAATTGAGGAGGTAAAGCCAGCATAATTAAAAGTTACGCAATCACGGTCTTGTCTTTTACAGCTTTATTCATAAAATCTACATCAGTCTATTAAGGAAGTTTATTTACAAAAATACTTCACGCGTACATCACACCAGTTTATTAAATATGAGACTCCAAAATCAGTGTTAGCTCTGTTCTCACTTCTTGGTTTATGTACTTGTCAGGAAGTGACCTTTTTCCGGAAGTACCATTCAACGCTGTTCGTCGTGAGTAAATACGTTTCGAAATCAGAATTGATCCATTTCTGAGTTTATTTTTCATGGTAATAAAATAAAATAAAATAAATGCTCGTCCAGATTCGTACTTTATCAATCAGATCCAGTTTTCAGTTATTTTTTTGCTTTTGTTTTTTAAACCCATCTTTTCGACTGCGGAGATTCCATATCTGCCCCAAAAAATCGGCATTTCAAAATTTTAACCACTCCCGCCAATTTTTCACATTTTTTAAAGAAATTGTTTGGCCTAGTACGTTGAAAAATACGGAGATTATGATTCTAAAAAAATTTTTGTCAAATTTCAATTTTTCAAAAAAAAAAAAATAATAATAATAAACACCCCTCCCCTCATACTAAAATAGCAGACGTAAAAAGTTGTTGGCACGACGTCGAGGGTTCCAATTGATCCGATCAACGGAACAGCCTGCTTGTGAAATTAACGTGCAAGTGGCTGAGCACTCCACAGACACGTGTACCCTTAACGTAGTTCTCGGGGATATTCTGCGTGACACAGTGTGACAAGGCTGACCCTTTGAATTACAGGCACAACAGAAACAGGAAGTAAGAGTGAGTGAAAGTTGTGGTGGAAGAGTACAGCAGGGTTCGCCACCATCCCCTGCCGGAGCCTCGTGGAACTTTTAGGTGTTTTCGCTCAATAAACACTCACAACGCCCGGTCCGAGAATCGAAACCACGATCCTATGACCACGAGTCCGCTGCCCTAACCACTGGGCCATTGCGCCTCTACCAGACGTAAAAAAATATCTAAACAGAAAACTTGATATACTAGAAAGAGCAGCTAAACGACGAATCCTGTTTTCACAATTTTAATTTCCTCCACCCCTTTTTTCTTTGCCAGAGGGGTGGAAAGGGGGAAAATAAAAATTTTGAAAACGTGTTTATTGGGTTTTCAAAATCTTCAATTTTTTTGTACGCTCCAATCGGAAAGTCTGACAAGCTAGAAATAACAGCCGAACCGAAGATCCACTTTCTAAATACGAATTACCAAAAAAGAAAAAAAAATTTTAAATGTCATTTTGTTGTCGTGTGTGTCTGTGCAAAAAAAAAAAATGAATTTTACATACCTCTCTTGATTCCAAAACACCTTCAAGCAGATGTTCACTTTCTGTCACAGATGCGCTGGCGGAGTAGAGGAGGTGTTTATTTATTAATTTTGAAAAATTGAAATTTTAGAAGATTTTTTTTTTATTTCAATATCATAGTCTCCGTATTTTGCCAAAAAAATTCTAAGAAAAGTGAAAAATTGGGGAAAGGCATCCGCCCCCCCCCCCCCCCCCATTTTCTCCCAAACTTGTTTATTTAAAAAAAAATTTTTGCCAAAATCCCCCGTTTTCGGATACGGAGGTTCCGGAAAATTGACAAAAATCGGCATTATTAAATTTCCCCACCCCACCCCCAATTCTTCAATTTTGACTTTTTTCCCCAACACTAATCTTAACACTAACTGTAACTACAGAAATGTTTTGAAATTTTTGTCTGAATCATAATTTCCATATTTTTCCGCATATTTAGAAAAAAAAAAAAAAAAATTCTGAAAAAAGTAAAAAATGAAGGAAATAGGGGTGGGAGGTGGTAATTTAAAAATGCCGATTTTTCCAATTTTTTTGCAGATTCATATTCCCTGTAGCTGAAAAGCGGGTTTTGTGTTGAAAAAAAAAAAAAAAAAATTTAAAGGGTCGTGGAGGGGGGGATGCGGAAGTCTTGCCAAAATTAGGGGTAGGGGTAGGAATAAAAATTTTGAAATGCCGAGTTTTTTGTTTTGCAGCTTCAGAATCTCCACAGTTGAAAAAATGGGTTTCTGTAAATAAAAAAAAAACCAAAAAAAAAACCGAAAGCGGGTGTGGTACATGTCCTTTACCTCCGCCCAGTTTTCAGCTAATTCCGTTTTTCATGCTATTGCTTTAGCATGCTTTCTATTTTCTTATAAATGTTTAAACGTTATCATCGAAAGGTATATACATAGGCTACTACTACAGATAGTCATCTTGGCTTTCTTTTGCTGTCCTTATATATTTCATGTGTTTTAAATCTGTCCAGTTCTTGATATTATTCTTAGTTTCCCTTTCCTCAAAACTGTCTATGTACACTTTCAACATTATATATATATATATATATATATCAAAATTATGGGACTAACGCAGAATTGCACCACTCCTTGAAAAATGCATTTTTTGTTCTTTACGTTTTAGTTGTCGGAGATTACAAATATGCAAATTTTTTTATTTCACCCCACCCCCTTTAAAATTTTGATTTTGTTTACTTTAAAGAGATTGTACTGAATTGACAAATATATGCAAATCGAAATTAAATGTAGACAATAATATTAAACTGAAAAGAATTTGTGTTTTACTTGTGTTTGCCTTAATCGTAAATAATAATTAAATGTAAATTAAATATACACCGTTTTATGAGAAACAAACATTATTTTGTTTAATAATTAAGGGGCTTAAATTTCACCCCCTCCCCTAATTTTAAATTTTGAACTTTTTCATCCATCTATTTATTTGTCTATCGATTTATTCATAAAATATATTTGCCATCTAAATGTAGCGGTCCTATAGAGGACGATGTTACTGTTGTTTTTATCCCCAGGAAGACATTCAAAATTTCAAGTGGGGGTGGTTAAAAATGTTTTTTGCATATTCGTAATCTCCGACATCTAAAACGCAGGAACCCAATTTTTTTGTTTTAAAAATGCATTTTTCCAGGAGAGGTGTGATTCTGCATTAGTCCCAAAATTTCTATCATTCCATTATAAACTTTCCCGATATCTATCAGTACTTAGCGGCTAATGTTTTGAAGCATTTGTTATTTACCACCACTGTACATCATCATCATCATCGTTTAACGTCCGCTTTCCATGCTAGCATGGGTTGGACGATTTGACTGAGGACTGGTGAAACCGGATGGCAACACCAGGCTCCAGTCTGATTTGGCAGAGTTTCTACAGCTGGATGCCCTTCCTAACGCCAACCACTCAGAGAGTGTAGTGGGTGCTTTTACATGTCACCCGCACGAAAACGGCCACGCTCGAAATGGTGTCTTTTATGTGCCACCCGCACAAGCCAGTCCAGGGGCACTGGCAACGATCTCGCTCGAAAATCCTACAGGAGCCAGTCAGGCGGTACTGGCAACGGCCACGCTCAAAATGGTGCATCTCATGTGCCACCCGCACAAGAACCAGTCCAGGGGCACTGGCAACGATCTTACTTGGCTTGCCGGGTCTTCTCACGCACAGCCCATTTCCAAAGGTCTCGGTCCGTAGTCATCGCCTCGGTGAGGCCCAATGTACGAAGGTCTTGCCTCACCACCTCAGCCCAGGTCCTCCTGGGCCTACCTCTTCCACGGGTTCCCTCAACTGTTAGGGTGTGGCACTTTTTCACGCAGCTATCCTCCTCCATTCTCACCACATGTCCATACCAGCGCAATCGTCTCTCTTGCACGCCACAACTGATGCTTCTAATGTTCAGCTTTTCTCTCAAGATACTTACACTCTGACGGGTATTCACATTGACATTACACATCCAACGGAGCATACTGGCTTCATTCCTTGCGAGCTTACGTATGTCCTCAGCAGTTACAGCCCATGTTTCACTGCCATGTAGCATGGTTGTTCGTACGCATGCGTCATACAGTCTGCCTTTTACTCTGAGTGAGAGTCCCTTTGTCGCCAGCAGGGGTAAGAGCTCTCTAAACTTTGCCCAGGCTATTCTTATTCTAGCAGCTACACTTTCAGCGCACCCACCCCCACTACTAACTTGGTCGCCCAGATAGCGGAAGCTATCGACTACCTCTAGTTTTTCACCCTGGAATGAGATAGAAGTTGTTTCCTGTTTGTTTGCAGTCTTTATTGCACCTGAACATCTGCCACAAACAAAAACTAACTTGCTAGTTAACCTGCCTTTGATGTTGCTGCACCTCTTATGTGTCCATAGCTTGCACCGGGTACATCTTATAGAGTTACTACCTACTCCTTTTCTACATACTGAGCAGGGCCATCTACCTGAAGGGGTTTGTGTTTTATCTACCTTCCTACTTATTAGGATTTTGGTTTTAGCTAGGTTGACTCTAAGGCCCTTCAATTCTAGACCTTGCTTCCACACCTGAAACTTCTCCTCTAGTTCTGATAGTGACTCCGCAATTAGGGCAAGGTCATCAGCATAGAGGAGCTCCCAGGGGCAACCTGTCTTGAACTCCTCTGTGATTGCCTGGAGGACTATGGTAAATAATAGGGGGCTGAGGACGGAACCTTGGTGGACCCCTACCTCTACCCGGAATTCATTGCTGTACTCATTTCCAACCCTCACCTTACTGGCAGCATCTCTGTACATGGCTCGCACAGCTCTCACTAACCATTCTTCTATCCCAAGTTTCCTCATTGACCACCAGATAAGGGATCGGGGGACCCTGTCAAAGGCTTTCTCCATGTCAACGAAAGCCAGGTACAGAGGTTTATCCTTAGCTAGGTATTTCTCCTGCAACTGTCTCACTAGAAATAAGGCATCAGTAGTGCTTTTACCTGGCACGAACCCAAACTGCATCTCATCTAAATTGATTCGCTCCCTAATTAGTTGGGCTATGACCCTCTCTGTAACTTTCATAACCTGATCTAACAGCTTGATGCCTCTGTAATTATTTGTATCTAAAGCGTCCCCTTTACCTTTGTAGCAGTTGACTATGATGCTGCTACACCAGTCATAGGGTATGACTCCTCTACACCAGTCATAGGTTGCATATATTTTGCTCCTCTGTACCCAAGATCTACTAACCATAATGTTACTGTCCGATGTGATTCTTTGTCATACAATTTAAATTTGTTCATTTCACCAACAGACATATACAATTTTTCAATCTTTTATGTTGTATTGGCAGATAAAGAAAAGTCAATTTTCTAGGTACTAATATACTTTTTTCTATAGTTAATCTCTAGCTTAACACCCGGTCACAAGAATGAAAGTTCTCAGTCATAATCTCCTAAGAGTTAGATCTACATATGTAGAATAATAAAATTCTTGGATGGTGCTTAAAAGAATATGATTTTTTTAAGGAGTCAAATTATTTTATTCTGGAAAGTGATTTTTATATAGCAAAAACTTTCACTGTTCGTTCTCTTCTTATAGAGAATACTTATAAGTAATTTTTTTTTTCATTTTAAATTAGTTGAAAAAAGCATTTAATATTTTTAAACTAATGTGACAAAATTTACTTTTTAGATTTTTAAAAGAAAATACAGGATGCCCTATATTCTTTTCTACTCTAGGCACAAGGCCCAAAATTTTGGGGGAGGGGGGGCAGCCAATTAGATCGACCCCAGTATGTAACTGGTACTTAATTTATCAACCCCGAAAGGATGAAAGGCAAAGTCGATATCGGAATTTGAACTCAGAGCATAAAGACAAACGAAATACTGCTAAGCATTTCACCCAGCGTGCTAATGTTTCTACCAGCTTGCTGCCTTAGAGGATGCTCTATATTGAAATAGGGAAGGTAATTTAAAAATTATTCTTGATCAGATGCTGGTGATGCCATAACTGACTAGGCTCTTGCAATCATAACTGAAGAATTCATAATGATGAAATTACCTTTGCATAACCGAATTCTCAGTAAGCTATTCTTCCATAAGATTTTAAAATTAATATTGTGTATTAAACCAGTACCTTTCCCATCATCATTTAATGTCCGTTTTTTATGCTGGCATGAGTTGGACAGTTTGACTGAGGGCTGGAGAGCCAGCAGCTGCACTAGGCTCCAATCTGATCTGGCAATGTTTCTACAGCTGGATGCTCTTCCTAACACCAACCATTCCAAGAGTGTTGTGGGTGCTTTTTATGTGCCACTGGCACAGGAGCCAGTCAGGCAGGTTTGGCATCAATCATGTTTGGATAGTACTTATTACGTGCCACTGGCACGGGGGCCAGTTATGGGGTACTGGCATCAGCCACGTTCGGATGGTGCTTTTTACATGCCACTGGCACGGGAGCCAGTCAGGGGACACTGGCCACAGCTATGATATTAGTTTTACTTGACTCAACAGGTCTTCTCAAGCATATATCACATCACCCAATGCATCAGGGGTGCTTATGACATGATTGGCTGTGATCTCACTTTAGTTGCCAGGTTTTCTCAATCACAGCATATCTCCAAAGGTCTTGGTCTTTAGTCATTGCAACTGTGAGGCCTAATGTTCGAAGGTCGTGCTTCACCACCACATCCCATGTCTTCCTGGGTTTACCTCTTCCACAGTTAGGGAGTGCACTTCCTCACACAACTGTCCTCATCTATACATAACACATGACCATACCAGCACAGTTGTCTCTCTTGCACACCACATATGATGCTTCTTATGCCCAACTTTTCTCTCGGGGCGCTTACACTCTGTTGAGTATGCACACTGACATTACACATCCAGTGGAGCATACTGGCTTCATTCCTTGCAAGCTGTGTCCTCAGCAGTCATGGCCCATATTTCACTGCCATATATAGCATGGCAGTTCACACACATGCATCATACAGTCTACCTTTCAACTTGAGCGAGAAGCACTTAGTTGCCAGCAGAGGTAGGAGCTCCTTGAACTTTGCCCAGGCTTTTCTTATTCTAGCCACTACACTCTCAGAGCAACCACCCCCACTACAGACTTGGCTGCCTAGGTAGTGGAAGCTTAATGACTGCATACTTCAAACAGCAGTCAAGCATCCTATTGACTGAACCAGCTGCATCTCTTTGAAACAAACTTTGAAATTCAAAAAAATTTGTTGAAGTCAACAAAAGTATAGCAGAATTTTTTTAATATCTGTTTGTAAACATCAAGAGAAGGCTGCCTAAGAAGAAGGTTATTAATAAGGAATATATTGCACTGAATTACATTATATACACAACATCAAAATACAGGTGCTGAGAGATAGAATCCTTTGAGTAATGGATAGAATGGTTTGTGCTAGTCATTCCAGGTCGCTGAGTTCAAATCTCACCAAGGTGAATTTTGGCTTTCATCCAGCTCAAGAAATATATTACCAGTCACAGGGTTGACTCTCATCTTTCTCTCTGGAAGAAATCAGTTGTGTTTGAACCTGGAAAGGGATGGGCTCCACTAGAATTAATATGCTTAGGACATGCCTTATGTTATGGTGATGCCCCTGTGACTCCATCAGGTGGGCTCAATGGGGGAAGAAAAGACCACCAAAATGAGAATGTACAGAACAGCGAAATTGTTGATAAATGTGTTGTTGCTGCCAAATGCCATTCAAACTTCAGAATTATGATTGTTACTAGAATAAATAAATTTTGTTAAGTTAATTAGGACTAAATTATAGTTCTCTTTTAACCCCCAGGTTAACGTAGATAGAGATATGATCAAAAGCATTCTCATCTTGACCCCTCTGTCATTATCTCAAGTATTGCATATCATGACTACACCACCCAAAGTGTCCCATTTTTCCTCTCTTCAGGAGGGCCAGAAAATACTTCAGTCCTCCAACAATTACAGACACTCTATAAAGCTCAGGTGAAACCCCCAATGGAATATTGCTTCCACACCTAGACAGTGTTGTTGCAAACAAACACCTAGATTGTATTCAGGGAAAGACCATGACATTGTTTGGCATAAAATCACTCAGATATATTCCAGCCTTTAACTTCCATGTCTTCCTCTTTTCTGCTGATACTATATTGGCATCAGATCCTTAAAACTGACTACTTTCATGCCACCTCCAATCAAGCATTCCTAACTCATTTGTCTCTCCTCTAGGCCCAGTCCTTCCACATGAGAATGTCATCCTTCTGGAATCCTCTTCTTGCAGATGTTGGCTGCAACAAGTAACAGTTTAAACAAAACATTAATAGTAATCTCATTGGCTTTTGAAGGCCGACAAAGCTCCACCCTTTCTTCCACACCTAGACAAAAAAAGATAGAAGAAACCCAGAAGTGTTTAATTGGAAACTTGAATGCTATTTCTAGCAGGTCACATAACCACATGCTGCAATCAAAATATTACATTTGAAGTAAAATGTGCCTGATAGTGCCTAAACTAAGTTTTTGATGTGACATTAAAAATAGTTTAGGTTTTTTTCCAGACTATTAACATCATCTTTGTGTATCTATTTTGTACAGTGTTTCAAATATTTTGGTCAACCCAGGTGACTTAGTTCTACACAAGCATAAACCTAGACATATTTGGCTACCTGTGAACTCAGGATATTTATTTTCAACATAGAATTTCAATATTCATAATCATCATACTGTAAGAATGTAGATAGAATATGCTGAATTCCAGCATTAGAATTAGGATTCCTGTATAAACTGACACAAAGAATGTATATTATAAAGAAGTAAAACCTAGAATCAAGAAGCCTTAAGTAAACAATGAAGACTAAAGTATTAGTAAATAAGAATGAAAATAAGACCCTACTACCATCAGGTTTCTGCTTAATATGCAAAAACAGCATAGGCAAAAATTCTAGTGTCCCTATTGTAAATTATGAATGCAAATGCAGAGTAGATTAGCAGAGAAGTTAACAGAGGAGACAGACATTGCATGCAGTAGGTGCACAGGAGCAATAAACACTAAAAGCACACAGAAAGACTGAAAGTAGTTGATAGCTTCTTATATCTAGGTCAGCAGTGGAGTTTGATATTTTAAAAAGTACAGCAACCAGAGTAAGAACATGTTGGAGGAAGTTCAGGAAGCTGTTAACATTGTTGGTAAAAAAGGAATTCTTTCAACAGACTATATGATGCTAATGTGTAGTGCAATATTGTCTGAAAACAATTATGCTGATTAACATGTTATTTTATTCTTTTTGCAGTGTGCAACAGCTGATATCTATTTATAGCTAAATCAACAAGTTCAATAAAAATAATGTTAGTTATGAATATTATGTATCACCAATGACAAAACAAACTTAATAATTGTTTGGTCATGACTGCAATGCCATAAAAACCTTCAAGATCAATGAAACATTGAATTTTGTATTACAATCTGTTACATATATCATCATCATCATCATCATCGTTTAACGTCCGCTTTCCATGCTAGCATGGGTTGGACGATTTGACTGAGGACTGGTGAAACCGGATGGCAACACCAGGCTCCAGTCTGATTTGGCAGAGTTTCTACAGCTGGATGCCCTTCCTAACGCCAACCACTCAGAGAGTGTAGTGGGTGCTTTTACGTGTCACCCGCACGAAAACGGCCACGCTCGAAATGGTGTCTTTTATGTGCCACCCGCACAAGCCAGTCCAGGGGCACTGGCAACGATCTCGCTCGAAAATCCTACAGGAGCCAGTCAGGCGGTACTGGCAACGGCCACGCTCAAAATGGTGCATCTCATGTGCCACCCGCACAAGAACCAGTCCAGGGGCACTGGCAACGATCTTACTTGGCTTGCCGGGTCTTCTCACGCACAGCCCATTTCCAAAGGTCTCGGTCCGTAGTCATCGCCTCGGTGAGGCCCAATGTACGAAGGTCTTGCCTCACCACCTCAGCCCAGGTCCTCCTGGGCCTACCTCTTCCACGGGTTCCCTCAACTGTTAGGGTGTGGCACTTTTTCACGCAGCTATCCTCCTCCATTCTCACCACATGTCCATACCAGCGCAATCGTCTCTCTTGCACGCCACAACTGATGCTTCTAATGTTCAGCTTTTCTCTCAAGATACTTACACTCTGACGGGTATTCACATTGACATTACACATCCAACGGAGCATACTGGCTTCATTCCTTGCGAGCTTACGTATGTCCTCAGCAGTTACAGCCCATGTTTCACTGCCATGTAGCATGGTTGTTCGTACGCATGCGTCATACAGTCTGCCTTTTACTCTGAGTGAGAGTCCCTTTGTCGCCAGCAGGGGTAAGAGCTCTCTAAACTTTGCCCAGGCTATTCTTATTCTAGCAGCTACACTTTCAGCGCACCCACCCCCACTACTAACTTGGTTGCCCAGATAGCGGAAGCTATCGACTACCTCTAGTTTTTCACCCTGGAATGAGATAGAAGTTGTTTCCTGTTTGTTTGCAGTCTTTATTGCACCTGAACATCTGCCACAAACAAAAACTAACTTGCTAGTTAACCTGCCTTTGATGTTGCTGCACCTCTTATGTGTCCATAGCTTGCACCGGGTACATCTTATAGAGTTACTACCTACTCCTTTTCTACATACTGAGCAGGGCCATCTACCTGAAGGGGTTTGTGTTTTATCTACCTTCCTACTTATTAGGATTTTGGTTTTAGCTAGGTTGACTCTAAGGCCCTTCAATTCTAGACCTTGCTTCCACACCTGAAACTTCTCCTCTAGTTCTGATAGTGACTCCGCAATTAGGGCAAGGTCATCAGCATAGAGGAGCTCCCAGGGGCAACCTGTCTTGAACTCCTCTGTGATTGCCTGGAGGACTATGGTAAATAATAGGGGGCTGAGGACGGAACCTTGGTGGACCCCTACCTCTACCCGGAATTCATTGCTGTACTCATTTCCAACCCTCACCTTACTGGCAGCATCTCTGTACATGGCTCGCACAGCTCTCACTAACCATTCTTCTATCCCAAGTTTCCTCATTGACCACCAGATAAGGGATCGGGGGACCCTGTCAAAGGCTTTCTCCATGTCAACGAAAGCCAGGTACAGAGGTTTATCCTTAGCTAGGTATTTCTCTTGCAACTGTCTCACTAGAAATAAGGCATCAGTAGTGCTTTTACCTGGCACGAACCCAAACTGCATCTCATCTAAATTGATTCGCTCCCTAATTAGTTGGGCTATGACCCTCTCTGTAACTTTCATAACCTGATCTAACAGCTTGATGCCTCTGTAATTATTTGTATCTAAAGCGTCCCCTTTACCTTTGTAGCAGTTGACTATGATGCTGCTACACCAGTCATAGGGTATGACTCCTTCGTGTATCACCTGGTTCGTAATACGGGTGACTAGGCTATAGCCAACACTGCCAGATATTTTGAGCATCTCTGCAGTGATTCCTGATGGGCCGGGGGCTTTCCCGGTCTTCATACTCTTAATTGCTTTATCTACCCTGGTACTATCAACTCGGATAGCTGGTCCCTCTATTGGGTCGACATAAGGCAGGCTCTCTTTCTCCCATTCATTCTCTTTATTATATCTACTATTTTAAATCAATATCGATTCCTAATTTAACAACACAGCTTCATATTTACAGAAGAGTAGGGGAATGTAATTAGTGGAATTCATCCCTTTCTCAAATATTAATTACATAAATAACAATAACGATGAACAATAATGACAAAGATTATTATAATGAAGAGCAAAGAAAATTGTAGTAGCTTGAAGATATTGAACTGTTTTGCAGAAAGATAAATGAGCACATATAATTAAAAAGAAAAAAAAAGTCTAGAAATTAAACCGGAATAATTAAATACACAACAACTAAAAATAGAGTTTTATCTTCAGAAGTTAAATTCTAATAAATCCATAACAACAACAATTAAACATCACCCACAATTTTGTTTTAATTTAATTTCTACAGATACAACAAAATCGTAAACTGTTTCACAAATAAAACTTTGCGGTTCTTTAAAAAAATGTTAAATAGAATAGATAAAATAGACACAATTTTAGCTGTCATGTAAAATGGAGTCAGTCGTCGAATTGGACAGCGATCTAAAAAGAAAGCTATGTTAGAGTTACGTCCCTTGTTTTACGATTTTGACTTCTCGAGTCAATAATTTCCCACCCAAATAAATATGAGCAAAATTTGCAGTTTGAAATTTGAATATTATCCATGAACATTGGAAATCTTGTGACACTACAGATCTCGTGATAACTTTTCTTGTAAAATGTAACAAATGAATGCAAGTATCTTAGGTTTAAATACTGCCAATTTCTGAAACATTGAATGAAACGTTTTTAGGAAGTGATTCATGTGTCTAATGATAAGCAAAGACTGGTGTCACCGGAGATATAAAATATAAATGTATTTTGAAATGTTGATGCCTCCACACAAATTCAAAGCAAACTATATCATTTTAGAAATATGTTTTATCAACATTGTCTATCACAGAGGAAAATAAATATTATGAAAAATTGCTTTTCAGACAATCTGGCATTATAAGAATTTACACCTTTATTCCATTTTCCTTTCAGTTCATGTTATTGCTTTTTGTGAGGGGAAGTGGGGAGAGTTCCCCAGCAATTATGGTAAATCATCATCGGTTCTGTTGATTTATTTTCTCAGTATTTGTTCTCCACTCCCAATGAATAATGCTGTTAAACACATTCTGAAGAGATCTTTTGAAGATGGTACAGAAAGAGATCATTTGAAGATGGTATGGAAAGACAGGTGTCATAGTTTTTAATGATACATAATGAACAATTCTATGCTTTCTCAGCAAAAACTGTAGTGCATTGATTTATAAAATTTGCACTCAGATGACTGAGTGATAACAATGCACAAAGTTGCTCTGAAGTGGTTCTCAATTTTCTTGGTAGAATAAAATATACATACCATCATATACGAGATATTACAGTTAACTCTAGGAAAAACATTCTTCTTGTACAGTTCTCTAAGAACATGAAAAAAAAGAAAAGAATTTCCAAATAGAAGTTATCACCAAAAATTTCATTGCACAGGAAATTTCTAATCCTGACCACAACAAAACTACATCTCAGAAAGATCGGAAATCAACAAGTCACACAGCAGAAATGCAAGAATGGAAAGTTCAGCTGTTTTTAAATGACTCTGTTCATTACATACACTGGGTAATTATCTTCAAATACTTCTACGTAGCGTTTGCTAGTTTTGGTCACTCTGCAATTAAAACAGAAACCTGTGAGCATAAAATACCTTAAGTAAACAAATGAAAACTTTAAAAGACAATACTAAAAGGTTATCAAGTGTTTTGTTTTCTACATAAATAAGTTGTAGATTTTAGCTTTTTAATGAAAGAGATAAATCTGAAGTTAATTAAAAAAATGCTATGATGTTCTGAATTGTTGCAGTAAAAATCATAAAATGCGTGATACTTTATTATACTGATTCATTATACACGCAAAACTTGGCTTGCGAAGACCTGTTGGGGCAAGCGAAAGCGAAATCGTCATGGTACCTGTGCCCAGCATTGCCTTCCTGGCACTTGTGCCGGATGGCATGTGTAAAGACATTTGAGCGAGATCGTTGCCAGTGCCGCCAAACTGGCTCCTGTGTGGGTGGCACGTAAAATACACCATTTTGAGCATGGCTGTTGCCAGTACTGCCTGACTGGCCTTCGTGCCGGTGGCACGTAAAAGCACCCACTACACTCTTGGAGTGGTTGGTGTTAGGAAGGGCATCCAGCTGTAGAAACTCTGCCAAATCAGATTGGAGTCTGGTGTAGCTATCTGGTTTCACCAGTCCTCAGTCAAATCGTCCAACCCATGCTAGCATGGAAAGCGGACGTTAAACGATGATGATGATGATGATGATGATGATGATTATAAATAGAAAAGTCATGTTGGTTTCAAATTTTGGCACAAGACCAGTAATTTCGAGGGACAGTGTAAGTTGATTACATCAACCCTCATGTTCAACTGGTACTCATTTTATCAACCCCAAGGATGAAAGGCAAGATCAACCTCGGAGGAATTTGAACTCAGAACATAAAGATAGACGAAATGCCACTAAGCATTTTGTTTGGTATGCTAATGATTCTGCCAGCTTGTTGCCTTGCATAGAAAAGTCATATTAGAAATAATTATTAATAGGGAAGTTAAATGACTAATGTAAACAAATAAATGAGTTCAATATTTCTTTTTTCTCTCTCAGTAATATACCACACATATTCCATGAACAATTAAAACAAACACCTTATTCATTCTTTTTGAAAGTACAAGCAAATTAATCTATTTTCTATACTAGCTTTGTATTGTATAAGATTGTAGATATAAAGAATATATCAATACACATTTTAATATTGATAAGTAATAAAAATTAAGTCAACAAATGATGAAGGATGTTTAGAAAATAAGTTTTAATAATTAGATAACTTAAAAAGGCGGCGAGCTAGCAGAATTGTTACCGCACCAGAAAAAATGCTTCGAAGCATTTCTTCCAAATTTACATTCAAAAGCACCCAGTACACTATGGAGATGTTAGTGTAAGGAAGGGCATCCATCTGTATGAACCAAGCCAAAACAGACTATGGAATCTGGTGCAGCCCCTAGCCTTGCCAGTTCTTGTCAAGCTATAGAATCCATGCCAGAATGGAAAATGGATGTTAAATATTGATGATAGTGATGATGCATATTAGGGTTGATGTAATTGACTTACCCTCTCCTGAAATTTCTGGCCCTGTGCCAAAATTTGAAACCAATTATGAGATAACATAATGAATCTTAATAACTGAACAATGTAAATTGGAAATGACGGAAGTAAGTTTCCGACAACTATCATCACCAGTGTCACCATCATTGTTTTAATGTCCACTTGTCCATATGTGCACAGATCAAATGGAGTTTACTGAGGCAGATGCCGTTATCACCGACCCTCACCTGTTTCCAAGCAAAGTAATATTTCCCCATAGTCAAACATGATTTCACAGAATATTGAAAATTAATGACATGACTTAATGATAGTGACAATCACTTACAGTTATTACATGATGTCAAGACAAGGACACACAAATATACACACACATACAAGGTGGTGCTGAAAAGTTCCTGCCTCTAAGGGTTTTGTGAAAAGCCTAGTTGGAGGCCCAATTTTCCAAGTTCTTTTAAAGAGCATAGAAAAACTGAAGGACTGCTGCAATAAGTATGTAAATCTGAGAGGGGAATATGTTGAATGAAATTATAATTAACTGATCTGCCTGTATTTTATTTTACCCAAATTTTTCAGCACCCTCTCATATATATGTATAATATATACAAATGGTGGTTGTCTACTCCTTAAACAGAGTTTGACCACCTCCTGCACCTACACCTTAGCCCTTTCATGGCGTCTGATGTGGCTCTTTAAACCAGACAGTGTTTTGAAAAAACACCCACACAGATTGCACCTCTGATTTGCACTACCAATACCTGCAAGTAAGTTCTGCTCATTGTGGATCCTAACATGTCTTTTGGATTTGCAAGCCCTCTAGCACACATTACATTCAAACGTGTGCACAGACATATAATCAGAATAGCTGATATATACAAATACATACATATATACACACATACCTATAGAGATATACATACAAACACACATACGTATATACATATCATCAACATTTTAACATCCACTTTTCCATGCTCACACGAGTTGAAAAGAGTTTTCTGTGGTTGGGTCCCTTACAGTCACCAACAATCACCTGTTACCAAGCAAGGTAATATTTTCCCCATGGTCAGACATGTCTTCACAGAATATTGCTTGTATAAGAGTGATATTCATTTACAGCTACCATGCGATGTCAAAAAAAGGAGATGCAAACATACACACACACAAAAATTAAGCTATTGAGTGATGAGGGATTTTAGAAAATAAATACACACAGACAAGATAGGCTTCTTTCAAATTCTATCTTCCAAATCAACTCACAATGCTTCAGTTGGCCTGGAGCTATAGTAAAAGACACTTGCCCAAGGCCCCATACATTGGGACTAAACCTGAAATCATCTGGTTGGAAAGCGTACTTCTTAACTATATACTACATATACATGCATGATGGGCCTTCTTTCAGTTTCTACCTATGAAAACCACTCACACGATTTGGTCGGCCCAAGGCTAGAGTAGAAGACACTTTCCCAAGGTTCCACACAGTGGGACTGGATTCCAAACCATGTAGGCGGGAACAGTCACACCTGCATCAATTATTAATAAATTTGAGATAACAACAGAAGTTTAACAGTGTGAAAAGTTACAAATTTACACCAAATCTAATGTATACCTTATTATTATTTTTAATCATTTCTAATAAACAATTTCCAACTTTGTTAAAGAAAAAATAGACTTTTCTAAGTTTTGGAGATGATGAAGTTAGATTTCTTGCTCATTATATAAGAACTCTTAATAAATACAATAACAGAGTGCTGGAGGAAAATAAAACACAAACCTATTAAATCAGAAAGAGATCCAACGAATATGCTCAACTGTCTGGTAACGTTGTTGGAATTTTACTGCCATTCACAGAAAATAAACTAACAGGATATGGTCTAGAATTTGATGTTGGTGGGGGTTCTGTATTAGTACATATGGTACTGGAGATCTCTATCAAATCAGAATTATTACTGAGACTGTCTTCACTTATATTCCCTGTGGCAGATGTTACTGAAATTAACTGTAGTTCTTTCTGATTATCAGTATCTTTATCACAATCTTCAGTATGCTGGGATAAACAAGTCTCTTCAGATTGAGGGATATCAGATATATTGATGATATCACTGGAATCCATATTTAGATCATTTCTATACTGGTTATTGATGATATTTCCAGAAGTGGCACTGGTACCAGGTGTTAGATGGAGACTATTATTGGAAGTAATGTTGCTAATATCCATGAATAATTCTTCTTGAATACTATATTGATTTTCACCAGGACTACACGGTTCCATTTTTAATTGTAGAGAGTTGTGGTTTGTTGCAGGCTCTATTTCTGATTCCACTTCAGTTTTGATATCAACAATCTGGTCAGTACCCATATTTTCTGCAGACCTTACATCAGAAACAGAAGAAGAACTGGATGCAGATGTTGATGCAATGGCAACTGGAACATCAGTTTGCATGTTATTATTGCTGTAAATATTTCCAAGTATCTTCATTAACATAGAATTCTGAACCTCATTAGAGTCTCCTTGTGTTCTGGAAGGGAGTAATCCTGATAAAGAACAAGGTTCTGCCAACAAAGGTTCCACCACAGCTGATAAAATATCTTTAGTCTTAGCTTTGTTCAATTCATTACTACAAAGTTGTTCAAAATCTTTCATATCTAATCTCTCACCAATAGTTTTCAGCTGCACTAGAATATCTTCATTTAGATCTAACACACCACTATACATATATTCTGCAAATGCTAAAAGTGCTTCTTTACTGACTGAACTTGGAAATGTCACTTTAGGAAACAAACTGCTTGAAGTGTTATATAGAATGGGCAATACTTTTGGACACACAGCTCCCAAAACCATTTTATGAACCTGAAAGATAAAATAAATGTGGTAAAAACATGCTTTATATATTGCTAAATGTTATTTGAAATTCTCTACAATGCACACATTTTAAAAAATTCAGTTCATCTGACCAGTTAAAAGTCAACAACAATATACAAAAGGCTATTCAACCTTTCAACACGAATGATGTGCATCTTTCTAGTTGATCCATCATTGATATTGAACAAACTCGGAGAAGAGCAAATGGAACTTAAATTTAATTTCAGTGAGATCTTACTGCATAAACACTTGTGTATATTGTCTGGCTGAGGAACACCCCAAGTAGTAGGTAAAGTATGTAGCAATTTTACTCAGCTTTGAAATGACAGATATTTTCTAGTATTGGATAGGAATGTTATTCTTATGCATGCTTTACCAATAAGAAGATTTAGACTCAGAACAATGAGTTATTTATTATTCAGTATACTTACTACTTAATGGCACTTGCATCTTCTAATGACATCTAGCTGAAAATTGTCATTGAGACTTAAGAGACAATAGATAGTATATGAACTACTGATCTTTCAGTCAACATATTATTTCAATGACATAGATATCCATAACTTTCTTTTTTTGAACTAAATCAGAATTCTGACATATTAATAAATTATACCAACTTATTTTACTGTTCCAGTATTATAAATGTCTTTAATGATTCATTAGTATTGTAAAATGTAAATTTTATACTGAGTAAAAGGGATAAACAATTATAACATACATACCATTACATTTGTGGTACCATTACTAATATAAGAGTCACACAAACGCCCAACTTTCCACATAGAAAATAGATTGGACATCACTGCTACTTGGTGATTTGGTACAACTAAAGTACGTTTCTCTTTCTGAACAGCTGGTATAGTTGATTGTGGAAGAACTACGACTTCATCAGACAGGGAATGGCTTTAAATGAAATAAATTGTTATCAATGAAATCGAAATGTTTTCGAATATAAAATGCATCAAAACTGATGCATAAGTCATAAAATATTTGATAGTTTATATATTTAACAGAAAATATCATCTGTATTATATAAAACTGAAATGTTACACATTAAGATAAAATAATTTAAGACTCAAGAAAAATACTACCACAATTTGTCATTTTATAAACACAAAACGAAAAGTAGATTTCTCTTTGAAAGAAAAAAAAATGTTTTTAAGACACTTACGATATTGAATTGCTGTTAATTTTTGGTACTTTTGAATTGTATTCTACAGAGTTCTTATTTAAAACTACGTCAAAATGCTGCTCTCCAACAGAAGAATTACCAGTAGATTCTTTTATCCACCGCTGATGAGATCTAATTTGGTTGGATGGCCTGTGAGATAAATTAGATCTGTTCACTGACAAATCTTTAGCTCCGGATCCAAATTGGCGTTTCAATTTAGGTAGCCGTTTCATGCGAGGTTTTACTCCGAAAGATCTCCCAGTTTGTTCAATATCAATGATGGAATGACTAGAAAGATGCACATCATTCATGTTGAAAGGTTGAATAGCCTTTTGTATATCGTTGTTAGAATTGACTTTTAACTGGTCAGATGAACTGAATTCCACCGGTTGATTCAAGTCAGAAATAGCCAAAGGAGAACGCTGTTGGTGTGCAAGAGGCTGAAAAGAAAAATTGTCGTTGTCACTTTTGATATTAATCTATGAAATTGTTACTTTTAGACATCCCTTTATATTGCCAACTTTTCCAGGATGAGTTATTTCTCTTTATTTTCTCACATCAACACTGCGAGGTTGTGTATCGAGAACACAAAAGTATTGTTCGCATGATGCATGAAGTGGTGAAAATAGAGTGAGACAGAGAGAGATAAACCACTTTGGAAAACTTGTCAAAATACTATGGGATATTAGAAGGTAATATTTACCATCAATAGGTTTAAAATATAATCTCAGTAGTAACAAATCCATACTACATTATATATTATTATTAATATGATACACTTTTATAACAATCAAATTTGGCTTCTATAAAAAGAACAAACAAAAGATTATATATTTATCGGTTTTGGGACAGAGATAAAGCAATAGTCTCGATTTTCTGCAAGGATAAAAAAAAAAGGAAAATTATGTATTGGAAAAAGTGATTTATGAACGAATGTTTAATTTACATATCTTAATGAAATACGTGTTACAGTACCTTAGGACGAAATGTCATAGCACGTTCTTCGTGTGTATTAAGAACTTCACCACTACACCTTACATTATAAAAAGTATAACGATTCTTAAAACCAACAAACCAGCCACTACTAGCACTAAAAGCAGGTACGATTGCCGGATTTTCGGCTTTCTTCTTCAGGTCTTCATAAATTGATAAAGCTTTTTCTTTTATAGTGAGAAAGCTTGTTCCAGACAGCTTTTCTGATTGATCTTCTAACCACAAACATAAAAGCCGCTCCATCTCCTCAAGTTCCCTTGGTCGCGATCTTACAGATTTGCAAGCACTGAGGCTTGTTCCAGCAATATAGCTAGCTTTAATTTTTTCGGCATTGTCTCTAATGGTGCGTAGTGTAGACTCCTTTATTCCCGTTGCACGAACAATATCACATGTTCTTTCATTACGTTCAAAACGTTGTATTACATCTAGCTTCTCTTCAAGCGTTATAGCTTTTCTTTTACATTCACCACCCGCAACTTTATTACCAGAAGACGTTTTATAAGCAGTCGTGTTACTTTGTCTTTGCATATTTATGAGTAGCAAAGTAAAAAAAAAAAAAAAAGAAAGAAAAAAAAAAGGACTGAGAATTATGGAGTACCTCTCAGGAAGAGGGTATCACAACAAGACATGTCTGTTAACAGTACATGTGAAGTACACACGGAAACTGATTTGGCGTAAACATTGTATTCTTCCGCATGTGAATCAACTGATGGTGTGTCAGGTTTATTAGTCTTTATTATTCTGTAAGACATCCGGTTGCTGTGTTCCGGAATAATTTCTGTTTAGAACTCTTCTAACAGTTGTCGTTAATAACAACTTGCACAAGTTTTGTTGTAGTTGTTATGGCGAAATATTTTCTCCTTAAACTGAAGAAGTTACCTGGGTCTCTTCAGAGTAATGCCACAACAGTAAGTTTTTAAAATAAATTCGGAAATTTGATAAAAAATTTTAAAAAAAAAGCGAATGGATCTGATTATTTCATCTTTTTGTATAAAAACTGGACAGCGTCTGGGAATAGCTTTCACTAAGCTCATGACAAAGAAAAAAGGCACGGAATTTCCGATAACATTGCTTTCAGAATTGTACTTCCGTTGTGTGAAACACGAAAATGCTAAAAGAAATTTTTAAAAAGGAAGAAAACACCAATTTCTCGCTCTTTTCCTTCCTTATGATTTAGTGATAATTATTGCAAAAACGCTTAAAATTTACTTAGCATACAGAAATATGATTTTGATTTGAAAGTTCACAGAAAACCATTTTTATGCATGTTTCTTATTGAATTGTACATCTTTGACATGGTCACTCTGCTTCATCGCACGTCAGTTTGATTGAGTTCGCCGTTAAGGTCAGTTGTGAAAATTATTGTTACTTTGTGTTTGTTGGTTTCCCACAAGGGAAACGTTGTTGAATTTTTCTGTATATATACATTGTGAACTGTGATCCTCCCCGCTTGGGGGAAGGATATTTTGGAAAAATTGTTAATAACAATTTCTTCTTTGAAATTTGAACTGCGCTCCCGATTGGGACGAACTGTTATCTTATTTTGTCTGTGAAAATATTGAAAAAAAAAAAAAAAATGTCTTCCAAGGAAGAAAATACCACGAATTTTGCTGCGGCCGTAGGCGGACGCGAAATCAGCTTGAAAATTGAATTGATTCAAACTTATTATGGTATGATTACTGAAAAGGACGGCGAAAGTAAACTATCGCCACCCAGTGAAATAAAAAGCAAAATTTTAAAAAAAAGACGATTATTTACAAGACTTTTAATATTGAAACAAAAAAATTTGAATTCTTAGAGGAAAGCACCATTGAAAAATGTCTCGGACCAACTATGAAAGAAATCAAATACTTGGCCCGAGGCACAAAATATGCAACCATAAAGCAAGGTTCAAGTCAATAGAGAGAGCAAGGGAGTACTCGACTCGAACCTTGCAAAACGGTAATATAATGTTATTACCTTTATATCTGGGACGAAGAACGTCCCGGATAAAAACAAAAAATATCCCACCCGAGGTGGAGGTGACCTGGCCACACTCCTTTATATTAGCTGTCAGAAGTGAAAATTGAAAAATCTAAACAAGGAATGTTACTGCTGGTTTGAGTTGAAATGTGTTTCTTTGGCTACTGACTGGCCGGAGCTATCTATCTGTCTGTCTGTCTTTCTATCTCTTCTCACGGACGTGCTGTCACATCGGCTGCGAAGGTAAACGTTTATTCGACCTTTTATTGTCCACATTTTGTTGGAATTTTTTGATAATTTTGTTGCGAAGCACCTAGGCTTCATTTTTGTGTATTTTCAAGGGCAGGAATTGGCCCCCAGGGGTAGTTTCGGCCCTAGCAAAATACAAAAATTTCCTTCTCGACATTTGAAAAATGTCGAGAAACATAATTTTGGAACGCTTGTCTTGTTCTTTTGACTAGCATTTCCCGAGGCTTCAGATGTTAGAAGAAAAAAAAGAACAGAGTAATGCGTGCTCACTCAGTGATAGAAACGCAGCTGCTGTAAACGTCACAAAGACGGCGATTACAGCTACAAACAGCCCTCTCACCACCACCACCACCAGCAACAACAACAATAAAAACCACAACAACTGCAAGGACATAAAGTTATCGGCCGTCAGCACTGACACCATCACCGTTTCAACAAACTCTGCTGCCACTACCACCACCTTTGAACCAGGCAGTACATACACCAACATAAACAAAAATATTCAAAAGAACATGTCCGCCAGCACAACAAAAACAAATTTCGCAAATGCTCTAAAGGAAAAAAGAACAATAGTGACATTCACACAACAACAAATCAAAGACACAAAATCCCTTCTTACGAAAGAAAGAGATGATGTTAGAACATACCAAAAGATATTATAGAAATGAAAAACAAAAAGTGCATCATTTATAAACTGGTAAACGCAAAAACCAGACGTGTAGAAAATTTTAGCACAGATAAAATTGAGGTTTGTCTTAGAAAATTTTGGCCTTATCAAAATCATGTCACGTGGGGAAGAAAATTTGGAACGGTGCAGGTGAGATTTTTAGATGAAAATTTAGCTAAACAATTTTCGACACTCTCTCTCCGCACAGATGACTTGGTGATGATACCGAGTTATCTAGGACAGAGAGTGACCAAAGTTATAATAAAAAATGTACCATCGGAAGTGGACACCCAATGGCTGATATCGGCCGTATGCCTGGAAATGGAGGAGGCAAATATTTTGGAGATTACGGTTGGAGAGGAAAAGAACTGGGGAGGGAAAAATCTGGAAATCCTTCTCCACATCACGGAGGAGGCTTCACAGAAAATTCCTCCAAACATTAGACTGGCAGAGGACCACAAGCTGTATGTGGTGGTAGAGGGCAGGCGACCTCGCTGTTACCTATGCAACAGCGAGGCACATCTGAAAAAGGACTGCCCTCTGGCCGCTAAACAAAAACAACAACAACAGAAGCAACTACCAAATACCCCCAACAGAAAAACTTTACTACCAACACCACCAGCAACACAAAAAAACAACAGAAATATCAGCAATAACCACAACAGAAACTGCAAAAACAGAAGAGAAAAATAAAGAAAATTCCAAGACTGCTTCTCCCTCCCCCATATCACATACACCACACACAAATAACAAGCAGCCAACACCAACAAAAACAGCAATAGAAACACACACAGACGCACAAAATTTGCCGTTACCTCTTTCTGACTCCTCAGATCTCCCATCATCCGATGAAGAGAGTGGGGAGGAGTGGAAAATAGCTACGAAAGGAAAGAGGAAGTGCAGTAAGAAGAAAACAAAACAAAATGCAAACACAAACAAAGCAGGGAGATTCACATCTCCCGAAAATACTACTAACACCAATAGTAATATACAAAAAAACAATGCTAACAGCAATAGACAGTACAAACACAGAGTTGATGAATTACATCAACTCTAAAACAAACATCACAAATAACGACATCAAAACCAACAACCACCCACGTACAACACCGCCAAAACACATTAAAATTATTCATGTAACACCAGCATTACACAACACAATAAAATCCCTCTACCCCAACTCGGTAGGGGGATGTCAAAAATATTTGTGCAAGAAATTGTACAATAGCCTCCTTGGTGAAAAATCCAAGGAGGAAACCAAACTTTCTAACGGTAAGTAACATCTGTTCTTTTTGTTTTGTGCTTTAAAGCACACGTATAAATAGAATCATGGTGAAGATTGGTTGTGTGAATGTGCGTGGCTTGGGGTCCCCTTGGAAACAAGGGTACCTCTTAAATGACATCAAGTCACACAATTTGGATATCATAGCCATTAGTGAGACCAGACTCCATGAGCCGTGGGCCCTAAAGTCCATGTTTGGCGGACAGTTTAACATTTATTTTTCTCCCTGTCTGCCGAGGATGGGCGGTAGTAGCACAGCGGTTCTTTTTCGCAAGAGTCTGGATCTCCAAGTAAAGATGATATTTACGGACCCGGAGGGTAGACTGGTTGTCCTAGGTGTGGACGGCAGCGATGGAGGCGCTTTTCGGTTGCTGGCAGTTTATGTGCCTCCTTTAACAGGTTGGTCGGACTTCTTTCGACGTCTAGAAGTATTCCTGGGAACGTCTTGTCCCTTACTTTTAGTGGGGGATTGGAATGCTACCTTGGACACGCATCTAGACTACGTGGGGAGTGACAAAACTAGAAGGGGATGCAAAGGCCTCATAGACCTGCTCAGACGCTTCCAGTTGTCTGACAGGTACCGACACGACCACCCAAATGTGCCAACGTGGACTTGGAGCAACCGCATTGGGTCGTCGAGATCGTATCTAGATAGGATAGTGTGTAGGACAAGAGATAGAGATAGTTTAGGATGTCCACAGTTCCACATAGTCAGCTACATGGATCACAAACTTGTGACATGTACGCTAGACTTAGACAAGGCACATAGGCAGGGTCCCGGTTACTGGAAACTAAACGAGTCTTTCCCGTCGAGACAGGTTTTCAGAGACTGGATTAGCACGTTAGTAAAGAGGGCTTTGACGGGAGCCATCGTCAACAACAAATGGTGGTTTGCCCTCAAGAGAGCAGTAAGGGCGGAAGCAATAAGGAATAGCAGGGCACTAGCTGTAGAGAGGAACAGAGTAGAGGGGGAGCTAGTGATAAAGTTAGAAGAGGCATTGCGAAGTGGCATCGCATCCGACGTTTTAGCGGCGAGGTTGGCCCTCGACCAACACTTCAATGCTAAACACGAAGGGTGTGCTGTCAGGGCAAGGATGCGTGCTCTGAGGAATGAAGGTGTTGGAGGCGCAGCGGGGTAACAGAGCCACCATCCAGTCTCTGGTAGACGAACAGGGGCGCGAATTGCTCGAGCTGAGCAAGATGTGCGAGGCGTTTCAGCGGCATTTTGCCCGACTGTTTGGGAGGAGTGGCGAGCGAGAAGGCAGGGTGGACTTTAGTGCCTACCTGCACAGCTTGCCACGACTCTCGGCAAGAGAGGCGGAGTGCTGCGAAGGGGTCATCATGGCGGAGGAGGTGAGGGACGCGATGGCGGGTTGCTCGACGGACAAATCTCCGGGTTTGGATGGTCTGCCCTACGAGCTTTACAACTGTATGCCAGACTTGTTTGGAGACGTCTTGGCGGCCGTGTACTGCAACTGGCAGCAGAACGGGAGCATTCCCGGTTTTGTGAGCCGAGGAGCGGTAACGCTGCTGAAGAAAGATCCAAACAAGGGGGACGCCATAGATAACTTTAGGCCCATCACTCTGCTCAATGCAGACTTGAAAATTTTGGCCAAAGTGTTAGCCAAGCGGTTGGCGCTTGTCATCGAGAAACTGGTCGGCACGGAGCAGACGTGCGCCATGCCGGGCCGGAGCATCCATGACAACCTCCATCTGATGCGCTACATCATAGAGAGGGTAGTTAAGGAACCTGGCATGGGTGGGGCCCTGATCAATTTGGACCAATCGAAAGCTTTCGATAGGGTAGACCATCGATACTTGGAGGCCGTCCTCGAAGTGGCCGGCTTCGGTCCCGTTTTCCGCGGCTGGATGGTTGCCTTGTACACAGGCATCCGTTCGGTTGTTCGCGTCAATGGACGTCTATCAGGACCCTCCGACATTGCACGTTCGGTTCGTCAGGGATGCCCCTTGTCGCCGCTCCTGTACGTATTGACTCTCGAGCCACTACTGCGGAAGCTGGCGACGCTGAGGGGCATCCCGCGAGAACTGGGGTGCGGGACGAGCGTGTCGGCATACGCGGACGACGTCACCGTCATAGCGTCTAGCCACGAGCACATCGAGCTTGTCGGCGAGACGCTGAAAGACTACGAAGCGGTGACGGGAGCGAAAATCAACCGGGATAAGTCGGTGGGTTTGCTGCTCGGCACCTGGAGAAGCAAGCCCGTACCCTCCGGCAGCGCCTCAGTAGTGGGACGCTGGACGGACGGTCAGGTCAAGTTGCTCGGAGTCTGGTTCGGTCCGGACCTGCAAACGGAGAAGAACTGGGACGAGATAACGAGTAGGGTGGCCACTCTCTGCCGGCAATGGGCCGAGAGGAAGCTGTCCCTAAAAGGTCGGGCGGAGGCGGCGAACGCGTACATCGCGTCCGTCATCGAATACCGCCTGACCGTCGTGCCTTGTCCTGATCGCGCCATCACCGAAATGGAGCGCATCCTCTTCCACTTTTTGTGGAAAGGAAGCGTTCCGATGGTGAGGCGATCCGTTTGTTGCCAACACCCGCTGAAAGGAGGGCTGGGCATACCGTGGTTGATGATGTGCAGACATGCGCTGAGACTGCGACATCTCCGGCTCTACGTAGACGACAGTGAGCAGGTGTGGTCGCCGTTTGTTCGACGCGCTTTCCCGCAGCTCGTCTCCATGACTGAGCTGCAGTCGTGGATCAAAAAGAGGTCGAGGAATGGTGAATGGCACCGTGAGTGTCGCGTTGCTCTGCAACAACTTTGCCGTCCCGGGTCGACCTTGAGCGGCTGCATCACAACGAAGTCATTCTATAGGGGATTAGTGGAGGGCAGGTACGACGACGATCTCGGGGCGAACCTGGGCATTGACGAGGAATACCTGACCCGCCTGTTCAGGACGACTTTCGGGCCGGGACCTATGGACAACTTCCAGAGATCCCTCGCCTGGCAGTGCTACCGAGAAGCGCGATCCATTCGGGATAAGCTCTATAGACACGGCTTGCGAAATGCGGGGCCGAGATGCGGTCAGAGCGACGAAACTGTTCTGCACGCACTCGTGCAGTGTCCAACCATTTTGGAGCTGTGGGCTTATGTCGAACGACTGCTGTCACGTGTGGGACGAGTCGGTTTAGCAACCGAGTCTATCGTCAATATCGTCACGCCTCCTTCCTTTAAACGGGAAGGAAGAGCTGTATTTATTGTACTTGTGGCTATGGCGAAAGAATGCATCTGGTGGACGCGTCTGAAAGGATTAGAGACAAACACTTTCCTCTCTGGTCAATCTCTCATCAACTTTTTCAAGTATCACTTGAAAAGGAAGGTGAGAGTAGAGAGGCAAGTGTTGTCTAGCAAATGTTTCGAAAAAAGATGGATACATGTAGCAAGAATGGCACGTATAAATGATGAGGCCACTGTGACCATGATTCTATAAAACGTTTAAAATTTTGTAAACAGAGTTACTTACGTTTCTTGCATAAATAAAAGAAATTTTATTTAACAAATTGTGACACTAAGGACCGAGGTTACCGTGGTCTTTTCCATAGGTTTTTCTTTCCACGGATAACCTCCCCATTTATTGGGAAATTTTTTCTTTTTTTTGTACATACCCCAAACGTTTTCTCGATGCCTTTTCATCGTTATCCCCATTTTATTTTTTTACTTTATTTTCGTCCCCATCAAAAAGAAAAACTCTACATTTGTATTTTGTCCCCTCTATGTTGAGCCCTGTGTGGCTAATAAAGAAACATATCTATCTATCTCCAAATGGATGGACGCTAGACACATCGGCTCCCATGTAAGTTGCCTTTTTCATCTGTAAAAAGTCCTATTTTGTATATTATTTTTTGTACAAGTTGTGTATAACACAAAATACTTTTAGATGATATATTTTTCGAATCGGAAATAGCTCTATTTAGAGTCTTATTTCCAAAAGTTCAAAAAAATTTTCCTCGATTCTAGCCATATTCTGTAAAATGAATATGGCTAAGGTATTCAACAAGGCCGATTTCCCGCCCCTAATGCCAGAGGCGAAAGAATCTAATGCCGTTCCGCATGACAGGTGGTGAAGAAAAGCAATGCCTCTGGGTCTACTTGCTGCTGCCTCAACCACCATCACCACCATGTCCAAAAACTCTGCTGCTACAGCAGTCTCGCCTGCCATCACCCATCTGTGACAACAACAACAACGACACAAATTTCCTTGCTAATACAACCACTGTCTTCACCTCTGCTACCACCACTACCGCCACCATCACCACAACAAACACGAACTGAACTTTGCGGAGGCTTTGAAGCCTGGAAAAAAAATATTGAATTTCTCGAAAGAGGAAGTACTCGCATGCAAAAAAGACATAACAGTCCATCTACAGACACCCGCAGACTTAAAAAAAAACATCGAAAACAAAACCATTATCTACAAAATGATAAACACGAAGACTCTTGAAAAATTTAGTCAGGAAAAGGTTGAGAGGTGTTTAAGGCCCATATGGGCTTATAAAACCTATATTACGAGAGGAACCAAGTTCGCAACAATCGAGGTGAGATTCGACAGCGAGCCAAGGACCTCTCCACAAAGCCATTGCAACATGAGAACCTGCTCATGATCCCTACGTACCTTGGTCGTAGGGTTGCAAAGATAAAAATATCAAATGTGCCTCCTGAAATTGAGGAAAAATGGCTTGTATCTGCCATGTGTCTCGACATAGAGGAGGAAGTAAATATTTTAGAAGTTACTGCCGTGTACCATGAAAACTGGATTGGCCAAGAAATTCAACTCCTGGTACAAGTTGATCCAGCCAATTACGAGAAGATTCCTCACAGAATCCAATTAACAAAGGATTCCAGTTTCCATGTTGCCGTCGAAGGCAGAAGGCCAAGTTGCTACGTTTGTAGTAGCAAAACTCATCTACAAAGCACATGCCCAGTAGCCCAGGAGCAAAGACAACAACATCAACAACAAGATGAAGAAAGACAACAACAACAACCACAAGAAAACCAAAACAAAAGAAAAAAACCAGCATTACTGCCCACACCGCCATATGCACAACTGGTTAAGCAGCTGTACAAAGAAATGCAGAAACGCCAGCAAGCTAGCCGAACCAAACAACACCACCACCAGTACCACCAAGACCAAAATCAGCACCATCACCAACAACAACAACAACCCCACAAGAAGAAGGGAACACAACAAAGACTCACACCCCACCCCCAAAAACCCAAACACCACATCCCAACTGTCACGAAACAACACCAACAACAAAATCAACACACACAAAAATAGACCCCAATACCCTTCCCCTCCCACCCTCCGATTCCTCCAACATGTCATCAGATGAAGATGACACAGAGGATTGGCAAGTGGCCATGGGGGGGAAGAAGAAAAAAAGGAAAAACAAACAAACAAAGCGGGGAGGTTTACCAGCCCCAAAACCAACACATCCACAGAAAACACAAACAATCCAGACCTAATGAAATACATTAGGTCAAACACCGACATAACAGAAAATGACATGAAAACAAGCAATCACCCACGCACAACACCACCACAACACATCAAAATCATACACATAACACGTAACACATACAGCATACTAAAATCTCTTTACCCGGATGCAGTAGGGAGATTCCAAAAATATTCCTCAAAAAAACTATATAAAGACCTTCTGAGAGAAGACTGTGAGGCGAAGAACCAAGAACTTTTGGACAGTAAGTAACTCTCTCTCCTTTCATGTGTAAAACACAAATTTTGATAGGATCATGCTTAAAATAGGCAGTATAAATGTACGTGGCTTGGGGTCGCTTTGGAAACAAAGGTATCTGTTAAACGACATCAAGTCACAAAATCTGCATATCATAGCCATCAGCGAGACCAGACTCCATAGCCCGCGGGCCCTCCAGCACATGTTCGGAGGACATTTCAACATTTATTTTTCTTCGTGTCTGCCGAGAATGGGTGGAGGAGGCACCGCGGTGCTTCTTCGGAAGAGTTTGGACCTCAAAGTAAGAGCAATTTTCCTAGACCCGGAGGGTAGGCTGGTCGTCTTGGATGTCGACGGCAGCAATGAGTGTGCTTTTCGACTGATAGCAGTTTATGCACCATCCTTAACAGGCCGGCCAGATTTCTATCGACATCTAGAGGTTTTCTTGGGAACGTCTCGACCTTTACTTTTGGTGGGGGATTAGAACGCTACCCTGGACACGCATCTAGACTACGCAGGCAGCAGTAGCAATAGAAAGGGATGCAAATGCCTCAAAGACCTGCTCAGACGTTTCCAACTGTCTGACAGGTACCGACTGGACCACCCAAATGTGCCAACGTGGACATGGAGTAACCGCATCGGGTCGTCCAGATCGTATTTAGGGTATTCTGTAGGACAGTGGATAAGGATAGAGTAGGTTGTCCACAATTCCACATAGTCAGCTACACAGACCACAAATTTGTCACTTGTACGCTTGACTTAGATAAGACACATAGACAGGGTCCCGGTTACTGGCAGCTGAACGCATCGTTCACGGCATGCCAGGCTTACAGGTACCGGATTAACACTTTAGTTAAGAGAGCATTAACGGGTGCCATCATCAACAACAAATGGTGGTATGCCCTCAAAAAAACGATCAAAGCAGAATCGGTTGGGTACAGTAAGGCCCTAGCGTTAGACCGAAATAGAATAGAGGGAGACCTAGTTAAGAAATTTTATAACTGTAACTACAACTGTTCCTAATAGCTTGGAAATTTCAACTCTACTCTGTCTCATTTATATTGTTTGATGCACTACATTTTCTGTTACAATTGCAAAGTTCTTGTGAAAGCTTAAAAACCGTAAGCTTTAATAAAATCAATTGAAGTGTTTGGAAAATATAGAAACGCAGTGGGAGAGCAGAATTGGTCTTTTTAGCAATCTGATGAAAAGCAAGGGACATATTTTAGCCATATTAGACCTCCACAACAAAGCATATCTACCCAGCTCATAAGACAAAGAGTGACCCGTAGCCATCTCCCTCTCTCTCTCTCAAGTACACTCCTTTTCCTTTTTCGTCTTGCAAGTTACTAGTGCTGATAGCACCCTCTCACAGCAATAAGTCTATTCCTCCATTCTGCGCTACTCTCATCACCTTACTTAAAAATCAATCTCTTTTTCCTATTCTCCTTTTACTCGTGGGGCCTCTTTAGACTGGCACATTGCTAAGTGACCTCACTAGTGGTGGTACTCTGAAAAAATTACTCAGTACACTGTTTAAATTGGTTGGTGTTAGGTAGGGCATCCAGCAGTAGAAACTGTGCCTAGATTGAGACACTGGAGCCAGGTCCTAATGTCAGTTGGAGTGGGCACATAAAAAAGGCATCAATTTTGAAAACTGTGCTGGTGGGGGTGCTCCCCTTGTTCCCCATTAGCTACATCATTGACTGGAGCACAACTTAATCCTCCAACTTGTTGGATTGTATTGGACCATCCAATTCAATTCAGCATGGAGAGCTGATGTAAAATGATGATGACTACTAATAATTTAAATTAAAATACTACATTCAAATATAATTTTCCATATGGCTTTAATAATGCTTAGTCAACCTATCTGTGTTTTTATACACTGTCAATCATTTATTTTTAAATATATTTAGCACACCTAGCTAACAATTCTTTATGCAGAAAGAGACGAGAAATGAAATGTTTGCATTTTATTTTTCATAAATATTAAAAGTTTAAAGTAAACAAGCTAAATGTGAACAGCTGGATTAGAAAATTAGCAACAGTACTTTGTAGTAAAGATTGTTTGCCAATATAACGTGGCAGTCCTGGTTTAGGACGACTGTTGCTGTAATTTAGCCCCAGAAGACATTGTCTCCAGCTGGCTATACAACATGTCATCATCATCATCATCATCATCATCGTTGTTTAACGTCCGCTTTCCATGCTAGCATGAGTTGGACGATTTGACTGAGGACTAGTGGACCAGGAGGCGACACCAGGCCCCAATCTGATTTGGCAGATTTTCTACAGCTGGATGCCCTTCCTAACGCCAACCACTCCAAGAGTGTAGTGGGTGCTCTTACGTGCCACTGGCACGAGGGCCAGTCAGGCGGGTACTAGCAACAGCCACGCTCGAAATGGTGTATTTTACGTGACACCTGCACCTTATATTTTTGAACAAGGGAATCTAGCACACCCACTCAGCTCAAAACAATATTTGTGTATCACAATTTCCGGGTTATTTCCCTTCATCAGCACAATAATTGTTCGGCTAGAGGTGGCGTTTTCAAATGGGAATTTGGCAGCGACACCTCTAACTGAACAATTCTTCTGTGCTGATGAAGGGAAATAACCCAGATATCACGATACACAGATATTGTTTTGAGCTGAGTGGGGGTGCTAGATTTCCTTGTTCAAAAATATAAGGACACAGATTGTGTCGTATAGCCAGCTGGAGACATTGTCTCTTGGGGCTAAATTACAGCAACATTTGTCCTAAACCAGAACTGCCATGTTATGTTGGCAAGCAAACTTTACTACAGTTAGCTGGATCTTCAAAATATAAACCTGTTTGAAAAGAAGATGCAGCCAGCTTGAGAGATTTTTTTTCCCCTTCTCAGTTTAATTAATAGCATTCTACGTAATCTAGATTGAAAGATTGTTAATAACATAGGTACCAGAGAAATTTAAGGATAAGGGACAATTTTAGTTTTCATGAAGATAGATTTTGCAGTTTACATTATCTTCTAGGAGTACAGATGATGAGCTATAGAAGAGACTCATTTAAATTATTTTAAATTTGGCTCTGGAGATGATGGCCGTTACCATAAATCAGAAAAACAAAGGTCTTGCAAATGTCCAAGATAGATTCCAATGCTTCAGCAGCAAAGTGCTATTGATATTTGAGCTAATATAATTGCAATGCATTAAGAAAAGTAGCAAATATACAGGGTGTCCCAAAAAGATGTACTCACTCTTTGACAAACGATTACTAATGTATTGTTTTTTTTTTTAATTTCAGATGCAACCAACCCTTCACAATGGCAACTGCACAACTGATGTTTGAGGGAAAAAAATTATATTAAAGTGCTACTGGAAGCACGAAAATGTCACGGAAGTGGAAAGACAATTTAACATACAGTTTCAGAAGACACCACCAATACGACAGTATTGCTCGCATCAGAGCAATAAACGGAACATTAGTAAGCAATGCTTTGGAAGACCATGAACATCCACCAACCCCAATAGACACAACCAATTAATGGAAACCCTTTCCCGATCCTCCCAAAAATCTGTAAGACAATTGAGTCGTGAGATAGGAATCCCAAAATCGAGTGTTCATTGGATGTTGAAACGAGTTCAATGGAAAAGTTACGTTCCAACATTAATTCAAGCCCTCAATGAAGATGATCCTGATTGGAGAGTTCAATTTTGCGAATGGTATCTGAATAAATTCGCAGAGGATGCAATGTTTCCAGAGAAAATCTTATGGAGTGATGAGGCCCCCTTCAAGTTAAATGGTTCAGTCAACTGACATAATTGCACATACTGGGCTTGTGAAAATCCACATTTTACTATGGAACACCATCTGAACTTACCAAGAATTACAGTGTGGTGTGGGATGTTAACATTGGGTGTTGTTGGACCATTTTTTTTTTTTGACCAAATTGTCAAAATAATTCTAAATGACAATAAATAATCGTTTCTACAACAATTTATTTTCCTGAATTTAATTTAATTTTTTAGGATTGTATGTATATCAATAAACATCTACTTGAACACAAAATGAAGGAGATAGTTAGTGAACTTCACAGATAAAATGATGCAGGATAAAGACAAAAATTGTGTTGAGAAATACTGGAGACTTATTCAATGCATACCAGTATGGAAAAAAATAGATGTTACAGTAATAAAACAATGATGATAATAATGATCTTCAATAAACCTTGGTATAGCAGGCTGAATGTAGAGCTTAACATAAAAATCCAGAATATAAGGTAATTTGATCTAATATTGGTGAAGCAATAATGTAAAAAAAAAAAAAAAAAAAAAAGAAGAAGTATCATTAACTTACAGATTTCTCTTTGTTGGTGGGGGCCATCTCCCAGAGAGCCTCAGATGATTTCTGACTGTCAACATTACAATCTTCCACTAGCTGGTGGTAATACTGAGTAATTCCTAAATGGGTTTGTGGCACTGATGAAGTTCCAGTGATGTCCATAGAATGTGGATAAGACTTACTGTTATTAAGTCTTTCATCAGTAACATAATGAATGACAACTTTTTGGTTATTATTAAAAGAACGATAAACATGTTTTAGCAGACAAGTTTCAATCTCATTAACTAACATTCGAAAAGTACTTTGACGCAGAGCAGGGCTCTGATTCAAGATTAAATCATTTGATCCTAAACTTAACCAAGAGTAGCCATCTTTAGTCCAGTCACTGGATTCCTGTGAAGGATCAATTTTCATGAGGTAAATTTCTCCCCGAATTGGCTCACAAGGAGGTTGACTTGAAAAAACTTCATCTGGAAGCATTAATAAATCCATAACTTCTTTTGTTTCAAGAAATTTGTGAACTGCTTTTCGGTAAGATTCAGATCCAACATTTGTGAGAGGCTGACATCTTTGTTGCAATTCAGAATTGCAAACAGACAAAGCAAATAATGTATCATCAGAGCTGGAATCCAATTTTCTTTTGCGTTTTGTCTTACCGCGGACAGAACCAGCTTGGAAATCCTTTGCACGATCACGACCAAGTCGAAGAGTTGGAGCCCAATCGGGGTTTGCTGTTTCATATAGAGTGGCAGATTTTCCTATAAAATAGAATACAAGGAACTCTAATAAGTAAATAGGATTCTTTTACCACCAAAATTGGTGCAAAGAGGGATAATAATATAACTACAAAAAAAAGTTTGGTAAGGAAATGGTTAAGGTGTTTCAGATGAAAGATGCCATTTGTATGATTATTATATTTAAGTTTTGAGTAGGATTTGGCAGAATCTGCCATTGACAACAAATTTAAAATATCCTTTTTCAATGTCAAGTTTCATCTACTGATCGGGTAACCATGTATCTCCTCTACAGCAAGACACCTGTTTCTGTCTCTCTGTCACTAACCTTTCATCATCAGGCATAAGATCACCTCCAATGCTACATCTCTTCTCAAAGGATCTTTAGCTTGCAAGTTACTTGGTGGCCCTGTCAGTACTGGTGCCATGTAAAAAGCATCTAGTCCACACTATAAAGTGGTTGGCATTTGGAAGGGCATCTAGCTGTAAAAAAACCATGCCAAAACTGATCTTGCCTGTGCTGGTGCCATGTAAAAAGCATCCAGTCCACTCTGCAGAGTGATTGGTGTTAAGGGCATCCAACCATAAAAACCATACAAAAGACAGCAAAGCATGGTGCAGTCTTCTGCCTAGCCAGCTCCTGTCAAACTGTCCAACCCATGCCAGCATGGGAAGTGGATGTTAAATGATGATGATGCCATAAGGTGGATCCTTTACTGAACTGCCTTTTTGGTTTCCGTTGTATCAGTCATATAAGTAATATCTTATTTACTTACTTTTTTTAGAGGCAGTTATAAGGAAAGTGGTGAAACACCCAAGTCAGTCCTCTTCAAACATTTTATTATGTATCTAATTAGAGTATATCATTCAACATCTTTACTTCACCTAGCAGTTGGAAATAGTCATCAGGACTTCTAAGACAGTTATTTACCATGGAATTCACTGGGAGATTTCTCTCATCTGCTTAATGCTGCTAAATTTAAAGTTAATTACTGACTCAATGTACTCCAAAGATTTAAGTATAGACTAATTATTTATGGAGAGACGGGAGATAAAACTACAAGTTAATGCTTTCTCTCTACTTTTTCCCTTTTTATTTCTTGTTCATCTTTTCAAAGTAAAACATGGATGCTAAAATTCTTATTCTTATTTCATAATTGTTAACCTTGATTTCTGCTTTTCTACATATTTTCAATGACTAAAGAATTGTGCTGCAACAAATCTTTAATTCCCATACCTACTATTGGAATTCCCTCTAATGTTTAACTTAGTAATTGTAATGATTATTTCCCTTGATTTATCTTGCAACTGTATGTTGGCAAAGGAGCCCAAAATCTGAAGTTACAGATTCAAATACTACTAGACTTAACTTTCATTACATAGAATTCGTGAATAGCAGATCAAATGAAAAGGAGACACAGTGTTTCAGATATCTCAAATGAGAAGAGGTGTAATGTAACATTTTTGTGGCTCACAAATTTCACTTCAAATTGCGTCAAAGTAACCTCATTAATTTCTCAATAGATGAATATTAAAAAGCCATTTTCATTATTATAACACAGAGATTTATATGATTGTTATATCATAATAGAATTTGAACCTATGCTCTCTAGGTTAACACACGATCATTTTAAACACTTAGCAAATACATCTTTAATGTCTGGCAACTTTTCTTTGGTTCACATAATCAGAGAATATGTGGTGTTCAATTCCAAGCATGTGTGATTTTTCAGTAGCTCCTTGCTGTGCTGTTTATCTTTAATAGTGTTGAGTGAACTGGAATCAGTGGTCTTTAGAACTTACCATGACAGTTTACCACAATTTTCAGTAGAAGTGAAGTGAGGTGAAGGGATGATGCCAGCATGTGAAATATGGAAGATACTGGGCAGCAATATGAAGGGCAAATTACTAGGATTGGATGGACTGTCCCATGGATAAAAGCTTACAAGAGGAACACAGTGGATAATTTTAGACCAATCACTGGTTCACGTCAATGAAACAGAGATTGCCCATTGGAATTCTATATGAGCCACAAATATCCAGTGACATTATTGATTACAGATGCATGCAATAAGAAATTATTGTTACTACTAAGAGGTAAACAAACAAGTGGATAAGGAAATTGATCCTAAGTTCCAAGTCATGATTTTATATTCTACTGTAGGCCAGATACTTAATTTTACGTGTCTAAGGTTTCATAGCAGTGTAAGAAATTACAACAATTATTACTACTACAACAGTGAAAATAACATAATAAAGCAACAAAGCTGTACATAAACTTTGCCTTTCATAACAATAATATAAAAACTTGTAATATATTAATTTTCAATTTAGCCAACTATAATTCCTCTTTTATTAAATTATGCTCCTGCCTAAGCAAAAATGAATTTTTTAATATTGCTTCAGTTCAATGTACTGAACTCAGAGAAATAGTAAGGTGTTTATTTTATTGTCTGCCCTCACTATCTTCCAAACTTGAAATTCCACCATAGTAAATATTACCTTTTCAGTCTCAATTACTGAAGTATCAGTAATATAATGTTTTCTGCTGAAATGACTATAATCTCTCCCTATAAATACTGGTAATGTACTAAGTCATATTTATTTGATCAATGAACTTTCCATATGTAACTCTCTATCTTCAGTTGTGTCTCTAATGTCAGTGGGAAAAAACATGAATGGAATATCACAAAATCTCAGTTCATTTTCTCCACAAATCTGAGGCTTTGTGCTATAGTGGAAATAATTGCTATTCCTGTGGCTGGTGCCATGCAAATTGCTTCTGCAACAATTTTTTCTTTTTTAATTTCACATCGAACTGTTTCATTTTACTGTTTACAACTTACTTCCTCTTTCACCTTAAAACTGACAGTTATCTGCATAATAGAGAACATTATCATCTTTACTACTGCTGTTGCAACTACTACTACTACAACTACTGGTGTTGGCTAATGTTACATTAATGATGGAAACTAGGACGTCTGACTGAAATGAGAAAACATAAAGTAGAACTAAAACTGGGAAGTAAACATTTAATTTGAATTACACAAAATGATGGTGGGCATGACAAAAAAATTTTACTTATAAAATGAGGAAGGAAAACAAATACAAAAAAAATTCCAAAGTAACTCAGAGCACCTCAGAATTATTCTCAGTCCCAACCTAAAACAATGACAAAGCAACTTTTCACAATAATATAAGAGAGTGACTATAATCCAAATAAATTATTGTAAGACATGGTAGGAAATCAATTTTCCACTGTGTAATATTTAGAAAAACAAGATTTTATGGTGGGTACAAAAGGGAGTCTTTCTACACACTGTATAGTTCTTCCTCTTAGTTGTTGCTGTTATTCACCATCATCATCATCATCATCATTTAACGTCCACTTTTCCATGCATGCATCAAGCAGAATTTGTTGAGGTAGATTTTCTACAGCCAGATGCCCTTCATGTTTCCAAGTAATATATATATCATCAGTAAATCATAAATATGAAAAAAAAGCACACTCTAAGTTATAGAGCAGTAGAGTATATAAATAAAGATATAGAATCCTGGCTGCCGAACATAGGGGAAAAATTATGTAGGGTCAACAATGTTAAATGATGATGAGATATGGCTGGTTTATGGGGTTACCCAGGGTTTCACGTCCATAAAGTAACCCCATAAACTGGCCGTGTCTGTCTGTCTATCTATATATCAGGTCATCCTATAAGTTCTGTCCAAATTTTGAATAAAGAAAACAAGTGATCAAATGCTATATTTAATTGAAATTTAATCATCAATGTATTTTCCCTGATTATCTATGACTTCCTTCCATCTATTTACATACTTTTTAATCCCACCAATGTAAAACTCTTTTGGTTTCAAAGCGAAGAACTCTGACATGTCAGTTTCAACCTCCTCCTGGTTTGCGAAAGTTATGTCCCCAAATGATTCTGTAAACTATGAAACAAATGGTAGTCTGAAGGAGCAAGGTCGGGAGAATAAGGTGGATGAGGAATTTTTTCCCAACCAAGCTCTTCGATCTTCTGTGATGTGATCTTTGCAGTGTGGGGCCGCGCATTGTCCTGATGAAACATTACACCTTTTCGATTCACTAAAGCAGGTCTTTTTTTCTTCAAAGCTTGGTTCAAACATTCTAATTGCTGACAGTAGACTTGAGCATTGATTGTTGGATTAGGTGATAACCATTCAAAGTGAATTACTCTTTTGCAATCCCACCAGATAGAGAGAAAAACTTTTTTCCATGAAGTTCCCTTCTCGGTTGTGGTTGAGCTTTTCCCCTTTTACCAAGCCACTGTTTACAACGTTTAACATTTCAATAAAAGATCCATTTTTCGTCACCAGTCACAAGTCTGCCTAAAAGGGGTGAAATGAGTTCGCGAGAATGGAGAGAAGAGCAGATGTCAACTTTTTTTTGTGGTTGCTTTTGGACAATTCATGAGGCACCCATTTTCCAAGTTTAGGAACCTTTCCAAGTTGTTGAAGATGACGACGAACAGTTGTATGGTTTTGAACTAAGCTTTATTGCCAATTCTTCAACTGATAATGCAGGATTTTCTTCAACTAATGCCTCAAGGAGCTTATCATCAAACTCAACCGGACATCCTGTTCGATCTTCATCTTCATGGCTGAAATCTCCACTTCTGAATTTGGCAAACCATCTTCTGCAATTTCTTTCATTCAAGCATTCTTTCCCATAAACTGAATGTATGTTTCGAGTCACTTCAGCTGCAGTGTTTCCTTTTTTGTACTCATAAAGCATTATGTGCCTTAAATGCTCTTTGGATATTTCCATGTTAGAAAGGGTTTTAATCAAAGAAGTTTTAATTCTATTATTCTGTAAAATAATATTTAATTAGTTTAAATCTACACAAATGCATAAAAATAATTTTTAATTCCATTGAAGTCGAAATTGAACCAAATTCGATGACTGGCACCCATGCTAACCTTCCTTCATTGGACACTAAACTCAGCTTGCGTAGACCTGTTGGGGCATGTGAGATCGAAACTGAACCAAATTTGATGACTGGCACCCGTGCCAGTGGAGCGTTAACAGCACCATCTGAGCAAGATCACTGCCAGAGCAACGGTCTCGCTTCTGTGCCGGTGGCACATAAAAAGCACCATTTGAGCGCGATCGTTTCCACCTTCACCTTACTGGCACTTGTGCCAGTGGCATGTGAACAAAACATTGGACTGACTCCTGTGCAGGTGGCACGTAAAAAACACCATTTGAGTGTGGCTGTTGCCAGTACTGCTGGACTGGCCCTCAAGCCAGTGACACGTAAAAAGCCCCCAGTACACTCTCGGAGTGGTTGGCGTTAGGAAGGGCATCCAGTTGTAGAAACTCTGCCAGATCAGATTGGAGTCTGGTGTAGCCATCTTGTGCGCCAGTCCCCATTCAAATCATCCAACCCATGCTAGCATGGAAAGCGGACATTAAATGATGATGATTAAACATTCTAAAATACTATTTTAAAAAAGGTAAAATCAGACAGAACTTATGGGATGACCATGGAAAGCGGATGTTAAATGATGATGATGATGATGATGATAATTTGTTGAAAATTTACCTCAACAAAATCTGAGGCTGTAGCAGAAGACACTTGCTGAAGGACTCATGCAGTGAGACTGAACCTGAAACCCTGAGGTTGGGAAGCCCAGCCATGTCTGTTTTATCCACACAGCATGCTGTATACCTCACCACACACACAAAAATAATTTTTTACACCAAACATACTCTTTGTCCTTAAATAAGCCGAAAAAGATCAATAACTAATCTTTTTCTATGTATCAATAATTTAGATATTATATGTTTAAATCCTGCTCAAAACATCTTATGAAAACTAAAACGTTCAAAGTTAGTCTCAGAGCCTAAAGGGTCTTAATCAGTTAAGTTAGGATTAGGGTTAGGGTTCCTTCAAATTTTAACCCTTTTATTACCATACTTCTGTTGAGATGCTCTATGTTTCTTTCAATTAATTTTAAATATAACAAAGAATTTAGTAAAATAACTTAGTTATCATTGAGCTAGTGTTAGGAACATCAATAGTGACTAAGGTTTGGTGGAAGATTTTAATTCAGAACTTTTGAAAACAAGACATTTGTACCAGAGCCAGAGACGGTTTCAGGTGGGTTGATATCAAAAGGCTTAAACAATATTATTGATTCCTAGCTGCCTTCTAAAACCAGTTTCACTGAACCTTTCTCCAATTTAGTTTATATGCTTATCTAGATAGATGTTAAGAAACTAATTCTTTTTCATTTCCAGTAGATCGTCTGCATTTACTGCATATCACCCAATCCATGCCTCTCACATAGTCTCTCTTTGTGCTAAATGAAATTAAATTCAGCCTATATAAACATAGCTTAGTTGCAATGTGAAAGAGTTTCTGTGCCAGAACTCTAGGGATGTAATTATGTTATGGATGCTGAACCAAATATTCTTCATCAGTCTTGGGTCACAGAAACTTTCACAGTAAGAAAAAAATCATAATTTCATTAACCAGAATCCTTAATCTTTGTACATATATATATATATATATATATGTATGTATATATATATATAACTACTGCGAGTAGTAAGTTTATTTAAGTGACCTAGTTAGTTAGACAATGCTGGTAGTGAGTAGTGAAGTTATGTGACTTGGAGTCTCTCTCTCTCTCTCTCTCTCTCTGACTTTCTCTCTCCCTCACAAACTGTTGGATGTATCTGAAGTGTCACATAATACTGTACTGCTGTAAAAGATAGATCAGTAAAGGTTAGACAAGGGATAAATACTTTGAGTCATTGAATTGGGAGAGTATATCATAATTGTTTATGAATTGATGTTCCGCCCTACACACCAACAGATAATCAGGCACTCCTGTTGGTTCACTTGAGAACTTAACATTTTATTAAAAGGTCTCTCAAACAGTACTTTTAATACTTATTCTTTCTTAGTGTAGTATTAGTAGTAGTAGCAGCAACAGCAGCAGCACAAATATAAACATTCGATGCAAGTACACAGACAAAAACAAACTTACTCATGTAAGGCAAAATGCATATGATAAACAATGCAATATAATACATATACATAGATGTGCAGTCACTAATTTATCCATAATTGAAAAAATATAAACACATACATAGAAATATAGGTGCAGGCATGACTGTGGTTAAGAAGTTTGCATCCCACCCACATAGTTTCAGGTTCAGTCCTGTTCTATGGTACCTTGGGCAAGTGTCTTCTGCTATAGCCCTGGGCGGACCAAAGCCTTGTGAGTGGATTTAGTAGAGGGAAACTGAAAGAAGACCCTTGTGCGTGTGTGTGTGTGTGCATGCGCGCATGTGATTGTGTTTCCTCTTTTTACATAGTTGTAAATGAATGTCAGTCATACAAGGGATGTCATTCATTTCCAATGTCCTGTGAAAATATGTCTGGCCATAGAAAAATATTACTTTATTTGAAAACAGATGAGGCTAGGCAACACGAGGCGCATGCAGCCATAGAAAATCTACCACAATAGACTCTGTCTGAGCCATACAAGCAAGGAATAGTGGACATCAAAATGATGATGAAATGATTTATATCTATGATGAACTCTACTGTTTAGAACAAAATATGAGCATTCAGTTGTTTGATCAAATAAACAACCTACTCACTGAATTAGTATGCAAACTATATGGAACATACACCAACCAGCTCAGAAAGATACAGAACATCAGTTGGAGATCACACTCAACACTTAGTAACATCTACAGAAATCTGATATCAATATCCCTCAAGCTAAAGCAGAAATGGCTACAATTTGATGGCCACTGTCATCGAGCAGAGAAAGAGGTTATCTCATCCCTGCTCCTATGGTATTCCTATGGAAGTGTTTTCTCCAGGAAACTGGCATTTTCAAATACTATATTTTGGGACTCAAGGCTAGATATTAAAGATCTGAACACAGCAATGCAGGACCATGTAGTATGGGATTGTCAATGGCATTCCGACCAAGCATAGGTTGATTGAAGGATGATGATAAGTATGCAAAATGGCTGAGTATCCCACAGACATGCAGATTTCATTAGCTTTTGTTCCTTTTGGGATTTGGCAAGCAATAGACTGCTCTGGAATATCTTTCCAATGCAACCATAAGACTCAAGGAAACAAATTTAGCTTCTTTCCAAACCCTAATATCATAGTAGACTGCCCTCTGCTCCACAGTGAGTTTGTGTTCACTGTTATTTACAGATACTGTTCACATTATATGAAGTGTCTTAAAATTTCTGTAGCTAGACTTTTGCCTTCAGTGTAGTTAGGTCAAGGGAGATCATATTTTTGAAATCCTTGACCATTTATGCCTTTGAGCTTGTCAATGAAATCTACATGATAGATTTCATTCTGTTTTCATACTGAGGTGCATCTGTTGAGCTTGATGCTTGAAATCTTTGACAAAGTCATCATGATACTTGAGCCAAAGCTGAAACAAGATTGGCTGGTTCATAATGTTCTAACAGGATGGTGAAAGGAAAGATAGGATGGTTGAAATACAGAAACTTTTATGTTGCATTCCATCGTGACCATTCTCCAGCAATCTAAATATAAACATGTTTCTCTGTGGATGATCTAAATTTTGCCAGGTACTTTTCATCAATCTTGAAATGAACTTGAACCTCACACTTTAAAGAGAAGGGATTTTGAACAATGCATTCATTGTTTATGGTATACTCCCTTCCAATGGTGCAATAAAAAAAGGGTACCTTACTTTTTTTGTCTCCATTGCATCTTGTTCCTGATGGTACAGCAATGTTTTTGCAAAGCTATCATACTTGCAGAGCTTAAATCTATAAGTGTATTGTCCCTTAGACCAGGGGTTTTCAAACTTTTTGACTTGCGGACCCCTTTATATTTCAGACTTTACCTTATAAACGCTTACGAAATTTATACATAAATATTTGCTTAAAATAACATATATTTTTACATTTATTTATTTAACAGTATTTAACAAATAGGTTTATTGCCAATTAAAAGATTTCGATTAAAAAACACATATAAAATCAAATTGCCCATAAAAAGTATTTGCTGTCCACGGACCCCCTGTCTTATCGTTGCGGACACAGTTTGAAAACCCCTGCCTTAGACAATGCTTGCTGTACAGCAGTCATTTGAGTGAAGTAAACCTGGCCATTTTCCAAGTGGACAGCAAGTTGTTGAATCCTGATACACCTTCAAGTAGGGAAGACAAAAAAGTACCAGAAAGCCTCATTGTTGCTAATCCCTTGATGGAATTCACCATAATTCCTCTTCTTCATCGTTGAATGTCCACCTTCCATGCTAGCATGGGTGGGATGGTGTCACGAGAGCCGGCCAGGCAGAAGCCTGCACCAGATTTCTGTGACTGTTTTGGTAGGATTTCTACAGCTGGATGCTCTTCCTAACACCAACCACTCAGCAGAGTGGACTTAGTGCTTTTTACATGGCACAAGCACAGATGAGATCAGTTTTGGCAAGATTTTTATAGCTGGATGCCCTTCCGAACACCAACCACTTTACAGTGTGGACTGGGTGCTTTTAAGTGGCACTTGCACTGAAAGAGTCATCAAGTACTTGCAAGAAAAAAAAAAAAACTTTCAAGAGAGAAGGAGGCATTGGAGGAGGTGATCTTGTGTTGGATGATGAAAGGTTATAGGTGTCTTGCTGTAGAGGAAGTATAAGGTTACCTGACTGAAGGGAGAGAGAGATCAGGAATGAAGACAGAAACAGGTGCACTACCACAAAGGAAATACACAGTTACCCAACCTCAAGGAAATGCAGGAGAAGGAGATTATTATTAATACTTCTTTTTGACACAGTTGAGCTTGAAATCTGTGAGTTCTTTAGTCATATACTCATAATATACAAACAAAAATTTAACTATTACTACTCCTGCTACTTTACCATTAATAACAATAATCTTAATAATATCAGGTCATCTCATAAGTTCTGTCCGAATTTTGAATAAAGAAAACAAGTGATCAAATGTTATATTTAATTGAAATTTAATGATCAATGTACCTTCCCTGATTATCTATGACTTCCTTCCATCTATTTACAAGCTTTTTAATCCCATTAATGTAAAACTCTTTTGGTTTCAAAGCGAAGAACTCTGAAATGTCAGTTTCGACCTCCTCCTGGCTTGCGAAAGTTATGTCCCCCCAAATGATTCTGTAAACTACCTTTAACCCTTTAGCATTTGGATTATTCTGTTAAATATAATGCTTATTTATTCACATTATTTTGAATTAATCATGCATTATCTTGTAGCTTTCAGATTTCAGCAACGTTACTGTTTATATTTAGAATGACAAATGCTGGGTAGATGTGAGAGGCTGGATCTGGCCAGTTTGAACATAAAATAGGAAGAATATTTGGGCCAGATACAGCTGGATTAAATGCTAATGAGTTAATGTATCATGCTTGCCATCATGCAGCTATTAAAGCTAAAGAATAAGGCTGCAGTCATTGAGCAACACACTACTTGGCCAAGTAAATAGTATGTGTAATGGCACTTATTTAGTTATTCAAAAAATTAGAATGAAAGTTATTAAACGAAAAGAAAGTGTCCTTGGCACAGGAATTATATGTTTATTCCAATAGTTGACCTTTCTTCTGAAGGTGACAAGTTTGCATTTACACAAATAAGAAAATGGTACCCAATTAAATAACAACGGTAATGACAATAAGTATATTACAAAGACAAACATTTTAAAAAAATTGCACTGATTTACCAAAAGTCAGTATCCATACATGGTGAAATATATGTTGCTTATCTAGGGTATCAGAAAGGTTTCTTTTAGGTTTGGATATATTCATAGTATGAAAAAAAAAAAAAAAAAAAAATTGTGTACAAAGAAGTTTTAAAATAAGAATATATAGTTTTAGTTTAAAACAGCATTTTCTGTATGCAGGAAATTAGGTCACAAATTTTAAAATAAACAAAATATTTTTTAAAGATAAACTTAATACACACACATACACACATCCATCCAGCAACAGCTGCTACTACTATCAATTTAAACTTCCATTTTTCCATATTTGTATGGGTCAGGTGAAATTTATCAAGGCAAATTTTCAATGAGTAGAGACCTTCCTGTCACTAACATTCACCTGTTTCTAAACAAGGTAATATTTTACCAAGGCTGGACATGTTTTCATAAAAGATTGGAAGTAAATGACACTGCTTGTATGACAGTGATGCTTGCTTATAACTTTAATCCAATGTCAAGATAAGGATTCACAAATACACATATATATACATATAAGTATATGACAAGCTTCTTTCAGTTTCCATCAATCAAATTCAATCACAAGGCTTTGGTTAGCCCAAAGCCTTCTAGTAGCAGAAGCCTGAACTACAAAGGGCTTGTCCCACAGAGAATGTTTCCGGTTACTTTTGGGTACCTCCTTGTATAAACCATTTGTGAGGCAGTTGTACACTTGCTGGTCTTTAAATGCCAAACTGTTGCTGTATATGTTTCTGATGCAATAGAAGTGTTTGGATTTGACAGTACCTCCCATTCCTTTTGTATTTCTCTCTTTTATGCCAAAGGTTGAAACAAGAGTTTTGTAAATATTCCCCATATCTATCATACTATATTATTCCAGTTTCAAAGAGTAAACATGTAACTTATTCCCAGCAATTAAGGTCTTTGATTTTACAAAAAGCATTCACCAAAGAAATTTAAAGTAATTTCTACAGCCGATAAGTAAAACCTCGGCTGTTAAGAGACAGAGCTGAGCAGTAGTCCAACCAATTCAACCGAAATATAGAATTCCCAGAGTGGAAAGAAAAAGGAGGCTGAACTAGAAAGAAGAAATATGAGAGTTAAGAAAAAAGCAGAAAAAGAAAACAAGGTAGAAACAGCAACAGTGGTTGAGACAGTCAATAGAGAGAAATCAAAGAATAGAACTTAAGTAGAAAGAGACACAAATAGAATGATAGCTAGATTTAGATATGTTTGGACAACTGATAAATATATAACAGATTGGTTGCTAGGAACCACAAAACATCATATGACAGGTAAAGCTCACAAGAGACATTAAATCTAAAGGTCAAAGTTCACGTGTACTATGGATAAACACTTCAATTTCAAATAAGAAACTGACAAGCAGTGCTTGTTGGAAGAGTATGAGTAATGATGACAGTAGAAGGAACTTTTTGACAAAAGACAAAATAGCTGTGTGGTTTTAAGAAATTTTAAACCAGGATTCTAGGTTTGATCCCATTACACTGCACCTTGAGCTAAACTTCTGAACAGAGTTTGGTAGACAGAAACTTTGCAGAATTGTGTTATGTATATACACTTTTTTTATCTTTTATTTGTTCCAGTCACCAAACTGTGGCCATGCTGGAGTACTACCTTGATGGATTTAGTCAAACAAATTGACCCCAGTGTTTATTTTTTTAAAAGCCTGGTACTTATTCTATCAGTTTCTTTTGCTGACCTGCTAAGTTACAAAGATGTAAACAAACCATCACTGGCTGTCAAGTGCTGCTGGAGGGACAAACACACAGATATATACATTTACACAAACCACAGTCTTCTTTCAGTTTCCATCTACCAAATCCACCCATAAGACTTTGCTTGGCCTAGGGCTGTAGTAGAGCTGAACACAAGATCACATGGTTACAAAGCTAGCTACAGGAAAATTCATTCTTCTGACTTCCCCGGGAAAAGTGATGTGAGCACAGAAACAAAATTTTGTCATATGTGAGAATTGTAAAATATTTTCTTTACTATGGTGTGTCAGATATTTCACTGTTTTATTTCTTAACAAGATACTAATGTAGTAAGCTAAAATCATTGATAAATTACTTATAACTAGTGAGACCTGTGAATATTTCATGGAATTAATGGTAAATTTAATGGGTTATTTCTGAAAACTTTATCCAAAAAAACCTGAAAGCATAGCCTATGTTGCGTCTGTATGGAAAGATAGTCGCTCATCTGATAGGTGATGTAAAAAAACATAGTTCAATTAAAAAAAAAATACCCTTTTCACTATCTAATCACCACCACCACTTCCAACTCCATCTCCACCACCTCTCTCTCTGCCTTTTTTTAACCTCATCATCAGAACATCACCCCTCTGCTAAAATCATTACATTCCCCCTACCTCACCTCATGGATGCTTCTCTCTCTCTTTTTCTGTCTCACTCTTCGCTTTATCCTCTTTTTCTGTTTCCTTTTTCTTTCTCTTCAACTAATCATGTGAAAGCATTACAATTACATTCCCTCTACCTCATGTCATGGACATTTCTCTTTCTCTCCCTTTTTCTCTAATCATGTGAAAGCGTTATGAACGGGCTAAGTAATGTTAGTTAAGATTAGTTAAGGTGCACTCTAGTGTGTTTTATAATCATACACACATGCATGTGTGTATGTTTGTATATACCAATGTAAGACAGCACGTATCCCTTTACATCAAAAGGTAACTCAGACACTCAATAAACAAAAACTGATAAAATAAATATTAGGGTGAGTATGATTGACCAAAACCATTGAAAGCAAGACTTTAGCTTGGCAACAGTCAAATGGCTGAGTGTAGTAAAAGACTCATCATCATCACTATAGCCTCATCAAAGACTGGCCTATGAATGTGTTCTGGTCACATTCTTAGCAATAGTATTCTGCTAATTCCTCCTTCAAGTCTTCCTGTAACTGCCATTGTGCTATTTGGTGTGCAAGAAATACTTTTTTTTTTACGTCAGTAAAGAAGACATTGCAAGTGAGATGTGTTGATTGTCTCAAACAACTAGAACATACAGCAAGTTTAAAGAGAAAGTTAAGGTGACAGATAATTATAGTCAACATTATTGATTCTAGTACCTGAACTGGTTAGACAGAAACTAGAGTTATAGAGAAATATGAAATTCTCAGTATGGAATATAAAATACAAAACTATTAGTTTCATATTTCATTTCACTAATGAAACTAATTTACTAAAGAAATTAAGTGTAGACAAATGACTCGTTAAGAGAACTAGGTGTTGACCAGGGTTGGCCAACCTGAGGCCCACAGATTTATTTTTTGTGGCCCACTTGATACTTTCTTGAAATGGGTTTATTTAAACAAACATTTTAAAAATTTTATCAAAAATTGAAGATTGTGATGAAAAGTAAAAAAGAACACCATTTTGAGCATGGCCATTGCCAGTACCGCCTGACTGGCCTTCGTGCCGGTGGGATGTAAAAGCACCCACTACACTCTCGGAGTGGTTGACATTAGGAAGGGAAAATCAGATTGGAGCCTGGTGTAGACATCTGGCTCACCAGTCCTCAGTCAAATTGTCCAACCCATGCTAGCATGGAAAGTGGACGTTAAATGATGATGATGACTACTGTTTTTGCAACGATAATATTTCATGTTGAATCAACAATCATTCATTCGTTATTGTAATAATAGCATGAGAATAAGTCCATAAAGTATACATGCGGCCCTAAAAGACTTTCTGTGATTAAAGTAGCCTGCAATGTAATTCGAGTTGGCTAGGCCTGGTGTAGACAAATACCTTGTGAGCTGTATAAACTATGTACAAAGGTGTAGTAGGTAAAGCGAGTCAACATTGTGTTTAGTGACAAATTTAGCATAATGGCAGGAGTCTATCAAGGCTTAGTCCTCAGTCCTCTCCTCATAGTCCTACTGTTTATCAGAAAGGAGTTTAACATTGGCTGCCATAGGAACTCCCATGTGCTGATGGTCTAGTTCTCATAACTGAATCTATAGTGAAATTTAGAATCAAGAGGCCTCAAGGTGTTAGAGATATTATTATGTAAGAAAGAAGACAAGACCTTGGTATTTGCAAGGAAATGGCTTTGCTTCATATGCAGAAAAAGAGTAGGTATAAATTCTATATACTGAACACAATGTAAATTATGGACACACAAAAAACGTAGTGGAATCACAGGTAGGCCAGTAAAGAAAGTAAGCTTTGTACGTGGCAGATGCACTGAAGCAATACATATTAGAAGCACACAAAAAATAGATTTACTTATATGCCAGGTTGTCTCATTAGAAGTGGTTCATAACTCCTGTTATCTAGGAGACATAATTAGCAGGGAAGATAGTTATACAGAAAGTATGTATTGTAGCCACAGTAAAAATGGTTGGAAAAAGTTCAAGGACTTATTACCACTGCTGGAAATAAAGGCCTTTTACTTCAGAGTAAAGGATAGAATGTGTGACACCTACGTTAGAACAGCAATGTTACATGATAGCAAAATATAGGCTTAGAATGAAGAAGACTTGTAAAGACTAGAAAGAAATGAAACCAGCATGTTTTGATGGGTATGAATGTTAGTGTGTATGGACACTAGAGTACAAATAAGCTACATGAAAAACTGGGTATAAGATTGAGTATTGTGTGCAAGAGAGGAGGGTGCACAGGTACAGGCATGTAATGTATATTGGGGAGATAACAAAGGACTATGCTAGGCTACAAAAGAACCATTCACCCATGACAAAACTGCCTTCTCACTTTATATTCCTCATGCTGAACTTCATGTATCTATTACTCACTCCCCACTTCATGACTTCCATTTATTCATCACTCCTAGCTCTCTATCTCTTATCTTGCCACAACCTGTACAGACTGCATCAGCCACTTTACTTCATTCTGACACCCCTATTCTTCTCTCAGTCAATATATAAGAGACTGCATTGAAAAGTCAGAGACTACCCACCCTATACACTCTAGCTTCACCTTGCTGTACTACAGCCAGCAGCACTCTCACTCCTCTGGGTTACCTCTATTGTCACTTAACTCCAATTCTTGCCTTTATCTCACCATCTACACTTACCTTTGTTCACCCTATCTATTGCCAATAATACTGCTTTACTGACTCTACCCTCTAACATCTCTTTGTCTTTCCCAGTATACTCTTGACCTTTCCATTCTTACATCCACTCCAACCCTTCTGATGTCTTGCTCCTCTTCTCTCTCCTATGTTCTTCTTAGACCACTTGAGCAAATGAACACATCCTGGGCTATTAGATATTCTCTACACTTACAGTCCTATAACCTCCTCTCAATCACCCATTTCTGACCTTTCTGCTGTCATTGCACCCTTTCCTATCTCCTTAGGTTACTGAGTACTCTAGTGCAGGTGCTACAAGAAAATGCACCCAATACACTCTGCAAAGTAGCTGGTGACAGAAACCAAGCCAAATGACACATACAAGCACCAGTCTTTAGTAGTAGTGGCTCTCATAAGAAATGATTCAAACAGTGAAGACCACTCAGTCAACCCATACCAGAATGGAAAGAGGACATAAAATGATAATGGGGCTTCGTGCTGGTGGCACGTAAAAGCACCCACTAGACTCTCGGAGTGGTTGGCGTTAAGAAGGGTATCCAGCTGTAGAAACTCTGCCAAATCAGATTGGAGCCTGGTGTAGCCATCTGGTTTCACCAGTCCTCAGTCAAATCGTCCAACCCATGCTAGCATGGAAAGTGGACGTTAAACGACGATGATGATGATGATGGTGAATAAGCTCCTCTTCTGATATAATAACAAGATATTTTAGTGAAACAGTCAATGCTATACAAGTGAGAAGATTAGATGGATTATAGCTTGATAAGTCAGAGTCCCTACTGCAGTTACTGTGACAAATTTGTACATGCCACATTGAACCTTTATTTACATATTGTATGTTACCTGGTAAATAAAGATGTTCTTTATCAAACTATTTATTGTTATATCTTACATCACAACAATGGTGTCATTGGCAAGCTCTGAATTGGTACTGACTGATCTTGAACTTGTTGAAACATGGTTAAGATGCATTACAGCAACCTTGAGAGCAAAGAAATCAAATGATAGTAAGGAGTGTGGTGGTATCAAGGAGATAATTATTAAAGATCAGTAGGTAGGCTACTAGTAAAGTGTTACTAATGGTTTATCTGAAGTAGCTGATGGATGTGTTTCAATGAATAGAGGAAATGATAGTGTATAATGTGAATCTAAAATAGAAGTTTATCACTGACAGTCAAAATAGGTTTATATCTCTGTGTCAAAAATCCTTTTAAAGTTTTGGCATCAACTTTGTAACAGGCTTTGATATTGTGAGTCCAGTAAACCTGGTCAAATTGAATAAAGAACTGAAGATGATTTAATACAAATGAGACTTATTGAGAGCTTACCTGTATCATATATCTCAAAGATCAAGAATATTGAAATAACTGTATTTGGGAAATATGTCCTTGACACATGAAATTCACACTACAGGAATTGATATTGCATTCTAAGAATTAATATTTATCATAAAGTAGAGATAGAGTTTCCAATGATTATCACTTGAGCAAAATGAATAAATTTTCTCAATACAAATTTTATGGTTATCAACATGCAAAATAAATAAAGAGAAAAATCCTGCATTCGGGAAGATAGATAAATTGCACGACAAAAAAAAAAAAAAAAAATCTACACTCAAAGTTTTGGAGTGTTAAAAAGGAAAGTAAGGAATATGTTCAGCAAATTGATGATAAAAACTCTGACACTAAAACAGATGTAGTGACACTACAAGATGAAGAAAAATCTTTCCATCCTAGCTGAAGCTAAAACTGAATAATTTCAGTTTGGATCTGCAAGTAAATACTTGTAGTTGTTACTTTAATTGTGAGGAACTTTTAAGATAACCAAACTTCTTAAAGGATTTGAACTTGAAATGTAAAAGGCTATAACCAAATACAGTATTATTGTGTTCCAAGTTCTAACGAGTCTACCTATCCACCGTGTCACTTCTTTTTACAAGTCGGAGCTGTTGACAAATAAATTAACATAAAATGCTTGAAGAATGAAGGTGGTCTGCAATAATGAAGTTATGTATTTAATCCAACACTCAACATAGATGCCTAGGTGGTCGTTTGACTTTGATCTGCTAGAAATAGAAACAAAATCACACCTTACAATCCTAACGTAGTCCCAAGTACCCCTATAAAGTCGGGGTAATTATGGATGAAATTCTTCTGGTAATGGGTCTGTTCGATCATGGTTAATAAAGAACTACTACAGTAGGAAAAACTAAACAAAAACAAAACGTATAGTTGCAACAAAAAAGTGTCTTTTTGTCCCCCTGTTCATCAAAGATACTGACAACAATAACTGTAAATTGAGTTAAGTCAACGAAGGAGCCTCTGAGCGATCGTTCAAAGCGATGGAAATAGTAACCAATTTCCCCTCAAATCATACACTATTGTCTTACAAAATGACACTTTGGATATGGTCTTGGGTTCCCCGTATATAGGGAAAAGATGGGATAGTCACGGGTGGAATGTTTTTAATCACAGGATTGTTTGATAAGTGCTATCCAGTGTCTAAACGACAACTTCTATATATCGGACCGTCGAAGAAGCCTCTACATGGTTCCTTACCCTGCTAGAAATAGCAAATCTCCTTAAATAGTACATCACGGTCTTAAAACAAGGATATTTGGATACTTTCGACAATGTAGTCATTTATAACACACCCCTCTAAAAAGACAGAATAGCCATGAATGGAATACTTTGATGATAGGTCTGTGTAATCAGTGCTGACATAAGATTAAACTAGTATAGATCTTAAAGAATTATGAATGTTTGTTTGTAAACAAATAAACGCTTATCGCATTATACAACAAAGCTAGTGTCGTTATTTATTCACGTACGTTGCATTCTGTGTTTATATTTTATGAATTAATCACGACCTGTTTTTTTGTGTACATTTTTTTTACTTCTTTTGTGTAGTGCTATCTGTTATTAAAACATTCTTTATCGTCTTGATATATATATATATATATATATATATATATATATATATATATATATATATATATATATATATGATCTTTATATTATAACACCAACTGACTTCAAACGAATTACATGATATCGCATGACAAGAATATCGAGACAAGTGGCAGCGTGTTCTGCTGCTCCCACTATGTTTACCATTGCATCTCAGAGAGGCAAATAATGGAATACGTGAAGTGACCGACCATTTCTAATCACCTTGGCACTCAGTTGGTAGCAGTTAGTTCTACAGAATATTTACACCAATTATCAGAGTTAGAAGAACAATCGAAGAAATAAAAGACTATTATGTAATATATAAACAACGTGCTAATGTTAACATATTCTGTGTTATAAACTGACATTTACCTAAATCGTGGAATTATTTAAATCTAATCAGCGAAAAGATAATGATCATACTGAATATTTAACGAAAATATACGCAATTCACACCGAATGAAATTACTAAGGTAACAAGCATGTTCACAACAACAGTATTTTATCAATGGAATCGCAAGTTTTATAGCTCTGCTAGCTAAAACATGTTCATTGAATAGTTAATATTTGTTCAGTTCTATGTATTTTGATATAACAACTATAATAGTAATAACAACTGTTGTTGTTACTACCAACTCGACAAAATAAATATTCTGAGGCAGCATCGAACAAATTCTGTTTTGAGGTTAAGAATACATTCCATGAAAAAGCTCGACATACACATGCTCACGATGTTGTCAGCGAGGCATTGTCAGAGCTAATAGTATAAGGTGGAGGAATGGAGGCATAACTGAAAGAGCCGGTTCTTTTCGTGAGTTGACAACTTTTATTTACTAATCATTTACAACCGAATTTTATAAACAATTATAATCCTTATTCCTAGTAGAACGTCACGGTGGATATAAACTGTTTCAAGCTAGAATCTATACAAAACTACCACAATAATATGGGAATCCAACATGTCTGACTCTCGTTGATTTCTCCCTCCACGACTACTGATAAAAACAAAGAATTCGTTTTGGAAGATAACGACTGAAACAATAACAACAACAGAGTATTGAGTATTGCATAATTATGATTCCATCTTACCGGATATGAAATGATCTGAGCACACCCGGACATATGCATAACTGGTCTCTTTTAAATCTGGTCGATTAATATTAGCTATCCATTGTTCGCGACGTTTTCGCGATCTTTCTCTAGTTTCTTCTCCTTGGTTAGTGATGATGGCTGGCAAACGGTAAAATGAGTTAGCTCTATCGCGATCTGCACGACTTGAACAGCCGTTAACAGCACAAAAGTTAACCATCGCGAGGAATTTCCACTGTCCTCCAGAATGGTGGTAGTGATAGATAATACCGCCAGGAAGAGGGTAAGAATTGTAAACATGACGTCACACATTCATTGAGTCAGACAGAAAAAAATTCGTTTGAGTTGAGGCTGTCTCATACTTTTATTAACTTTCTTAGCATATCTAATTTTCTATGTCATATAATTCCTAAAAAAAGTTTTAAATTCTGTGATCTTGGAGATTTTATTGACTCGACAAACACTTTTCCAAAGTTTTTAACCAGTCTGTGATTTTACTAAACTAAACGAAATTAACTCAAAAGAATCTCTATCAATTTCTAAAACGCCAAAACAATCTTATCTGTTACAATGGCAGACACCGATTCCACTTTGTGCGACGACGAGGAATATACTCTAAAAATTGAGGCAGAGTCAGTTGTAAATGAAATCGCTTATGCTGTGAAATGTGTACAGCTTTCAGATGTCCTTCCCTCGGCCGATAACTTGATCTATCTCAATCTACGCACGAAAGAAAACCAAAAGTATTGCGTACAACTTTCTACAGAAGGTTTTCAAATAGTCGGTCATGATTTCGATAGCCTTGATAATGTCAGTAATGGCAAATATTTTGAGACCATCTACAGTCTCTTGGACAACGTCAGTCCCGAGTACCGAAATTCTTTTGGCGATGTTCTTCTCTCCAAACTGCAAAAAGTACAGGAACAACAACAAGAACAGGTCTCTGAGAAGGACGATCTGCAATGACAAAGATGTAAACGAAAGGCAAAACACCAAACTTTTTCATTTACTAAGTTTGTGATGAAAGATTTCCAAATGTTGACCCGTGTTGGTAATATTATTACGAAATCATTTTAAGAATCGACAAATTTTCAACATGTTCACACACGCGCACATACAGTTGACACCTAAACCCATGTACACACAAAGTTCATAACATGCACGCACGCTGAAATTCAAATGAGCGCACACATCCAAGCATGTTATGCCTCTACTTACTATACCAAGTTAATAAAAACGATAACAACTTCAAATAACCAAGAACAAAACTAATTTGTTGTGTGATGAAGAAGGAAATATTGCTTCCATTACTGAAATAGCATCTGTGCAAAACTTCTTAATCTGTGATTTAATGGACGCGTGGGTCGGAATCGATCTTGGGAAATTTTCAACTATGGCAGGATGTGGAAGAGTAAGAAATAATTTTTACTTTTGAATATATGAGCTTCTATTAGTTAAAAGAGAAAAAAAAATTGATTTGACACACACACACGTATGTATGTATGTGTGTGTGTGTGTGTATGAACACTTACGTTTTTAAATTTGCACCATCTGTGTTTATCAAATAATCAAAAGAAAGTCTGTTTATAGATTTTCTCACATTATTCACATGTGCCTTAGATTTCTTCCAGTTAAGGGGAGGGTCGAGTGAAAGTTTCAACCCCATGACAATGAATGGTGAACTTGTCCTTTCATTTTTGTTTTGTGGATTTTTCTATTATAAAATCAGAACAGAAGACCACCACAAAAATGCAGCCAAATTATTGCAATAATGTAAAGGCATTTACTAATTAGATATACATGTAATTAAATTCCCATAACTTTATATCGAAATTTGTTCAAATGCAATTCTATGCCTTTATATACATATATCTCCCAATATTTTTTTGAAAATGAATTTTTAATAAAGAAAAGGGAAAATTATTTTAAAATTGTATTCTAAACGTTTTTTAAGCTTTACTGCGTTTTGAGGTTTACAATGTTATTTTATTGTATGTTAGCTGTGTGAGCAATGTATAAAAGTTTCTTTAAGGTATAAACTTGTTCGGTACATAATTTTTATTTCAGTAAAAATTAACACTTAAAAATAATATAAAGTGATCATGTCAATATACATCAAACATTCAAATTCTACGTATTTCTTATACGAAATGGACTACGTTAGTTTAACCATGTAGGGTTATTGTTTTTATTATTGTTTGAAAAGTACTGGAATCTTTAGGACACATCCCTTTTCTCTAATGGTCTTTGAAATTACAGAAAGAGTTTGAGCATTTGCTAAGCATTTACTAAGTCCTTGTGTCACTTAAAAAAAAAAAAATTAATATCAATTTATAGAGAGCTTGTAATAATTTTGTGAAATTGTTAATTATTTCAATAGTGCACAAATGAACAGAAATAGTTTCTAATCGTTTAGCAGAGAGTAAAATTCATACGTAAAATATTTGGATGGAATGGAATACCAGTTTAGGTTTGTACATGGGATATGGAAAGAAGTATTTAGAGGAGAATAAATAATTCTAGCATTCATTTAGTCTTGTCATGGTAGGTTTCATGCTTTTTATCCACCCCAAACTTTTAATGTTTCCATGCTAATCTTGGGCTTTTCTTCAAAGACTAAAATGAAGATAGTCCTTCTGGATACAGAAATGGTGTAATTGAATTTCTGACATGTAACCAGAAGTATAGGTAAACCATGAACTAAAAGTTATTATTTGAAAGACTGATGGAATTAGAGAAGCTCTGGATGCAGGAAGATGAAATGTGGTGTAAATTGGGGATGGAAAGTTATTTAAGGTCCACAAAATAATTAAATTTTTCTGATTTAAGTTCTGAAATAAGACCAAGAAGAAGTATGTAGAAAAGATATAGGGAAATCAATATGTGCACAGAAATAAGTATCCAACCTATGTTAGTGTAGAAGAATTATGATTGACCATGGATTTCTTAAAATGATCTTACCTTGGCCAATGAAGGCACATGAGAGTAATTGAACTTAGTATTGCGAGTTAATGAAAGATTCAATTGGAGAGTGTAAGTTTTGCTTACAGCAAGCAACCAGCTTGGTACCTATTTAGAATTGATTTTATGAAGTTTACTAGAATTTTGATTTGTGAGGGAAAGATTGCAGCTGGCAGGCTGGTTCCATTACTTCCTCAGTGGAGGATCTCATGCTAATTATGATCCACTTTGTTGTAGATGAGTAGGCTCACTCAAGTTTCTTTTTTTTATCCATGTTAGCTCTGAAAGTGATGTTTTTCTTGATTTGACACAAAGCATAAAATACGTGTAGACAAGAGAATATAACAAAACCTGCAACAAATATAAAACTTAGAATCAGAAATTCAACAATTTGGTACTTTATTCATTTACAATTCATAGATGGCAAAATTATCACAATCTGTGATTTAATATTTACTTACATTCTAACATAGATTGGGTGGAACTGTAATACAGCTTCTTTTTAGGCATTTCAGACATGCTAATTCAACTAAGAGCCTATTACAGGAATCAGCCACATGTTAATATTCAGTGTCAGACATAATTAAAGTAAATTGTCAACCAAATTCCATACCACTATAAGACAATCTGCAAAAATGTTTTAACCTCAATATATATGTGTATGTTTGTATGTGTATATATATATATATATATATATATATATATATATATATATATATATATAAATGTGTGTGTGTGTATATATATATATATACAAAATTATAATTAATGATTGTCTTCTCTCCTGGTGCTGTATGAACATTTAATGTGGTTTTAGAGTCAAGTTTTGGCTGCTATATCTAGCATAGTTGGTAGCTTTTAGATACCCTTAATTATAATTTTAATAATAATTATTACCTTTGAGGTTTTTATTCCCATGCTGGCCACCTGATTAAGATTGGTATTTTAAATAACAATCTTATCCTTATTTATATATGTGCCCCTGGACTGGTTCTGTGCCCCTGGACTGGTTCTGTGCCCCTGGACTGGTTCAGTGCCCCTGGACTGGTTCTTGTGCGGGTGGCACATGAGATGCACCATTTTGAGCGTGGCCGTTGCCAGTACCGCCTGACTGGCTCCTGTAGGATTTTCGAGCGAGATCGTTGCCAGTGCCCCTGGACTGGCTTGTGCGGGTGGCACATAAAAGACACCATTTCGAGCGTGGCCGTTTTCGTGCGGGTGACACGTAAAAGCACCCACTACACTCTCTGAGTGGTTGGCGTTAGGAAGGGCATCCAGCTGTAGAAACTCTGCCAAATCAGACTGGAGCCTGGTGTTGCCATCCGGTTTCACCAGTCCTCAGTCAAATCGTCCAACCCATGCTAGCATGGAAAGCGGACGTTAAACGATGATGATGATGATATATATATATATATATATATAAAAATTTAGATTCAAGGTGAAGATGGTACTTAAGTTTAGGCACCAAAATTAAGTATGGTATTATCCATACAATTCCAAAATAAGGTGATTAAAATCAAAATAAGCAAGAAGGATATCCAAAGTTAATGCTGTACGGTCGTTTCATGCAACTCCATTTATTTAAGCAATGTGAACATTACATCAAATGTAAAATGCAGAGCAATCCTCAGCTGCACAAAGATATAGAAATTTACTGAAATTTCATTTCAACAGAAGGACATAACTAGTTGCTTATTACTAGCCTGTATGGTCTGGGTAAGTCAAAATAGTTTTTTGTATTCTTCCTTTCTACTTGGAGTGTTTAAATGTAGTTACAAAAATATGTCCTGTTGAAATGAAATTTCAGTAAATTTCTATATCTTTGTGCAGCTGAGGATTGCTCTGCATTTTACATTTGATGTAATGTTCACATTGCTTAAATAAATGGAGTCGCATGAAACGGTCGTACTGCATTAACTTTGGATATCCTTGTTGCTTATTTTGATTATATATATATATATATATATATATATATATATATATATATATAATACTAGTTTACTTAAAAGTCAAGTGTGGTACAAAAATATTAAAATAATGATTGATAAAATACCTTAAACCTAAACCTTTATGGTTGTTTAAAAACCTGGTAGAGCACATCCCATTTTAAGCTATTTCAATTCAGTTGAACATTGTAGACATGAGAGAAATTAACTAGTTTGATCAATAATTATGCCTGAAGTATAAATTTCACTTCCTAAAAACTTACTGCTTGTGCAGAAAATATATCGTAAGCATCGTTTCAATACATAGTAAATAAATAATTTAACATTTGTTTATTAACAAACTGTATTTCAATATTGTTTTACTAATGAACAATCAATTAGTATTATTGTAATAATGCTAATGCAAATCTAATATCTAGCTTGCATACAATGCATTCACAGTGGTGCACCAGCATGACCGCAGCCACTTGGCTGAAACCCATAAATAAATAAATGCATTTCAACATAAAAAGTAAATAGAGTGAGTGTACTTCTTACAGAGAATTATATATTTTTAGTCTGATTTAACATTCTATATGTATCATATTCTATGGGAAACAAATGTTGAGATGACATGAGTGAATAAAAATGATTGTTTGCAATTTGAAACTCAAGTAGATGTCCATCAAAAGCTCCTTCTCATCCGTTTCCTCTGTGTCTTGTATCAGTAGAGTTTTAACTTCAGAATATACTCCTGGTTGCTGATAATCTGAATTTCAACCCAGAATCATTTTATGAACGATAGAAAAAGATTAAACCATTGAGATTAAAGGTGAACATTTCTAAAATGAAGATATTTATCTAGACCTCTACAGTGCAGATATTATCACCTCATAAATACTTACAACCATTGATCCCTTTAAATTGTGCACATGTGTGCAAACATATTTTGCAACTGGTGTTTGAAAGGAATTAATGTGCACAAAGAGGTTAGTTGCCTAAAATGAAGTAGTAATTAATAATTTATTTCAAGTTTATATTTGCACAAGTATTCAGTGCACACCTGTTTTTGTCACAAGAAAAAAATATAGTGACAAACTAAAAATTCAAGAAAACCTTGCTTACACCTTGTAATTAGTCACACAGACTAAACTAATTATATTGTATGTTAGGGCTTATTTCAGTCTTACAGAATTCAATGAAGAATTGCAACTGAAACTTTCAACCTAAACTTGAATCAAATACTTAATGTTGAAGATAACTAAAATTTGCATATACTTGAGTTAATGGTTGGAAACCTTATAAATTAACAGCAAAGAAGTAATTAAATGTGTTTTAATAAACAGGCAAGAAATACATCACTGGTCAGACTGATTATAATCTTGAGAAGACCTAAACTGTACTTTGCTCAATAGTAATAAGAAAGCAACTTGTTATTTAAGAAATTTTGGTAAAGCTACTTTTAGTTTAATTTGAGAAATTTGCATTGACAAGAAACTAAGAGAGCTCAATTTTCTTCATGAAAATAATTATTGTAATTTAATCCAAAAGATATTTGTCTGTATTTTATAACATTAGATAGTATAAATTTTTAACTTTATTTTCAAGGATAAAAGACAAGATCTTTACCTGAACTAATCCATTTGTTGATAGATGGCCAATATTCTAAGTGTATAACTTTATATCAGGTATTACTAATAATTTGAAAAACATGGAACACTACAACTAATATGTGGACTCCAAACACCACATTTCGAGTTATCCATGAACTCTGAATAAGAACTGATCCAAAGTAGAGGAAATTCTAGTTCTCCTATAGGAGATAGTCCTTCTAGTTCCAGTGGCACAATAAAATACATCCAATCCACACTGTAAGACTACACAAGACCAAAATTAGCCAGTTGTCCATATTGTTGTATGTGACAGGTGACTCAAAACACAATAAGTGATATGATTCATTCACCCTATGCCAAATACAAAATTATGAACTAATGATGATGATATATATCATCATCATTATTTAACATCCGCCTTCTATGCTGGCATGGGTGGGACTTACATATATATATTTCTACAGGAATAAAAAAAATTAAGTGGATTGTACACTTTAAGCTATGTAAATAACATAAATACTATTATATATACAATATAATAGATGCATACATTTGTATTTATGATACAATTCTATTTACCACCACCACCAGTGCACTCTGTGCAGTGGCTGGCCTTAGGAAGGGCATCCAGCTGTGGAAACCATGCCAAAACAGACAATGGAACTTGGTGTGGCCCCTGGCTTTGCCAGCTCCTGTCAAGCTGTCCACCCATGCCAGCATGGAAAACGGACATTAAATGATGATGATGATGATTTTCATGTGTATCTATAGTCATTACTGCTTTATACACTTCCATGAAATAAAATATGCTTTATCAACAGCAGTATTGATGTAATAGACACATAGCACACATAGGGATACTCCTCATTCTATAATGACTGGTATGATGCTGAATAAACAGCAGGCATCATTCTGATGTTATTGGATAACATTTAATGTATTTTGGAGTTCTACCCTTGGCATGTAATTAATGGACCTGGTCAGCTCTTCGGATGATGATGTTTCTGGGATTACCCCAGCCCCATCAAGCTAGAACATGAAGCAAGCAAGGAGCAAGAAGGTTGTTTAAAATTAACACTTAAATGCATGTGACAAGCAATATAAATATGATAGATTGGAAATCATCATCATTTAATAATTATGGTTTGGCCTTGTAGGTATGTTCCTAGTTTCTGGTTTGCTTAATTCAAAGCTAAAGCGCTATTCACTTATATCATCATTATCCGGCATTCCATATCCATAACATCTTGCATTTGCCAGATTTTGGATTAATAGTCTGTAAGGTACTACATTGCTGCTGACAACTCATTTTCAGCTGAGTGGACTGGAGCCACAGGAAATACAATGCTGTGTCCAAGGAAACAACTTGCTGTCTCATCTGGTGATCAAACCTACAACCTTATGATCATCAATCCAACATGCTAAGCACTAAGCCATACAATTTCATTTTTGCTTGACATAGATATAGGCAAAAAGGAGACATTTTACCAAGGGAATGAAAAGGCCAGTTAATAACACAAAAGAGATATTTGTCCTCCTGTTAGTCTTTTACCAGAAATGCATTATGTTTATATATCTTGTCTGTATGCATGAATCATATAATAGGACATGAATGCCGTAGCCAAGGGTATATTCAGTTTCCTTATTTATATTTTATTTTTAACTCATAATTTACACTTGTTGGCAATCTAATCTATATTTTCCAATCTTCATTTATTGAATTTCAACTATAGCTTAGGATAGGAATGGCTACAAGCCAATTGCCTGCCTACAAGTTAATTAACTGAGATGACTAAATTTCTTCCTAATTGATGATAACTATTCTCTTATCTGAAATAAAGTGAAAACTGAGAGAGATTGTTGCTATTGTCAATTTGTTCTCATCAAACTACATTTATATCCTCCATATCTATTTCCATTTGACATATTTGGAACAGTGATTTGTTATTACAACTTAAACATAAACTATACAAATTTTTCTACCTGCTGATGTGTCTGATAAGAATTGAAAAGCAGTCTTTTTACAATTATAGATCCATTTTTGTGTGCTAACATTGTTTATGAAAATTTGGACATTTGGGTTGATTTTGTTTTTATAGTTGGGTGTTGCTCATGGTACTACTAATCACTTGATTATGTAATAGAAGTGGAAGATGTTAACTCAGGGCTACCAGACAGTATATATGTAGTAATGTTTGTTACCATGACTACAAGGTCAGTAATTCAGGATCTTAACTTTACCATCGCTGCACATTATTCAAAGCCATTATGCTTCACAATATCCTGAATACAATTAATGTGCTTTATTGGATAAACTGCACTCCCATATTAGTTATATCCTTTTACATTCTAAGTTCAATTCCTGCCTGGGTTGATATTACCTTCAATTCTCTCAGAGTAAATGAAATAGTATAGTCAGACTGGGTTTTATAATTGATTATATTCTGACAATTTATGAACCTATTACCAATTATTTTTATTATTAACAAGGCGATGAGCTGGCAGAATCATTAGCATGCTGGGCAAAATGCTTTTGTCTGTCTTCACGTTCTGAGTTCACATTCTGCCAAGGTCGACTTTGCCTTTCATCCTTTTGGGATAAACTAAGTACCAATAAAACACTGGAGGTGAGGTAATCGACTAGTCTCCTCCCCCAAAATTTCAGGCCTTGTGCCTTTAGTAGAAAGGATTATTATTATTATTATTATTTTTATTTATTGGGCAAGCTGGCAGAATTGTTAGTGAGATGGATAAAATACTTCTGGCTCTTTATATACTGAGTTCAAATTCCACTAACGTGAACTACGCTTTTCATCTTTCGACGATGAAATAAAGTATCAGTCAAGTGCTGAGGTTAATGTAACCAACTAACCCTCTACCCCTAAAAATTGCTGACCTTATGCTAAAATTTGAAAGAATTATTATCATCATCATCATAGTCATTTAATGTCTATTTTCCATGCTGGCATGGTTGGAAGGTTTGACCAGATCTGGCAACCAAGATGGAAAGCTGCACCAGGTTCCAGTCTGATTTGGCTTGGCTTCTATGGCTGGATGCCCTTCCTAACACAATCACTTTACAAAGTGTACTGGATGCTTTTTATGTGAGCTGGCATGTAAAAATTATTATTATTATTAAGGCTGTGAGCTGGAAGAATTGTCACTGCATTGGAACATTTTTTGTAATATTTGTTCTAACTTTTAACATTCTAACTTCAAATCCCACCAACGTCATTTTTGCCTTTTGCTCTTTCAGAGTCCATAAAATAAAGTACCTGTCAAGTACTGGGGTCAGTGGCATTGACTAACCCCCTCCTCCTCAGAATTTCTGGCCTTGTACCTAAATTAGAGACCATTATTGTTATTAAGGGAAGAGGACAGGACAAAGTGGAAGAAACGATAGGGTACTAAGTATAGCACCTACCTTGCAATATTTAAGTCCTTCCATGTTTTTAGTTCAAATCCTATCCAGGTCTTCTAAGTATGGTCAATAAAATAAAAGTACTAGTCATTTCCTCCCCTCTAGCATGTTTGTGGCTTGTGTCTATATCAGAAATCCTTATTGTTAGTAGCATTATCATTTCACATATGACAAGATCTTTGGATTCTTGGCAGTGACATATAGATTTAAATGCTACTAGGACTTGTATCGTAAAATCAGAGAATCTATTTCATACTAAGTTATGAAAAAGAGAATTGCATCAGCCATACATCTCTAAAGCACAACTGAGTATTTTACTTTGCAATTATGAAGTCTTGGATTCAGTTCCAGTGCATGATATCATGGGAAAATGACTTGTTCCATAATCCTTTGGTTGAACTAAGGCTTGTGAGTGAAACTGGGTAGACAGAAACTGCATGGGGACCAATTGGAAGGATTGTACCTGTGACCCAAAGGACCATCTTTGCTATACACTGTCATATTGATTAAGGGTGAATTCAGTTGTTGTCTTAAATTCATACTTATTCATTTTCTAAGCTTCCTAAATTCATGCTACGTTATATTCTATTCACCTAGAATTCATTGCTCTTTTAAAAATTACGATTTATGCATTGTTGTCTCTCAAATATTTAAAATCTACAATTAAGAGCCCTATCTACTCGCTGACGGTAACCCGCCCTCCCACCCCCTCCACCGGAAGTGCATTCCTCTGTCATCCTGTCATCCTCGGCTGTCTCCCGGAACCCATCTAGTGGCCTTGACCATCCTCTCCCCTACCTTTGGGTAGCGCATTAAGTTTGAGAAATGTTTGCAGGTTGTAGGTACTGTTTTGCTTATGAATTCTTCCAATTGCAAGTTTTCTTTTCAGGTACACGACACTGCTTTTCCCCTTCCCAGGCTACAGGCCCACACCCCCAACACCCATACTGTTAGGATTGGCACTCTCAACGTCGGCACGCTGAAAGGTAGATCTGGTGAAATTGTTGAGATGCTTGAACGGAGACGCGTAGATATGTGCTGCATCCAGGAAGTAAGATGGAGAGGAGGTTCTGCGAGGTTCCTCACAGGCAAAGAACACAGGTACAAGATTTTCTGGGCAGGGAACACTGACGGGGTCGGGGGCGTAGGAATACTTCTAGCGGAGAAATGGGTGGATAAGGTAATCGAGGTCGTTAGAGTAAGTGACAGAGTACTTAAGATCAGACTAGTGCTTCATCATAGATTAGCTACTGTCATCTCAGCCTATGCACCTCAACCGGGGCTACCAGATGGTCTGAAAGACCAATTCTATGACACCCTCTTGCAAACTACCTCGTCGACGAGTGACAGGGACCTTCTCTTTGTGGCTGGAGACTTCAACGGTCATGTCGGACGTCGTGCTGGAGGCTTCCATGGCATAGATGGAGGCTATGGCTTCGGTTCCCGCAACGAGGAGGGAACCAGACTGCTGGAGTTCTGTGATGCAACCGATCTTATGGTCTGCAATACCAACTTCAGGAAACCTGCCAGTCACCTAGTCTACTACCGCTCCGGCAGACACTCTAGCCAAATCGACTACATCCTCGCCAGAAATAGGGAAAGAGGGCGGCTTATAAATGCCAAAACCTACCCTGGCGAAGAATGTACCCCACAACATAGATTAGTAGTTAGCGACTTTGGGATCAAGGCAAAATGGGTGCCCAGAATTAGACAGGCTTGGAGGAGAAGGGTGTGGAAGCTTAAAGACCCTGCAAACGGACAGAGACTTAGAGACAAGTTACTTGAAGCATTTAACGAAATAGAAGGGGATATAGCATCATACAACGTGGAAGACAATTGGAGATTTCTGCGGGACAACCTGTTGAAAGCCACCGACCAGATTTGTGGGTGGTGTAAGGTCCCCTCCTGACCCAGAGTAACGTGGTGGTGGAACAAGGAGGTAGACAGGGCTATTAGACAAAAGAAACAGGCTTGGAAGGACTGGAAGAACGGTGGTAGCAGGGAATTGTACCAATGTGCCAGAAGGGAGGCTAGGCGACAGGTTTATTTAGCCAGAGGGGAAGCAGATAAGGAAAGATTTGCCAATGTTCTGCGCTGTGAGGACCAAAGACTCGAGGTATTTCGTGTTGCAAGACAGTGTAGGAGAGAGAATAGTGATGTTGTAGGAGAGAAATGTGTTCGCATGGATGATGGTACGCTTGCATTAAATGAGGATGCAAAGAAAGAGGTCTGGAGATGCCACTACGATAGATTGCTTAATAAAGAGAATAAATGGGAGAAAGAGAGCCTGCCGTATGTCGACCCAATAGAGGGACCAGCTATCCGAGTTGATAGTACCAGGGTAGATAAAGCAATTAAGAGTATGAAGACCGGGAAAGCCCCCGGCCCATGAGGAATCACTGCAGAGATGCTCAAAATATTTGGCAGTGTTGGCTATAGCCTAGTCACCCGTATTACGAACCAGGTGATACACGAAGGAGTCATACCCAATGACTGGTGTAGCAGCATCATAGTCAACTGCTACAAAGGTAAAGGTGACGCTTTAGATACAAATAATTACAGAGGCATCAAGCTGTTAGATCAGGTTATGAAAGTTACAGAGAGGGTCATAGCCCAACTAATAAGGGAGCGAATCAATTTAGATGAGATGCAGTTTGGGTTCGTGCCAGGTAAAAGCACTACTGATGCCTTATTTCTAGCGAGACAGTTGCAGGAGAAATACCTAGCTAAAGATAAACCTCTGTACCTGGCTTTCGTTGACATGGAGAAAGCCTTTGACAGGGTCCCCCGATCCCTTATCTGGTGGTCAATGAGGAAACTTGGGATAGAAGAATGGTTAGTGAGAGCTGTGCGAGCCATGTACAGAGATGCTGCCAGTAAGGTGAGGATTGGAAATGAGTACAGCAATGAATTCCGGGTAGAGGTAGGGGTCCACCAAGGTTCCGTCCTCAGCCCCCTCTTATTTATCATAGTCCTCCAGGCAATCACAGAGGAGTTCAAGACAGGTTGCCCCTGGGAGCTCCTCTATGCTGATGACCTTGCCCTAATTGCGGAGTCACTATCAGAACTAGAGGAGAAGTTTCAGGTGTGGAAGCAAGGTCTAGAATTGAAGGGCCTTAGAGTCAACCTAGCTAAAACCAAAATCCTAATAAGTAGGAAGGTAGATAAAACACAAACCCCTTCAGGTAGATGGCCCTGCTCAGTATGTAGAAAAGGAGTAGGTAGTAACTCTATAAGATGTACCCGGTGCAAGCTATGGACACATAAGAGGTGCAGCAACATCAAAGGCAGGTTAACTAGCAAGTTAGTTTTTGTTTGTGGCAGATGTTCAGGTGCAATAAAGACTGTAAACAAACAGGAAACAACTTCTATCTCATTCCAGGGTGAAAAACTAGAGGTAGTCGATAGCTTCCGCTATCTGGGCGACCAAGTTAGTAGTGGGGGTGGGTGCGCTGAAAGTGTAGCTGCTAGAATAAGAATAGCCTGGGCAAAGTTTAGAGAGCTCTTACCCCTGCTGGCGACAAAGGGACTCTCACTCAGAGTAAAGGGCAGACTGTATGACGCATGCGTACGAACAACCATGCTACATGGCAGTGAAACATGGGCTGTAACTGCTGAGGACATACGTAAGCTCGCAAGGAATGAAGCCAGTATGCTCCGTTGGATGTGTAATGTCAATGTGAATACCCGTCAGAGTGTAAGTATCTTGAGAGAAAAGCTGAACATTAGAAGCATCAGTTGTGGCGTGCAAGAGAGACGATTGCGCTGGTATGGACATGTGGTGAGAATGGATGAGGATAGCTGCGTGAAAAAGTGCCACACCCTAACAGTTGAGGGAACCCGTGGAAGAGGTAGGCCCAGGAAGACCTGGGCTGAGGTGGTGAGGCAAGACCTTCGTACATTGGGCCTCACCGAGGGGATGTCTACTGACCGAGACCTTTGGAAATGTGCTGTGCGTGAGAAGACCCGGCAAGCCAAGTAAGATCGTTGCCAGTGCCCCTGGACTGGTTCTTGTGCGGGTGGCACATGAGATGCACCATTTTGAGCGTGGCCGTTGCCAGTACCGCCTGACTGGCTCCCGTAGGATTTTCGAGCGAGATCGTTGCCAGTGCCCCTGGACTGGCTTGTGCGGGTGGCACATAAAAGACACCATTTCGAGCGTGGCCGTTTTCGTGCGGGTGACACGTAAAAGCACCCACTACACTCTCTGAGTGGTTGGCGTTAGGAAGGGCATCCAGCTGTAGAAACTCTGCTAAATCAGACTGGAGCCTGGTGTTGCCATCCGGTTTCACCAGTCCTCAGTCAAATCGTCCAACCCATGCTAGCATGGAAAGCAGACGTTAAACAATGATGATGATGATGATGATGATATCTGTGGAATGCTTAATGCCACTGGTACTCATTTTCAGCTAAATGAACTGAAGCAATAGGAAATGAAGTCCTTTGCCCAAGGATATAACACACCACCTGAACTGATAATGAGACCCAAAACCTAAAGATGACTCCAATACCATAACCACTAGCCCACGCACCAAGTGTAATCAAGGGCCCATTGAATCAGGTTAATCTGTATCACTAACTAAACTTACATATGTCTATTTGTTCATTTTACTTCCATTTTTTTCATGCTAGCATAGGTTGGATGGGTACATATTGAGAAATTGTTTTGTCATCAGATGCCTTTCCTGTTGCTAACTCTAACCTGTTTTTCAAGAAAAAATGTTTTTTTTTTTTTATTCCACTCATCCTTCAAAATACAGAATGTAAATGTTCATATACATGTGTGTGTCATCATCATTTAATGTCCATTTTCTATGCTGGCATGAGTCGGACTGTTTGATAAGAACTGGCAAAGACTGCACCAAGCTCCCTCTCTCTTAATATATATATATATATATATATGTATACAGTCGCCATGATAGATCGCTGACCAAAACATTCAATTTTTTTTCTCCTTGTTTTCTCCGTATCCTTTCTGTTGAAGAGCGTAGCTCGAAACGTTAAAGACTTTCTCTATTCCCGAGCGTTAAACTAATACATCCTTTTGTTGTTTACACCACCTGTCCTCGTCTGTTGTTGTTTTTTTCGTAAATTCTCCCATATATTTCTACACACATATATATATATATATACATACATCTATGTATGCATGTACACACTAAGAAGAAATTCCTTTCTATTTTACATGCTCTCTTATGCTTGAATTCTTTTTCTTTGGTTATTATTCACAATCTTTTCACTTTTATTACATTTTCACACTAATTATTGACTTTGTACCTTTTCCTTCTGACCTTGCACCTTTTTATATTATGTTTTTTCTCATCAACTATAATTGCTTACTTCAGTTTCTTGTACCTTCTAATTTTTTTCCCACGCCTTCCTCTCTCCTATATCACATTCTCACCCATTCACCTTTTCTCCCCAACACCTCTTATCTCACACTTGCACACCCCTAGCAACCACCCACACAGCTCACACACCTCCTCCTATGCCCATCTCTCTACATGGATACTCTCCTATACTTGTACACAACACCCTGTCTCTCTTCTTCACTCTTTCCCATAGAACTGCATTCTCATCTGGCCCCTAGACATTTTGTTTTCTTCTTTCCACCACCTTTCCTCCTTTCTTTTCTTTTTTTACTGATGAAGGACTAGCATCCAAAACATTAAAAACCCTTTCCTTTTCCTGGTGTCGTAGTGGGGATGAACCAACCTTGGACACAACAGAATTGATGAAGTGTAGTTCAAAGAGAGAGAGCTCCATAAGCTACATTTATAATTGTTTGACAAATCACAATTAAGAAAATATGTCAAATTGAAATATGCCCTAGAATTGATATGGTTGACTAAATTTTTGAAGACAGTGTCCAAATATGGTCATAGTCCAGTGACTGAGACCAGTAAAGAGAATAAAAGAATATGAAATGCATGATGATGGTGAGAAGAAAGCTAGTAGTTTCTCTGATGTCCTGTTAATATTACTGTAAGAGAATTATGATTATGGTTTATGTATATATGCACTAGTATCATTGATACTCAACTGTGGGTAGTCAGCCCTATTGGTTTTATTTGGGGGAAGAAAATAGCCAGTTGTATTAACCCACTATTCAACTGGTACTTATTTTGTTGGTTAACCCCCCTCCCCTCAAAGAATAAAAGGTGAACTGTTGTCAGATGCATTAACTATTCTACCATCTCCCTGTCTTCTATGAGAGAATAATATCCACTCCACCACTTCATCTTGTTTTTCCTTTTCCTTTCTCTCCTTTCCTATTTATCTTACAAAAATGAGTTAGTCAACCAATGTCTTAACTTTTTCTGATCAAATACATCCATCTATAATTGACAAACACTTTTGAGTTCAAAGTTCAGAAGAGTGTCTTTGTAGTGGTGTTGCACTCCAGTAATGCCCACTCCTATGCAGATAATGCCTTCATCCTTCTTAACTTTCCACACCCAACCTTATCTCTATGCAACGTAGTCACTTCACATCAGACTCCAGATATTGAAAACATTTTCAGAAACATTCTGCCCAAATTTCTTCAACAGCATTAAGATAAAATCATTAGACATGTTGAAAAAATGTTGTATAGCACATCTAAATATGAACAACATGCAACTATAACCATCAAGATCACTACAGATGTTGTCTTACCATCGCTGAAGATCTTTCCTGGCATTTTCACTGTCAGCACAGCAAAACTGGCCTTTCTCTTCAGGGCTAGAAAATTTTACTGACCCAACAACTACTTATCCTTTACAAAGCTCAAGTGGGGACTCACAATAGAGCACTGCTACACATACAGACATCCAAAAAGAGGTAACCCATCTTGTTGGCATAAGTAACTAGCCAACTTATACATGCTCTCTCCTCACTCTAGTTTTTTCCAACTGCTACTATAACAGTCCTTGTTTGTCAGAGCTGCTCGGTCTTGTCTCACCTCTGCTTAGACAGTCTGGAGTCCTCTTGTCACTAATATTGCTTCCTCCACCAAACTCTATAATAACCACTTCTCCAAAACTTTGGTTCTCTGAAATTTCCCTCCCTGCACATGTTTATCCTGTAGATGTAAATTTGAAACTATTCAAGTGGAATATTATTGTGTTAATCTTACTGGTCTTGAAAAATCTGTGACAGCCATAGACACATTCCTTCCTGCAGACCAGGAATAAAAACCCACTAAAACTGATTTGAAGTTGCACTTCAAGATCAGCAAAACATTTGTCAGTTATAGAATCCTTTGGAATTCTACACTTCTTCAGTCATTTACAGATGTGCAACTGGTTCAACAAGTGTCATAGCGATGGATGTTGTAAAGTATCATTAATGTCTTATGAGGACAGTTGTTCAATTGTGACTCATCAGCATTATTATATTCACATTTACTTATTCATGTCAGCATCTCACTCTCGTCTCAGTCCATTGTCATTTGATACACACAACAGCAGAGAAAAACCACCAATTTTGTTGATTTTATGGCTGGATGCTCTTCCTATCACTGACCATTTTATAGCATGGGCACCATCTTTTAACATCATTGATCTTAGAGATGCCTAAAGAGTACTCATTTGCCTTCACTTAAAGTATAAAAATAGAAGCAAGAAATCTCATAAGGTTCATTGTTAAAATTTGATGCAAATGGAAAATTCTATCTCCAAAATTAGCTGTAGACAATGGTATGCCATAGAATGTGATTGACAATTATGTTATATAACTGTCATATATTTATACAACACTATACTGTTATCATTTAGATTCAGGTCAACTCTGATCAGGCAGACCTATGTTTTAGCCATGATCATTGTGTCATTTTGTATATCAGAGACTATATAATAATCTAATGTGTTCTATTTTTAAGACAGTAGGGTACAGTTCAAGGGGGATTTAGCTGCTATTTCTTGCCAGTCAAGCTAGTCCATAGAGCCCCTTCATTTGCTCATCAGTATGCTATGCTTACAAATAATGTAGAGAATATATAATGTTAGATTTGTATTCAAATCTTTCTGCTTGATTATTCTTTTATGCATTTCAGCCCATAGGCTGTGGTCATACTGGGGCACTGCCAGTGTAAACACTTTTTCAATGGCTATTCTTATGTGATTGGCTTTTGGTGATCAAGAAAATTTTATATCATTCACTTATTGCTGTGGGTGAATAATATTATTAAGGCCAACATTTACTTTTTCACAAACAATTAGCATAATTAGACTTCTTAACCTAATGAGAGGAATCTAATACTGAAAACTCGTGTCCAAATTGGTATTGAAGAAAAAATTAATCGGGTAAAAAGTCAATTTTGAGGATGATTACTGAATAACTAAACTTAAGTTATGCTCCATCCATCTCGCTTTGGTATATATGTATAAATAAACACATGTATACATAAAATTAACAAAAAAGATCTGAGCAAAGTGGTGATGGTCTGTAGTTGCAATTAATTAATATAAACAGTTTGAAAAGTGGAAAAAATGAGTTGTGCTGAATATTTACCCCATCACATTTAATCATTTTTTTTATTTAAAAAAAATTTCTTCAGAATCCTGCTTTCACCAGCAGAGATTACGAGTTTGTCTCCAAAACAGCTTTGCAAAATTTTAATACCCTACTCCTCCCAAATTCTTTGTTTTACTTTTTATCAAACAAATTTGGGGGAATTCTACTTGGAAAAGTACAGAGACTGATTCTGAGAAAGAAAAATTCTTTTCTTCCAAATTTCAGTTTTGTTAACATTGCCTGCTCTCCCTCTCTTGGCTTTTTGGCACACCTACTTCACCCCAATACCAACATTCCAGATGTTTTTAAACTCAGCTACTTATTTTTGCATGCATGCATTCTTATTGAACCAGTAGATGAAATGAGGGATACCTTAGTTGTTTGACATGCTTGAAAGGACAATTAAATCTTTGAAAAATAATTTATTTTTTAAAAAAATCAACCCCACTCCCAGTTATTAGAATGATAATGTGCAATGTATATAAGTGGATGTCTGTTGGAACCAGCAGATGAAATAAGGGAGGCCTCAGTGTGGGCATTCAACATGCTAAAAAATATAAGCCAAGGCTCTGAAAAGTGATTTTTTTTTTCCAGTTTCACTTTTTTTAAAATCATCCCATTCCTTTGTTTCTGAAATAATGATACCTGCCCAACAGAGATAAGGAAATGTATTAGCAAAGCTATTCCCACTTCCTACCAACCAAACAGCACTAAAATATTAGGAAAATTTTGTGGTGTCCCCCACCCCCTCCCATTAGTGAGAAGACAAAATAGAGTTTGCGTCCTTCTAATTTATCTTACTTTGCCATAGTGTTAGACAAGATTTAAATGTTTCAAATTATCTCTAAAAAAATCAACATGAAAATGTCATTTAAACCTGACTAAAACAGTGATTTAATGTGAATTTGTAAAATTAAAGATGCATTATTTTTCTAATAGACTTGCAATAGGTTCCTGCTTCCAACTAACATTTGCTATCACTTGGGCCATATCTTAGTTTTCAGTTGTAATTCTACACACATCCAGGATACATTATGGCAGTATTTTTCAGGGGAAAACGGGGCAGACAGATTGCCTTGTTTTCAAGAAAAATTGAAATGATTTGAAACATTTAAAATTTATTTATTCAATACTCTGGGACAAATGGATTTGTAGTGTGCTTTATTTGTCAAGAATCTGAACATGATCAAACACCTTTTGCCTCATACCTGCTGTCCTGCTTTATTGGCATTCCTGTTTGTCTCAGGTTCCTTATTGCAATTTTTATCATCATCATCATCATCATCGTTTAACGTCCGCTTTCCATGCTAGCATGGGTTGGACGATTTGACTGAGGACTGGTGAAACCGGATGGCAACACCAGGCTCCAGTCTGATTTGGCAGAGTTTCTACAGCTGGATGCCCTTCCTAACGCCAACCACTCAGAGAGTGTAGTGGGTGCTTTTACGTGTCACCCGCACGAAAACGGCCACGCTCGAAATGGTGTCTTTTATGTGCCACCCGCACAAGCCAGTCCAGGGGCACTGGCAACGATCTCGCTCGAAAATCCTACAGGAGCCAGTCAGGCGGTACTGGCAACGGCCACGCTCAAAATGGTGCATCTCATGTGCCAACCGCACAAGAACCAGTCCAGGGGCACTGGCAACGATCTTACTTGGCTTGCCGGGTCTTCTCACGCACAGCCCATTTCCAAAGGTCTCGGTCCGTAGTCATCGCCTCGGTGAGGCCCAATGTACGAAGGTCTTGCCTCACCACCTCAGCCCAGGTCTTCCTGGGCCTACCTCTTCCACGGGTTCCCTCAACTGTTAGGGTGTGGCACTTTTTCACGCAGCTATCCTCCTCCATTCTCACCACATGTCCATACCAGCGCAATCGTCTCTCTTGCACGCCACAACTGATGCTTCTAATGTTCAGCTTTTCTCTCAAGATACTTACACTCTGACGGGTATTCACATTGACATTACACATCCAACGGAGCATACTGGCTTCATTCCTTGCGAGCTTACGTATGTCCTCAGCAGTTACAGCCCATGTTTCACTGCCATGTAGCATGGTTGTTCGTACGCATGCGTCATACAGTCTGCCTTTTACTCTGAGTGAGAGTCCCTTTGTCGCCAGCAGGGGTAAGAGCTCTCTAAACTTTGCCCAGGCTATTCTTATTCTAGCAGCTACACTTTCAGCGCACCCACCCCCACTACTAACTTGGTCGCCCAGATAGCGGAAGCTATCGACTACCTCTAGTTTTTCACCCTGGAATGAGATAGAAGTTGTTTCCTGTTTGTTTGCAGTCTTTATTGCACCTGAACATCTGCCACAAACAAAAACTAACTTGCTAGTTAACCTGCCTTTGATGTTGCTGCACCTCTTATGTGTCCATAGCTTGCACCGGGTACATCTTATAGAGTTACTACCTACTCCTTTTCTACATACTGAGCAGGGCCATCTACCTGAAGGGGTTTGTGTTTTATCTACCTTCCTACTTATTAGGATTTTGGTTTTAGCTAGGTTGACTCTAAGGCCCTTATACTTTATTTTTACAAAATTTACTTTTAGTTTATGCTTTCTGAAAAAAATTCAATTGTTTTTACTGTTTATATCTTTCTGAGTTTTGTCTTTTTTTTTCCTATAAAAAAAAATGCCTCTAAAGAGTGAATGAGCTGAAAAAAATGCAGGTGTAAGAGTTATAATATCTATTATCAATTGAACCCGGAAAAGTATTTACACCCTAAACAAACATACTAAATTGTGTGAAACTTTCACTGTTGGTTTTATTAGTCAAGTAGAAGGGACTCTGGTCATGACTTTAGCAGGCCAAGATCTTTGTGAATAAAATGGTTGAAGCTGTTTATATATTTGGAAGTTGACATTGAGAGTGAAGAAAGATTTGGTATAGTGATTAGTGTAGAGTCTGGTTAAGGAGATAGTATGGATGATGTCATCTGTCAGGAAACGTCCAATCCCAGAGACACCTGTAAGTAGGCAGGTTAGCTATGAGATTCTCATATGAGGCAGTCAAATGCATCCCAACATTACTTTTGTTGAACTTCTCAAGAGTGAGGGATCATTGGTGACTGACAAATAAGAACAGGAGACCATACTGATGGTTAGTAATGAGGTATATTCGGTGTTATAGACTATAGCAATGTTAGTTATAGGGCTTTCATTGGGCCAATCACTGGTTCACTACATCTCTGATAACAAGAGGTAAGGGAGCATCTGGAATTTTATGCAGAGGGCTTTTTCCCAATGTTTATATCCTTCACTGAAAAATATTAACGTATATGGACTTCTGCACAGTTTCTGTCAACATAATTCTACTCACTAGGTTTTGATCAGCTACAATAGAAGGCACTTGCTAAACAACTGGATTTAGTACAGTAGCTCATGATTGTGAAGTGAATATTTTAACCAGGTACCTAAGTGTTGGTGACTGCTAATGACTTTCTATCACCTTTGAGATGTTGGAAGTGAAAACAATATGTCAATAGATGGCAAATTCATAGAGATTCTTGGAGATGACATACTTCGTGGTTTGATTCCACAAAGTAGGTAGAGACTCTCTTAAAGGACCAAGACTAGCTGCAATTTGAAAGTAAGAGAGTTCAGAGTTTGTGTGATGCACAAAATATCCTTTACTTTCAGCTGGCTAGTCTGGTAGGAGTTGTAGCTGTGAGTAAAATCCAGTTACTGAGTTTCTCAAGATACTATAGGCCATATTCTTCACCTGTATTACTGCATATGAACCTATATGAAAGTCTGTGTTTTAGTTGTGAGGAATATTAAGGAACACACTTAAGGGTGGGAAAGAGGACAAGGGTAGTTTGAGTGGGTATTTGGTCAGGGATATAACTAAGTAATAATACTGTTGCAGATGCTTCAGCTTACATTACTGTAAAAGAGAAAGTCAATGCTGATACAGCAATATATTTAAGAGCACATTATCTAATGCAATAGTTCTCATAGGAGAAAGGAGATGGACAAATTGCTATGTTTAATAAAAGATGGTAGTTTAAAACTTGTCGTACATTATGGTGTAATAAAAAAAAAAATCATGGGGATTCAAACCCAATTTGCTTCTAATTCAATAGGATGGGGAGGGGGGAGGGGAAACATTTCCCCAAATAATTTTTTGCGCTACCTGGTATTTGTCAGTTTGAGAACCATTGATCTAAACTGTTGGTCACTTTTTTCTTTCCTTTTATAAGACTGCAGAGTGTTTTATTTGTTAGGCTGCATGATTGTATTAGAGGGTCCTCACATAGTACTTGTGATTTCTCAAGTACTGATATGTAGGACAATGAAATTAAATGTAAAGAAATAAGGAAAATAGAAACAAAATGCTTATGTTAAGTTAAAGAATAAAAGTTTCAAGAAAATGTTTTTTCACATTATTCCACTATATTTGAACAAATAAATTACTGGGGGAAATTATTCATAAATACCATCAGCATGAAAACTAATAGTCAAGTTAGTTTAGTATATTTCTAGCAGCTTATTCATTCATTATGAGTTTTCTATGTTATAGATTAGATGAAAACATTATTGAAACACTTGTTTTACAGTTAAGGGATCTCTTAATTCACACCCATGTGAAGGCACAAGACAATAGATAAGAATGCTTATAGCTCATGACTTTAGTACAGTGCAACTGTAAACAAACATACATGCATGATGGGCTTCTTTCAGTTTCTGTCTACCAAATTCACTTACAAGGCTTTGGTCTGTCTGCAGCTAGAGTAGAAGACACCTACTTAAGGTGTTGCACAGTGGGAATGAACTTGAAAACACTTGGTCGAAAAGCAAACTTATTGACCACACAGCCATGATTGTGTTGATAGGACAATCAGCTGGGTGAAAGAATTTTACTAATTTTCCTACATTTTCATTTGACAACCAAAGTTAAAATCAATGCAACAATCTATCTTAATATTTTGATAGTCATTCTCTCCACTCATTTTCTTCTTTACACTAACTTGTAAAGAGACAAAAAAAAAACCCCTATGCTATTCAACTTCGAGAGATGGAAGAAGGGCAAGAACTGTGTAAATTCACATTGATAATTTTGCTACTTAGAATACACTATTTCTATTGACTCCTATATAAAAGTGATGCATTTATCAACTTTAGTTTTACTCAACATTTGATCACCCTGTTGCAGATAACTGGGAAAAGCATCTTGAGGTCAATCCATAAACTTAAATAAATGGATAATCTGGCAAGTTACAAATGTAGATTTACCAACTGCTTTACATAAGGTGGTTATTACTAAAAAAGGAAAGGGAGTCAAATATTAGGGAAAGTAACTTAATGCCTTTCCATCACTTTTGAAATATAGGAAGTGAGAGCTGTCAAAGTCAGAGAAGTTGCCCTTCTTAAGAATGAGATGCACTGTACCATGCAATTCTAAAGATCAGCTTCAATACCTGTTAAAAAAAAAGAATGAGGGACAAAGGGGATACAGTGTTTGATAATGATATAAATGTTGTTAGCACCAATTGTCTTATTGATTTAAACTGACAGATGTGTTTGCATTTGGTGTCTGAGTAGTGATCAAGCTTGTAGAGCAGAGAAGGAACAATGCTGGAGGAGTTCTGCTGAGTTTGAGAAATATGGAGTTGGATACAAATTGGACATTTAAGTGGAAGCTTTTTCCACAAGAGCAGTGTTTGGAAAGCCATCATAGTTCAGTTGTAGCAGATTTAGGTATAGATCTTTTGGCGAGAAACTAAAAAAACACAAGCTGTAGCACAATGTTATGTTCTGCATTTTTATAGTTGTGGTGGTAGGTGAATAAATATTAGTTACTAGCTCACTGATTGGGACTACAAAACCACTTATTAGTGCTTTGTTTTTATATTTTCACAGTACAGTAAGTCTACATGTTTCAGTTTGCTGAACTGTCAAGAATTCATATCCAGTCTTGTGCAAATTTATCTAATTCATTTGGTGCCATGAAACCAGAACAAAGAATATGCAGCAGCTAGACATTTTCTCTCCATACAAAGAAATCCAAAACAAACACAAAAGATTATCTGAAAATGTTTTTATGCATGTATTAATGTTTGCCTTGACATACTCCTGGGATCTAATTAACAAAAAGATTTCCATCTGAAAGAAAATTGCAGTTTTTCATGTCTTATACATGATTTGTCAACTTTATAATTTAATAAATTCAATGTGAATTGCTTTTTTGCTCCCTCATTACAACACCTTCCATTCTAAAACGTTTACAATTATAAAAAAAGGCTATCTTTTCTCAAATTGAGAATCACCAGAGAAATACTTATGATTTCCTTTTGAATAGGTACAGAATTAGACAAGAACATTATTAAAACTGTGTTACAGACATTCTGCAGCACTTACCAAATCAAAAGGAAAGACAACATTGTAAAGAAATAGCCTGCAAACTCTAATGGCAATCTAAAAAGCTACATATGTTGGATATTTTTTTACACTTAGAATAAATGAGAATAACCACCCATATGACAGACTTTTCTCTTATGCAGTAGAATCATACCTGCGACAAAATAAATACATGATACCTAAAACAAAGAAAGAAAATGAATTGTATCTGTTTATGATGTTCTGTTGAAATGAAACACAGTATAAGTAATCCTTGGTGTCATCTAGCTATATGCTTCTTTTTAACATTTACTAATTGTAAGTTGGATGAAGATAATGATATTGGTTCATAATTTGCACTAAACAAACTAACAGGATAAGGCTTAGAATTCTCAGAATTTTTCAGATGTTGGAATTTATCACAACTTACTAGTCTACGAATTGATGTAGGAGTTATGTAGCCAACTGGATGAGATTCTGAATGAAGTGAGAAATGAGGAGAGAGGGATGAAGATGATAATAATGATTGCTCAGTTTGCTGTATATCAGAATTGTGTTCAAAGTTATCCAAAGATGTATTATGAGAAAGCAAGCTTGACTGAGTTAAATCTGCATCAGAAATGTCTGACCCTTGTTGTGTTGACAAAAAGTCCTGGTATCCATATCGATGATCATCTGGACCAATCAGTTCTACTTTGATTTGTGGTTTGTTAAACAGGTCATCTTCATGGTTACTGTTGATATCATCTTGTTCATTACTAGTATCAGAAATTTCTTGTTTCACAACTTTTCTTTTTATCTCTGTTGGAAATTTGCTGGAAAGTACATTGGAATTTTCCTCAAGATTACGGTTGTAAAGAGTGATAGGAATTACTTGAGAAACAGGAGTGAAATTATCTTGGCATGTAATTTGAGTGTTTGTGACGTCTGAGATAAGTCCTGATGAAGAGCAAGGTTCAGTAAGTATTGACTCCAACATATCTGTTGGTACTGTTACTGAATTTTCTGCTATTTTTAATTGGTTGTTACAAAGCTGATCAAAACCCTGCATGTCAAGACACTGGGCAATAATTTTCAATTGCGACAGGATGTTTTTATCTAGTTCCAGCACACCATCATACATATACTCACAGAAAGCTAATAGTGCTTCTTCACTCACAGTGGAAGGGAATGTTACAGCAGGCAAGTCAGAATGAAAAGCATTGTAAAATACAGGTAACACTTTGGGACATACAGCTCCAAAGACAATTTGATGAACCTGCAAATGAAAATCAAAGGCAAAAATTAATAGAATGAAAACAAAAGATTAACTTATCACCAGAGAGAACATATTCCAATCAAATCCCATTTGCCTCAACAGTTCCAAATTGTAACTTCAGTAGTCTCCACCCACCAATAAAAATACATTAAAAGAAAAGCATTCTGTGGTCATCAAAAGTGTCATTATCTTCCACCTAATAGTGGTGGTAATCAACAAAACAGTAGAAAGGCAATGGCATAATAAATGTCATTCATATTATTTGCTTATTTCCATCCACACTGTTTTCCTTTCTTAGGTCTTTTCACTTCAACACTTTGCTCAGGCATTCATATCTGGAGTTACTTAACTGTACTTATAACTTCCAACAAAATAACGAAATAAAAATAAACACTATTTTAATTAACTCTTCTTCCAGAGAAGAATCTACAAATATAGTCTGAAATGCAAACTTACCATAACACTAACTGTACCATTGCTGATATAAGCATCACACAACCGACCAGCTTTCCATAATGATGACATGTTTGACATAACAGATGACTGATGGTTTGGAACTACAAGCATACGTTTCTCTTTTTGGTGAGATACATCTATTGTTGGACTCATTTGCAACTGTTTCTCAGATTTAGGAGCAGTTTGTAGTTTCTGAATATTTTTTGATGAAAAACTTTGATTTTTGGAAGAGCTACTCGAGCAATCTATTGGTTGGGATCTAGTATCAGTAGTTGATGATGAAACAGCAGCTGGTTTGTCAATAACATGAGTTTGACCAGCTGAAATAAAACTAGTAAAAAAAAAATATATAAATAAATAAAAGTCAAACAATTATTAGCAGAAAAAAAATCAAACCAAATCATTTTTGATAATTTTCTACATCTACACTAAAAGTTATTTTAATAAAGAAAAGCAAATAGAATTGTATGAGAATTTTAGATAAACTTTCAAAAAGTAAAACTAATATCAAAAGATTTTATATCATGAAATAGTAAACAATCCATCACACAAAGAGAACTAGAGCTAAAGACAGCCTTAAAATAATTTGATTTCATCAATGAAGTAAAGGCTAGTGAAGAATTATTACAGGTTTTACTGGGCAAGGTTCATAACTCACTCTACTTGGCTTAGCTGACAATAAGATCCATGTCTTCTAAATTTAAACTCCTAGGATTAAAGCAACAAGAACCACTCCAGTGTATCAAGTGATACAACATTAAACAAACTACTACTAAAAAGGAGCAAGAAAGTGTATAACAGACAGTTTTACTGTTTACTCATTTGCTTTGTTAATCTTAGCAGTTTAGTAGTAGAGAATGTTACTGTCCACTTCAGGGTTTAATTGTAAATAAATGTGGAATATTTAATATTTTTATTTTATTTATTTACTCTTTTGGTATTTTTTTACTGAAATATTCTTCAGGTTGATTTATTGAAGACAAACAGCTGTAATATCTTTTCTATGAACATTAGCAATGTAAGTGAATGGATCAAATTTAATTAAAATAGGACATGGCCTCAGTTCATTAAGAGTCCATATTTACAACAACTGTTAGTAGTAACTATTTAGTCTTCAGTAGCTTGTAGGAAGATTTGAGCACTGCACTGTTAAAAATTTTCAGTCTAATATTCATTGCCCTATGAATTGTCTTGTCTAGAAATCCAGCATTTTCCTTTAACAACAGAACAAGATACACATTATTACCCATTTAGCCAGGAAGAAAGCAACTTAACTTTTAGCCATCTATGATTTTTTTCCCAATAGATTAATGGCATGAATAATATGAATACATCTAAAAAAAAAAGACAAATTTAAATCAATTAGTTATGAAACTCTGAAATTACTCACGGTTTAGAGAAGTTATGTTTTTTAGGAACTTTTGCAGGTGTTGAAAATGATTGGTTTGCATCTGATAAGCTATTGATGGATTTTGATGCTGAGGAGGAAAGATTTTTCCGCCGGTGTTCCACATCTAACTTATTTAAAGAATATGAAGGAGTAATTTGTTGATGGGCTGATTTAATCACTTGTGATTTTACCTACAAGGAATAAAAGAAGTAAATGAAAATCAAAATGGTTGGTTGTGAATATTACTTAACTTCAACATACCTTTCAATACTGAATAAAACTACTATCAGTAATTCTTTTTTCTCACAATACCTCATGTGTTGCCAGTTTCTAATCTGATTTGGGCATGATTTTAATTCCCTGATAACAATACTGACTGACATGTCACTAAAGACACTGGGGAAGGCATAATTTTCAGATCCCCAATTAAAAATCTCAATTCTTTATTTATGTAAAAGATGTTATTTAAAGAATATGGAAACATTACTTGGCATTCCAAAAAACTTAAGGTTAATATTGAAGAAAAAACAATGTTATTTTTCACAAAAATCATAAGGGAAAAAATAAAAGATATGTTAGTTTCTATTAACATCTGTCATTGCTGGGAAGCATCACAGTGTGAAACACATTATGCTTTTCCAAAGAATTGCCTACCTGAACTCAAGTCTACAAATTTTATTAATAGTACAATTTAAGTGCATGACTCTATACCATGTATGGGCAACCTGCAACCCTCGACAAGTTTCTAGGTTACTAATTTCATACTAAGACAAATAAAATCAAGAACTGCAAAAAATTCAGTGTAAAGCAGGCAAGTAATATTTCATGCATGTGTTTTATCATGTGGACCTTTCCCACCTGGAAATGGTATGATGTGGCCCCCAGTTGAGGAAAAGTTGCCCATCCCTGTTCTATACTAATATAGAAAAAGTACATGATTCCTTCAGTGTAAATGTGGAAGGGTTCATATAGGGCAGCAGAGTGCTTATATAACTTTTCAATTGGATGAAACCCTTTTAACACAGGCAGCTGCTACTGAGAAATTTTAATATTATTTTTACCGGAAGTTGATTAGATGTATAGAGTTCTGAAGCAGTTTCAAGAATCTTGTCATACTCATTGGAACCTGAAATTTAAATAAAACAGTGTCAAATACATTGATACAGTCTTCATATCATTATTTACTGTTTACACTGATAATGAATATATTGCAAGTATTTTTTTTAATTTACAGGCATACAGATTATGGATCACTGTCCTTCAATAGTATTTAATTTAATACCCCAATGGTTGAATAACCATATTTATTAAATATGAAATTATGTGTTGGTAAATTAACTCCATTATCATTCAGAATAATTTAGAAATGCAGTGGCTACAAAAGTTCTAAAATCAGTAAAGCTTGGTTTTAATTAACTCATAAGTCAACTTTTACTAGTGTAATTAAGGAACCAAATTAAATTGCTATCATCATTTTAAACTCCACTTTTCAATGGTTATACGAGCCAGATAGAATCTGTCAAAGCAAATTATCTATGGCTTGATGCCTTTGTTGTCAACCAAGGTGTTATTTCCCTTTGGTCAGACATGGTTTCACAGAGGTTTAGAAACAAAGGACACCACTGGTATGGTGATGCTCATTTACAACTATCATGTGATGCAAACACACATATGATGGCCTTCTTTCGGTTTCTGTCAACCAAATCCAATCATAAAGCTTTGATCATTTCAGCACTATAGTAGAAGATATTTCTCAAGATGCCATTCAATAGGACTGGACCCCAAATCATGTCATTGGTAAGCAAACTTCTCAATCACGTACAAAACCATTTGTAGTTTATAGGTTCAATAATTTTCATGTAATACTGCATGGAAGATTTAAAGATAACACTTCTTGAAATACTTTTTATTTTATTTTAGACGCATTTGTGATGAGAGAAAGAAAAGAGCTATTTATGAAAATTAAATGAAACAAGCAACGGGTTGGTTACAGACTGCTAACAGCTTATACCTACTTAGTCATTATGGAGTTACTTTTTGAAAATGTATGGATCATGAATATGAAATAATATCTCAATAAGCCAAAGTCGTAAGAGGCAAATTTTTACTGTTTCATCCGTCATACTTTGAAGATAAAATGTACGTTTTCCTAAGTCTTTTTTCACGAGTTTTGAACGAATATGACCATCAAAACCGTCAGAATCCACTTGTTCTCTAAGAAACCCATACATGCTGATGAGACAAGTGTAATAGTAAAAATTTACCATCGTTGGATCTTCACTTTCCAAATAATTATCAGATATATTAATTATTAACGGTTTATTCCATTACAAAGAGCGACTATTATGAGTTCTCACTGATAACAATATATAATCTACATTTTAAAATTATTAGTAAGTCTTAAGTAATAATTTCAAAACTTCTATATTTGATACAAAAAAATTTAAAAAAGTAAAGTAAATGTTCATGCTTTCACGAATTGTTGAAAATTGTGAGTCCTTAACAATAGTAACTCTAGCAGCAAACGAAAAACAGATAAAGCACAAGTGTAACGTATTCTAAATCAGATATATTGTTCATAATTCCTCGGTAAGCACAGTTAAATAACACAGTGAATGCTTGTTGTGGAATATCAATTTACACCAATGTGCTAGTTGTCTTACTTAGCCATTTTACTTAAACCTTTGGGACAAAAAAAAAAAAAAAATCCCTTTATTTTCATCTACTAAAGTCAGACATACAATCTGATTAAATGGCACCAAATTCTAAAATACTTTTCCAGGAACATTCACCAGCCGAGAACATGTTCTGAAGAGAAACGGAAAATACTTAGTTATAAAACGTTACTTTTGTTCCTAACAGGGAATTTTTAGTCAAGAGTGAAAAAAGTGCAACTAAACTTCTGCAAGAAACCCATAATTTCATAGGAAGAGTAACAGTAACAAGTGTCGATTATTTTGCAGGTTCGGAATCTCTGCAGTCAAAAAAGTGGGTTTCTGTAGAAACCCCCCCCCCCCCCAAAGTGGGTGCAGTCCATGTCCTTTACTTCCGCCGTATGGGTTTTTAATCCAAACAGTAAACAAGCTATTTTATCTCTTTCGCTTCGAGATTTCGTACCACCTTCGATTTTGAATTGTACGTTGTGCAACTTTTCACATAACAACAAACGCCAACATAAACATTAATGGCGGTGTCAAGAAAAGAAAATCCCGACTATAATAATGCACCGATAGAAAAATGACCGTATGGGTCGGTCTATAATGCGACAAGGTATATAAGACGACTTCGTAAATTTCCCCTCAAAATGTTTATTTCGTCTTATATTTAACGTATAAGACAAAGCTTCACACGAAATATAGCATGTTAGAGGACAGAAATTACAAATAAAAACGACAAAGGGATATAAAGAAAGTAATTACTTTTTTTACGTTGCATTAATTTAGAACGATGGGAATAAGTTATTTCGGTGTCAAGCTCTGCAGGTAATTTCTTCGCTAATTTGGTTCTCTTTCTCAATACTAAGTTATGTCTCTCCATGAATCGACTACACCATGAAGCGGTGGCTTTGAAGTCTTTACAATCCTCTTGATTTTCTTTTGCCCACTCGAGTGCCATATTGCGGATTTTATTTCTTGATATACCGTATCCATTTTTTCGATATTCGCAAACTATATCTGCTAAATAATTTTCTAAATTTGGCCAATGTGCACTACCTCTTCTCATTGCACATTTGCTCTTAGGGATTTTCTTTAATATATCTTCTTTTAATCTCCAATCTCTCACCACCTTCTCCGTTACACCATATTCTCGTGCAGCAGCGCAATTATTGTGCTTCTTAGCATATGCTATTACGTTCAACTTAAACCCAGCTTGGTATTTCCTTCGTGTAGGTGTTTGCGCCATGACGAGCCTTTATGATATCTTGAAGTCGTAGAAACAATATTTACAACGCATGTGACACCAAGATAACAACTAACAATCTCGCGCAAGCGCTATGAGTCTGATTCACCCAACCCAATTACTGTAGACGTTAGACCGTCATTTCTAAGCTCTTCTCGGCGTTTAAGACGACGCATCACGATATCGTTTCCCCAGTTTTAAATACAGTGGTTAGTGTGCATTTTCACCACAGAACCACATCCTTTTAATTGAAAATTAAAATAATCTCGAAATAAAATAACAATGAAATATAAAAATAATCTCTAAACAAATTTTTTTTTTCTTTTCTAATTTAAATAGTGCTACCTACCATATTCCCGGTGCCTTTATCTAGCGAGTAATAAATTAGTTTAATTTTAACTGGCAATAATTATAGAACAAGTATCAAAATATCTTTCTTGAATTTATGGGTATCACCTATTTTAGAACTGAAGTCACAAGCCCTATAAGTAGGTACACATCTCAAGTTAAAACGATTCAGTCAAATAAATAGCCATACCAACAACATTCTCACATAATGAGTTTGTAAATTTTTTTTTACTAACCAATAGGCATATCTTTCATTTGGAGGGCACGTCCAAATAACAACTGGGTGTGATTAACGAAATTCAAACACATACTAGGCGTTATGACGGTTACACTTTCGTCAATCAACCTTTCCACAAATCTAAGTTTCCGTTCAGATTTTGATAATACATTTTGTGGATCACCTGCTGTCATTTCGGAAAGCTGATTGGCTTCCTTCTGTTTGAGTTGAGTCTTAATCACACTCCAGACACTCTCAAATGGATTTAACATGGGTGAATAAGGCGCAAGACGAAGAAGTGTTGCTCCTTCGAACTCACTTAAGACGTTTTCTAAATCCGAGTGGCAAGAGGCATTGTCAATAACCATCACAATTTGTTCACACGAAGTACCATTGCCAATAACTTTTTGCAACAGGTCTCGTACCCATACACTGCACGAGTCACTCCGGTAAGTTCCTCTTATTCTTTGGAAATCGATCAATCCAGCTTGACAAAGAGCCCCAATCATATGGATAGTCGGACCTTTGGAAGAAGGCAGATGCGCAACTGCACGTGTTCCTTTCGTTAACCCTCCTTTACTTTTTCTAAGGAAAAGGTTGACATTTGACTTGCTGATATATACAAAGAACTTTCCTTCAGCAGATGATTTCATCACATTCTCGATATACTCCTTCCTCAAAAGCTTGTTTTTGTGATTGTTGACTGTCTCTGGGCATAAATGTACTTGCTTCAATGAAATTATTCTTCCATCTAGATGACTGGCTATAGTTTGTTCGGACACAATCAATCCATACTTTGAAAGTAAATGTTCGCAAAGATTCTTCAATGTTAATTGTGGACAATCGTTTAACCACTCAATAAGTGACTCGATATGTTCATGCTCTATCTTCTTCACCTTATCACGGATACCTCCACGGTGCAAATGTGATGCACGATCTCTGCGTACCCAATTATATGCAGTTGTCTTCTTAACGCCATGTGCTGTAGCAATAGATTTCATATCTTTTCCTCGTTCAGCTGCAGACAGTACACGCTTTCGAGTTTCGAGTGCCGACTTCTTGTATGGTCCTCGCTTGCTTCCTCGTTTGACACCTCGTGAACTAGCAGTACTTTCGAACTGACTTTCATTATCTGTAAGCAAACGTAACATTGTAGGAGTAAGTTAAATGATGCAATGTATTCCAATTTAAAACTACTCAACGTAAAATCAAGCAGTTCAAAACACAAACGTCCGCTATGTTTTTATAAAAAAAAACAAAAAAAAAAACTATTTAATTTGCTCTGAGATTATTTTAATTTGTTTTGAGGTTATTTTAATCTCGAAGCAAATTAAAATAATTTGCATTATCTCGCTTCGAGAATATTTAAAGTTGCACTTGAAAGGATTTACACTTTAACATGTCCGGCAATATAAGTGATCAAAATTCTCAAAAAGGAATCGGTTTATTAATGCAAGTAACAAAACATTATTTAAATGAAGAAGTCATAATTATACTCTATTATATATATACATATATATATTTATTTTTCACGGATGTAATATTCACCCCTCTCCACCTAACTATGTGTATAGAGTAGATATGAGCTTTGGCTGCTATTTCTAAAAACCAAATGACTGCGTAGAGGCTCTCCTTTTCGCTCGGGTTTTCTCGTGATTCCGTTTTACTAAGTAGTAAATCATCGTTTTATGGTATCCATTTAGTTACCGATCGTCTTTGCGAAATAGAAACCAGTCACAGGACGCAAACTTCTGATCATTTAGTCGCTATTTTAATGACTCTACTAGCTTCGCTTCCAACGAAAGTATGGAGAGGGAGAAAAGTAATTTACTTCAGAGAAAGAAACGAAGTTATTTTACACAGTTTGAGCAGTTAATTTTCAGAAAGCAATTTTAAATAAATAACATTAATTTTGAGACATTCTGATTGAATTAGAAAGAAAGTACATTAAAACAGATATAAACTTATAATTTCCTCTTGTTTGGCGTCCGCGGAGGAATTCTTTTCTTTTGAATCTGTGCTACGGTCTACTTGTTTTGTTGGGGGGGGGGGGATTTTGCAGGGAGACGACCGACTTTCAAAATCATTTCATTTAGGCATAAAGGGACGTAATTCTAAGCCCCCCCCCCCGCTACATTTAAAATCTTTTTTATATACTAAAATACAAAATGTTCATTAAATACTATAGCAAAAGCACTCACGGAAAACAATCTAACACAAGCCAACGAGAGAACCTCTATATGATCAATCGATATGCTCGATACACTACAATTCACAAAAAAAGATACATTAAATAACGAAGTTTTAAATGCACTGGCACTGTCATGCTATTAGCTGTCAGAAGTGAAAGTGCTCACTGCTAGTGAAGTATCTGTCTGTCTGCCTGTTGCTGGCCTGTCGATTCTTTGGCTACTGACAGCTAATACCATGACTGGCCGGAGCGAGCTATTGGCTTACTTACTTACTGATATCTATCTACTATCTATCTATCTATCAATCACTCGTCCACCTTATTAGAAAACACAAATTTAATATAAAAACATATTTCCTGAAATTGTAAATTATTTAAAATATAAAAATATAATTTTCAACAGAGAGAATTTATCAAAATAGAAAACAAATGAAGTTTGAAGTTTAAAAATAATAGGATCGACCACTCACGACTAGCTAGCGCGGACGCGAGTACCCTTATACTCTGTGTTGTGTTTTCAAACGCATGGATATAGGTGTCAAATTTGTTCCAATAACTTTCGAGTAATAGATAGATAGATAGAGAGAGAGAGAGACAGACAGACAGACATATAGCTCGCTCCGGCCAGTCATGGTATTAGCTGTCAGTAGCCAAAGAATCTGACAGCTAATAGCATGACAGTGCCAATGCACTGCTTAAGAATTCCCCGACAGCAATTTGCCGACCAACGGTGAGTAAATTAAGGAAATGGCAAATGTTTTGTCAACAACTAGTCAAAAAATTAACTCACAAATTTTTAATGCATCGACAATGTGGGTGTGTTCACTTTTGTGTCACCGACTGTACTCATTCGTGCATGACATTTTTTTTTATATTTCACACATTTCCACTGTACTGTTTTTTTTTTCAGTTGTTTTTCTTTAATAAAATGACTAATAATATACATTTTGTTTTTGTATCCTCTTTGATTCGAAAAATTCAAACGCCATATTTTAAAAACATATGAACTATCATATTTTATTTATGCATTTGGTTTGCAAAATTGTTGATGTAAATTCGTGTTGAAACAAATCTTGTCTTGGGCGGTTCATTGCACCAATAATAATAGTGCGTGTGTTTATTATTACCGACGTAATGACTCTCCCCAAACCACAAGAGCGGCTATCTTTCGATTTGATGTGAAGAAACGTCAGGTAAAAGCACATGGGTTTTGTTTACATCTAATCGGCTAACCCTAACCTATCATATATGTTCGAATGACAAGAGAATTTAAGCTTCAAAAAGGTTTTAGTGAATATAAACCGAATTGCTTAAAAGTGAATTTGCTAACAGGTAACTTGTTGGTCGGTGAATTTTCCGTACATGAGATACACTGAAAAGTGAACAGGACAAGTTATTCCACAGACAATCATTTACATCCCAATGAGATAAAAACAATTACATTTTAAGATTAAAATCTGAATTATATTCTAGAAAAATTCCCATAAACCCTCTTGGTTTTTCTGTGATATTTATGTTAAAGCCAGTGCATCTATGCATAAAAAAAACGATTGTTTTGATTGCTCTAATTCTTATCACCTGATAATATAATAGGCAAGACTTCCTTTTGTATCCCCAACCAATTTAGGGTTAGGGTTACGGAAAAAATGAAGAAATTGGAAGTGGGAGAGGGCACACATTTAAAAATTCCAATTTTTGGCAATTTTACGGAATCTCCGTATGCGAAAATACCGAAAGCTCCACGAGGCTCCGGCAGGGGATGGTGGCGAACCCTGCTGTACTCTTCCATCACAACTTTCTCTCACTCTTACTTCGTGTTTTTGTTGTGCCTGTAATTCAAAGGAGCCAGCCTTGTCACTGTCACGCTGAATATCGTTAAGGGTACACGTGTCTGTGGAGTGCTCAGCCACTTGCACGTTAATTTCACGAGCAGGCTGTTCCGTTGATCGGATCAACTGGAACCCTCGACGCCGTAAGCGACGGAGTGCCAACAACAACTGTTAAAAGCAGGAAAAGTTTCCGTTAATGTTGATATTATTACAAGGAACGAGATTAAAAAAAAAAAGGTGTAGGAAACGAATATGAAAACAAAAATTCCAGGAAAGCAACAGGGAGAGGCCTTCGGAAAATTCACAAGATATAATGTTTTACCTTCATAACTTTTAGGAAAATGGTTTTTTTTAAATGAAATTTTATATAAATACCTTTCAGTACGATTATAAAGAAATTTATGGGGAAAATCTTTTCTGGGGTGGTGGGGAGAGGACTTCGGAAAATGTACAAGATCCGATGTTTTTACCTCGTAACTTTCAGGAAAATGTATATCTTTCTACTTCACACCTACGTAGGAAACGAATCTGAAAACAAAAATGCGCGGAAAGCAACGGGGGTGGGAGAGGACTTTGCAAAATTCTGAGTTTTTCCCTTGTAACTTAGAGGAAAATATAATCCTTTTGAAATCACAAATTAGGCTTTTCCTCAGCAACTTAGATGCTAAACATTCCTTTGAAGGGTTTGGGTCCTTACTTCTAATATATGTATATATATATATACACACACACACACACACATATATCTATCTATATAATATATAGTAGAAGGACCTGAACCTTTCAAAGGGACGTTTAGCATCTAAGTTCTTGAGGAAAACCCTTATTTGTGACTTCAAAAGGATTATATTTTCCTCAAAGTTAAGAGGGAAAAACATCGGATCTTGTGAATTTTCCAAAGGCCTCTCTCCACCCTGTTGCTTTCCCCACCTTTTTTACACCAGTTACACTATTTTTTTAAAATCCATTTGTCAACATTAACCAAAGTTTCAAATCTTAAATTCCTGAGATACAACAATGGCTTGAACAAAGGCCAGTGGATTCTTCTGCAACATTATAATCCAAATTCGGTCTACATTGGTAACTTTCAAAACATCCCTACATTAAAAACATCCAAAATATCCCTATATTAAAACCACAAACATATATGGCTTCAGATGTGCACCAGAATTTGATACTCTGCATTCACCTCGCACAAATAGCCCTATCTTCATGTGAGTGTTCTCATTTTGTCTTACACAAACCTACTTTTTACATTGTTTTATATAAAAGAGATTTGATATGAACGTTAGTTAGTAGTAATAGAAACTATATATGTTAGTTGCCCCCTTCCCACATGGAAGATACTTCTACCGATAATTAGTCGTGTTGTACAAATACTTGAAATGAGAAATGGTCACATTGTAAGACCCACTTGAAGAGTGATAGAACTCTGTAAATCTCAATATAGCATTAAGTACACGGGCATATGGCGTAGTGGTCAAGAGTGCGGGCTACTAACCCCAAGGTTCCGAGTTCGATTCACGGCAGCGACCTGATTAATAATAGTAATAATAATAATAATATTTTCTGTATTCCAGTTTGTGCCTATGATCCATTTAGGCATATGTTTGGTAGTATTGGACAAAACTTTTCAGCAAGGGGAACTTCCCACATGATAGTAGTAAAAAGAGATCAGCAATCATCTGTTTGGGCTTGGTATCTCTATATTCCATAGCATGCTTCTTTTTTTTCTTTTTTGCATGACTTAGCATATTGTGCATCAGTTCAGGTAACACAAGGAGTGCATTAGATAAGTTCCATACAAATTTGATTTGAAAGTAAATTTATGCATGTTGTTCAGCAACAATGCTTCCTTTCCTCCTGAGTCTTGTTTTGTTCTTAACAAGAGAGTCTATTATTATATACATACATATATCATCATTTTCCATGCTAGCATGGGTAGGACAGTTTGAGAAGATTCAACTAGTTGAAGGACTATGCCTTTCTCCAATGTTTCATTTTTGGCATAGTTTCTATGGTAAGATGTCCTTCCTAAACCAACTACTTTACAGAGAGTATTGAGAGCTTTATTGTTATAGAGGTTTGTCTTGAGCAAGAAAAGGCAACGTGTTAAGTCCTACAATATCATCAATTTGAGCAGTGATAGTATATACTAAAGGTATAGAGTGGACAATAAACAGATGGATGCATGCACAAAACAATAGGCAAGGGAGGTGTGTATGCAGAGTTTGTGCACAAAGTCAGGTCTTCTGTAGTACCATCAGTTGATATGACCTTCTGTCATCTCCTTTGTCAGGTGAAACACGTGTGTGTGTGTACAGGATGTATGTATGTATGTGTGTATATATATATATATAGATAAGTGCTGATACACGAAACTCTTGGAGTTTGAGTCACTCTGTTGCTTCTGCTAAATATTAATAAAAATATACTTCATCATCATCGTTTAACGTCCGTTTTCCATGCTGGCATGGGTTGGACGGTTCGACTGAGGTCTGGAGAGCTAGTGGCTGCACCAGACTCCAATCTGATCTGGCAATGTTTCTGCAGCTACATGCCCTTCCTAACGTCAACCACTCCGAGAGTGTAGTAGGTGCTTTTTACGTACCACTGGCACAGGAGCCAGCCAGGCGGGCCTGGCATCAAACACATTCGGACAGTGCTTTTTATGTGCTACTGGCATGGGAGCCAGTCATGGAGTACTGGTATCAGCCACATTTGGATGATGCTTTTTATGTGCCACTGGCACAGGAACCAGTCAGGGGCTACTGGCATTGGACACGTTCAGATGGTGCTTTTTATGTGCCACCAGCATGGGAGACAGTCAGACAGACCTGACATTGACCACATTCGGATGGTGCTTTTTACATGCCACTGGCATTGGAGCCAGTCTGGGGGTACTGGCATTGGCCACATTCAGTTGGTGGTTTTTATATGCCACCAGCACGGGAGCCAGTCAGGCGGATCTGGCATTGACCACGTTCGGATGATGCTTTTTACGTGCCACTGGCACGGGAGTCAGTCAGGGGGAACTGGCCATAGCTATGATATTTGTTTTACCTGACTCAACAGGTCTTCTCAAGCAAATCATATCGCCTGACACATTAGGGGTATTCTTAACAGGGCCAGACATGTGTGGCTGCGATCTCACTTTAGTTGTGAGGTTTTCTCAATCAGCATATCTAGAAAGGTCCAGGTCTCCTGTCATTGCCCCCACTACAGACTTTGTTACCTAGGTAGCGGAAGCTATTAACTACTTCAAGTTTCTTCTGCAGGCATGTGATGGAATCTGTTTTCTGTACATCTTCAGTGTTTATTACCCCAGTGTATCTGCCACACACAAAAACTATTTTCCCAGTTAGCCTTCCTTTGATATTGCTGCATTTTTTATGTGTCTGTAGCTTGTACTGGGTACATCATATGGAGCTTCTACTCATGCCTTTTCTACAGATCAAGCAGGGCCATCAACCTGAAGGGGATTGTGATTTGACAGCCTTCCTACTTATTAAGGCCTTGGTTTTTGCTAGGTTAACCCTAAGGCCCTTCAATTCTAGACCTTGATTCCACACCCTAAACTTCGTCTCCATTTCTGGTAGTGACTCATCCAATAAATTTTCTTGAGTCAGAAAAAAAGCAGGCACTCAGCTATTAGATATTATAGAGGTATATTATTATTATTTATAATAGCTATGTCTGATGATTGTTACATTTGCCTTTCCAATTTTGGCATGAAACCATTCAGTAACATTAATTGGTTGTCATGAGACAAAAATATAATGTAAAGAAGAAGAGCAGCAGTGGTGGTGGTGGCGGCGGAGCATCATAGCCATGTTTTGAGAGGAATTTAGGGTTTGAATAATTCATCTCTGGAAACATTATCTTAACCCTTATTCAGGGACCTTTTGAGTGAGATGGGCTACTTAACCTGAAGAAAATTCTAACTGGGCCCCACCTGCAAGGTCATGCACTGTTTATCTTGATATGAGATCACAATGTTGTGCACATATGGTTGTGATGCATGTGCCTGATGTACCCTTATCTGACAGGTAGTCATGATGGGTATGTTGGGCTTCATATATTTATACCCCAGTGTCAGTTTGATGGCATGCACTGCTCTCTCACACAATAATATCTTTTATTTTCCACCAGGGTGACGGATGAAGGGGACAATATAAAGACAAAAATAAAGTGTAAAGGTTTACATATAATGCAATGATTAAAAAAATGTATACTTGCTATACATTACAAAATGTGAGGTATACATAGTATATGACAGTAAGAGAGAAAAAAAATGGTGATAGTGATGGTGTCCATCATACAAGATTCCCCTGAATACAAAAAACAAGTGCCTTCTCGAACTCCTTTCCTCCAATTCACAGGTAGTTTTCCTGTTTGCATCACCATATATGTATATAGGAGGTGGGAGAGATGTGCCAGGTATTTGTAAACAAACTTTAGTGGGTCACAAATGGAAGGTGACCTTACACAGTATTATGTGGCATGTGCCAAATTTTAACTTTTTCTTTCAAACTTATCAAAATGTGTGTGCGCTTGTATGCCAGTGCTGCCTGACTGACTCCCGTGCCTTTTTTATTGGATTCCAGTTCAGACACATTCATATAATTATAGGATGAAAGAGTAGTTTCAAGTTTGAAACCTACTATATGGATGGACATTTTTCTAAATGCTGAAGTATATTTAAGCAACTATGTGCAATATGTGTGTCACTGGGAGAAAAAAAGTGTTTTATATATGTATGTATTCCTGCTTGGGAAAAAGTACAAGCTCAAAGTTCTAGGAAGAACTATCTATATTTTCTTGTTGCAATGTAAGCAGTATCAATTCATCTTGGACCACATTACTATACAAGAGTACTTTTACTGGGTGCTTGCTTCATTTAAAATCAGATCAATTGCATGATTATGCTGCACCCCACATGAAGTAATATGTTCATATTTATCATCCATTGTCAAGCCTCTCTTATATCCTATTTTTCTTTGCTGTGTATATTGCCATCTTATTTTGTCAGACCAATAACTATTTATCAAACACATAACCTTCTTGAAGTTATAGATGTTTTGATAATTTCCATGAGGAATTTCCCACTTATATAATGAAATATTGTATTTTATTCTATTATACCAAATTTATATTTATGTATACAATTGTCATCTAAGAAATTGCTTTCTGAGCAAGTCATGTCTCTACAGTACAATATGGATCCTATCGATTTATTTCAATCTCCAATACTTTATAATTATTTAATGCTGAAATATGAAGGCAAATCTTGATTGTATACTTATTAGTAAGTTGCTATAAGTTATAACAAAAAGACATCCACATCCAGACAAAAAGGGCAATCTCTGAGTACAGTGTGCCACTTTCACGTTTGTTGATACCAGTTTGGCAACTGCAAATCTCTTCATCTGCCCTGTACAATAGCCAAATTGGCCGTCCCCGTCCTTAATTGACTACAGCAAACAAGTATATTTAATTGGTCACCCTGTGCGATTCGCGTACCCTACGCTACATCACTATTTTGCTATTTGCAATGACATGTTTTTGTAACTACTGAAAAGTTTTCCAAATGTACTATTCACCTGCTTCAATTATTTCTTGACATGAGATCATTTTTGAGTCATTATCTGGGGAACATACTTGACGGTTAGCAGGATTTACGAAAGTTCCTACCATGATCAATAATACAGTAATTAAACGCATGTCATAATAATGACATTCTATCATACGAATGCTTATGAGCAATTGTATTTCCTATAATATTGAACAGTGTTTTCTGTTCTATATAGTACTTCTAGAAAACATTTCTTCGAGACTTCAATCACGTTCTCTCAATTAGACTCTTGCAAGGTTTGTGGAAATATTTCATTTATTTTGTATAAGACGTTCGTTTAATTGAATCCACCGGTAACAGTCGGGTCCTCGGAACCCAATAGCAAATACAGAACTCGTAGAAACATACAACTCTTTAATTATTCTGGTTTTGTCTACTTTATATTATTTAATTATTTTCATTTATATCAATGCTATTTTATAGAAAAAAAGACATTTTTCTTACTGAAACAATAAACGATATCCAACTGCACGCCATCTCCGGTATATTTTGCAAATTGCAATAAGCCTTTTTCTTACAAACAACACTAAAAGGCTGCGAAATATCGAGTTTCTCTTCACAAGCCATGCAGTGAATACGTGCTTCACCCATTCAATATGCTGAACGTTGTTTACGCAGTCCGGTGCTTAGCTAGTCAAGTAATAACGAGTTTTGTGAAAGTGAAAATGGTACTTTATACTGTAACATCGCTCAAATTTATATTTCATTTTGAACAACATAAAATAAAATTTTCTGATCACCGATGAAATTACACCAAAACTTTGAAATAAAGATTTTTTTGCAATCCACTACGAATAATTGGCAGCCGACTGCCAAAGCTGAACTTTAAAAAAATGAAATGGGTACGTTATATTCAAAGATCGCCAATCAAAAATATTAGTTGGTGAACATTCACACAATAATTTCTATTTTACATTTCTGTTGGAATAATAAACGCCTAATTTTACCTCAATCAAAAAATTTAAAAAATTTAATGTTGTTACAAGAGTCGAGTTACGTCCCATTATACTCAAACGACAAAACTTTAGACTCACTTCTATCGGTTACGCTCCAAAAAAATCCCCTAAGCTAAATAAGTTCGTACGGAGACGTCGACGAAAAAAATTCCTCCGCGCCCACAAAACAAGGAAAATATACAATTTAGTAATAGAAAGTTAACGAAACATAGATATAGATTAACTCGTTTACGAGCATGAGTTTGTGTTTTAAGGAAGCTAGGGAATAAACAATCGTACCTTGGATTGGAAGATTCAGAGTCGGAATGCTGCTGTGCAGTAAGCTATTCTGGTTATCAACAAAATGGAGACTACAAATGCTATGCTCCCTAGTTATGTGCTTCACGTCGTTGGCATCGAGGGGGTCGTAACCAGCCAATCTAACCCAGATTGTTCGGAGCTGTATGTTGTCCCAAGGTAGTAGAAAAAATGTTATTGACTTGTCTATGCGACTGTTCGAGTGACAGCCTTTAACAATACAGTCGGACGGCATAATAGAAATTCATTTAAACCCTGCCGCATTACAAAACATTATGAAAGTTGAGAAAATGTCCTAAGTTGGAGACTAGTTGTTTCCAATGAATATAAAAGTGAGATAATAACATTGTTGCCTTATAAGTATTAAATAACAGATTTTTTTTTGTATAGCGGAGCTAAGCGTAAAGTATGGAAGGCAATAAGTATATCACGTGACTGTCGGTGAGCTAAGTTACGGAATACAAATTATAATCAAATAGGTAGCGTGTAGGTAATGCTTAGTTAGTTAAGAAAATGGATCTTTTTGGTTTGACGGGCAACACTTGTTTTCTAAACGAAACACTTTCAAACTTGGGATACTGGTAGAATGTGTCATATAAAACATCTTTTTCTCTTAGCCTTCTTAACAAAAATGAGTTCTTAATAAGTTATTTCATGTTAAAGTTGTCGTATTTCTGTAATTTCAACCAATCACTGACGTCTATTCAGCTGAATACAGTTACTTCTCTTTTTATAAACAATAATTTTTACCGGTGTCAAGACTGTTATTCCCTGTTTAATTATATCATTATTCCCTAGTCAGGGGTTAGGGTTATGGTTATGAGTTATAGGGTTAGGGTTATGAGTGAGGTTACGGCAAAAATAATCATAACCCTAACCGTAATCCTAAAACTAACCCTAACTCTAAAACCCTAACCCTAAAACTAAAACCAGTACAAACGCACTAACGATGTCATAAATAAGAGTAACACGGGTAGTTGTTGTTGACAAACAACGGCATTAATTTTATTCAAGGGAAAAAATCCCATGACACCGTTGTTTACATTCCACGGCAGTAATTGTTTTCACCTCAATAGACGTCAGTGATTGGTTGAAATTACCGAAATACGACAACTTTTTACACGAAATAACTTTGAATACAAAATTTTTTATCTGTTCTATAACACAAAATATACAAGTATACGAAGTTTGAAAGTGTTACGGTACCAAAAACACTACATAAAACATAAATGAAAAATGTTGCCCGTCAAACCAAAACGATCCTTGAATTTTTGTATCTATTCCGATAAAAGATATTCCCTATTTCTTTCCGTAATGTTTTTTCTTAGTGATATATACTTTATGCTAATCTGCACCAACAAAATGTTTTTATTGTTAATTTAGTAGGGCGGTGGTATAGGGCAGGTTTAGCAAAAGTTGAAACATTCTCGTAACAATTTCAAGTTTTTGCATTAAGTTTAGCCATGCTGTTTCTTATTAGTTTCATTGAAATCTAAACGTTTCATTTTACTGATCATAATTATATATAAAGAACTAATAATAGAGCAATAAAGTTTATGAAATACTACACGTGTTCAATTTCAGCTCTTCAAGAAACTGGCCAAAACTATAACACAGGTACTGCACATATTTTCTTTTAAATGTTTTAAAATTAATGCTGCATTTATTATTTTGAATAAAACCTAAGTTTTTGCCACCTCTTTGACGAGTATAGATAGAATAATGCGTTTTAAAACTAAATTTATTAAATTGCAAAAAAATTTGATTTAGCAAAAAATAAATTAAGATATAAAATAGGGGAAAATGTTTCCCCTTGTCGTTAATGTTAAATTACTTGGAGCATCCCTGCGACGTAAACCGTGCGGCATTGCATCATAGACTTGAAGGTAATTTTCTCATATTGTTAATTGCAGATGTTGATTTATCTGATTGCACGACGCGCTGCTTTATATTTTCAATTGCTTTTAAAGCACAAATACTATTCAGATCTAGTGGATAAGAATAGTTACGAGGAAGGTTTCTTCTGGATAACATCAAGACACGTCACAATTCTAGATTTTCACTCAGAATGATTCTCACATCTTCAGTAAACACGAAGTTCTGGTTTCCTGCTAACAACACGCGAAATAAACATCGGAGATGCTTTGCCCCACGCAGAAACTACAGTAGCTACTCAGAGGTTTTGCAAACTCTGAATCCAACGTAATATTAAAAACAATTCCGTATCGTCAGCTGGCATCTCATTGTCAAGAGCGTTTCGCTCTTTAGCCTAAAAGCTTCGTCTGAGTTGGGCAGCAGAAGGGTTCCACTTGAGGTCTCATAGCCACCTTGAGCTGGTTTCATCTACAGTGACTAACTGGCTTTCTTCAGTTGTTTGGGTTCCAGATCAATCTTCTGGAAGAAATAGTGCACTGATATAGGGCTTTCCTATAAGTAGGTTATCTCCCTTGGCTAGGCGGCGCTCCATGTAGATAATTAAACTTCCGGAGGCTAACCCATGCCATTGTTATTGTTTTACGTCTTATCATGGATATAAAGCAGCTTGATGATTCAGCTATCGAAGTACTTACTGTGCCTGAGTTAAAGAAATATTTAAGATTATATGGACAGTATGTTACTGGAAGAAAGGCGGACTTGATTGAAAGGTTGAAAGGTATAAAAATTCTGTCGATATGTCAACAAAGTAAATTCACCGGACGATACTTCAGACAGGAATAAGCAGAAGCTTATATCTCCTTTCGGTGAAGTATTGCCTGATCTAAAGATCTTTGTAAGTTGCCGAATTTCACAGATAATGACATAATTACCTCGTGTTACGGATGAAATCAAAGCAACAGTTAAGGAGTGGCATATTTTACCACGACAGACACGTACACAGCAACGAATACCACGATGTGAGTGAAAGCTGCTCTCACTGTATTGTCCAGTGTCTGGTAATCCCTTCGATACCGACATCAAACCAAAAAAAGAATCCTGACCACAGAGTGTGGGTAATTATGTCAAATGTCACTGGCAATGTGCATTCAGCTGATTGCAACTGTTAAAGCAAGTCACTGAGCATGCGTACATGTCATACGTACATGCCACCCATCCCTAGACAAGGTTTCGACCTGATATTCGGTTTCCTTAAGTTGGCGAGAAATATCGAGTCTGTCCTCTCAGAGTGCTGTAAGTTCGAACATGATGACTATTTTGTACTCCTGGAGAGCGAGAACATGTCTGGTCGGAGTGATGTTACCGCTAAATCCTTTGGGAAGACGAGTTTGTCCTTCAGATCCACTTGCATCTCTCAGTCTGATATTGGATGCAAAATGAAAAACGAGTGCTCTGTCATAGTTTTCGACGTAAGAGCCTTGCCATTTTCCCTCAAGAATCCAATACCCTAGAGTGGTGATATGTTGTTTGTTAAACTTAGCCTTTGTCGGTCTGTCCACTAATCCTTCAAGCAAAAGTTTCCTTCTTATTAATCACAAATTCCATTAAAAAACAAAAAAAACAGAATGGTTGAAAAATTTATCTCAGTCTAAGCAAACTTCGCAATTGTGAAGTAATACAACAGTGAAATACGTTTTATGTTATGAGGAAAGAAACAGATCTAAAGTTCGGACATGTGTCCTTCGGAGAGTGGGCAGGAGAAAACAGTGATCAACAATTAGTTAAAGGCAAAAAAAAAAAATGTAAAGTTGTAGTAGGATGGATATGGAGGTAGAAGGTAATTGCATTATGTTACTGTTCAGCATTTATGATTAACAAGTTGGTATATCAATCCAGAAGATGCTTCCTCCAAGCAAGCTTAAGCATTTATACTCCAACAGGATGCGAGCAATGTATATAACGATCTTACACACACGTCTACAGGTTTTACAATCGTAGAGTTGCTAACTACAAATAAAACTGATCTTTAAAGAAACAAAAATATCTACATGTAATCAATATGTGTTTCAAACATTATATTAAAATAACGATGTGTGTATACATTATTGTCAATGTTTATTTTATTTAACATTTTTAATGTCAGCACTTTATCCCAGTACCCTATATTTAGCACCGTCGGGGAATAAATTGCAGTCAACAATAGACATAGTTTCTACATACAATGCGAACCAGAATGTAGGTTATTATTTTTTTTATATAACATATTTGATATTTTAGTACATAATTAAATAACGATTTAAAATTTGTATATTTCCTAAAATTAGTGTTCGTAAAGTGACTTCGGCTAGAAATAAAACTTTTGCAAAGTAAGGTTTTTACATTCTAACAGCAGAGAAAGTTGTTAACTTTTAAGTTTTAAATTAACTTTTCAAAGTATTCATATTTTATTAATAACATATTTTTAAAATTAAAACTACGGCTCTGTTCTATGTTTTTATTTAGAATTTTTCCGTATTTTCTGAATTCTTCACAGGATTGTTACATTATAGAAAGTGTTTCCCAAATTGCAATATCGCGCCAAATTGCAATATCGCCCACCTGTGTAAAAAAAAAACCCGACACAAACTCCCATAGCCCCCCCCCCCGTATCATTTGACACACACCATATCGTAGACTCGACTCGTTGGCCTCTTAGTGCCGTTTGTACTAAATATGCAGTTGTTTACAAATCCCTCATTGTGGGTTTAGTATTGCCATTAGTGTCAATAAAATTCTAATGTTAGCTCTATATTATGCAGACAGATTAACTTCTGGAAACTTGCGCTTTCTTTTATACCAATTTTCATTTTCCCCAAATGAACCACTAATCAGAACTACCGATGCAAAAATAATTAATGATTGTATTTTAAAGGAAAAGAATAAAACTTTTTAATGAGAACCATGTGACTGGTGCGATGCAGCTAGTGCAGTTACATTCGGTTTCAAACTTGTTAACTTTAGACGCAAGTCTCCTCGTTGTGTCACATCCAGTCCAATTCTTTTTTGGGAAAGTAAAGTCCCAACATGGTTAAAACCAGATTTAACCAGGTATGAGGTGGGGAAAGCAAGCAAAAGTAATTTCAGATGTTTCCACATCTTGAAATCGCTCCACCTTGTTATCGTGCAATGATTGTAAATAGTTGCGATATGCAGTTAAATCCTCATCAACCAATATATCTTTTTAATAATCAAGTTGTGGAAATTGATGGAATTGACGTTTTGAAATGTTAGTCTTGTACAAAACCAATTATGAAATGAAAGTACTTCAGCTTACCGAATACGACAACTTTAACACGAAATAACTTTGAAAATATAAACTTTTTTCAACATCACTAAGAGTGAAAGATGTTTTATATGACATATTCTATCAGTGTCCGAAGTTTGAAAGTGTTTAGTCACAAAAAATTAATTTCTCGATGTGCCGTTCAAAGGGAAAAGATCCAACACGTTTAAAAAAATTCTTTTTGTGCGTGACTGCACATTTTGTCAACATCCTGAAAATAGCGCTTGTGTTTTGATATGAAACCACAGAATTACGCACGACATATAACCCCTCATAACTTTTTTTATTTTTCGGAGTTTTCGGGAAATTTTTGCGAATTTGAATTCTACACGCGGAACTTCATTTGAATTCCACACACAGGACTTCATACGATTATGCAAAAAAAAAAAAAAAAAATGCAGTGGAGTGTGATTTAAGGTCTAGGCCTATTTGGCTGCTATTTTTAGCACGCATGACAACCATCTCAATGACTGCGACAAAAATATTCAATCGATAAACAAGTCCGCGTTTTTAATACAAGTCCATGCAGACTTTTAAACTATCTCCTGCGGAGTGCCAATTGGGCCTGCAGCCCAAAACTAGAGAGCTAAATAACATGACTTTAATACGTCTGTAATGACTATATATGCCCTGGTGGTATTTGATCAGAGGTTAAGGACGGATGAGAATTAATTCTGCCATGCAATCACTGTATTGTTCCAGTCCCAAGTTGAATTCCAACTGTTGGCCAATTTGTCCCAAAGTTCCTATCTTGAGAGAATGTCATTTATCTCCCCTTTGATCTCTGACGGCATCTGACAAATGCCGCCAAGATGGCGTGAATCAGCCAAGCTTCACTGCTAGAAATAGCAATCCAAAGGCTTTTAAATCAGATCCCAGTGCTGGATGTTTAAGAACCAAATGAAGGGCAACATTTCAATCCCGGGATCATCCTGATTGCAGAAAGGACATTATTACCCAGAAACGAAATCGGAAAAAAAAAAAAAAATAGTGCAAGGGTGTAAAAAAAAGAGGTGTAGGAAATGAATATGAAAACTAAAAATGCACGGAAAACAATGGGAGTGGGTAGGGAGAGGCCTTCATAAAACTCACAAGATCCGAGTTTTTCCCTCATAACTTTTAGGAAAATGGGTTTTTTTTTAATGAAGGGGTTTGCAGTACATTAGGCATCCATAATGCATGCCGTTTGAAAGGTATATATATACAATTTCATTAAAAGATATCCATTTTCCTTAGTTACGAGGAAAAAAATTGGATCTTGGGAATTTTCTGAAGTCCTCTCCCTACCTCTTCAGAAAAGATTTTACCCATAAATTTCATTATAATCGTAATGTATGTCGTTTGGAAGGTATTTATATAAAATTTCATTAAAAAAAAACCCCATTTTCCTAAAAGTTATGAGGGAAAAACTCGGATCTTGTGAATTTTCCGAAGTCCTCTCCCCACCCCCTTGTTGCTTTCTGCACATTTTTGTTTTCATATTTGTCTTTTACATCTTTTTTTTTACACCCATTGCACTATTTTGTTTTTTCAATTTCGTTTCCGAGTAATAATGTCAACATTAACCCCAAAAAGGTATAATATGTCTATGTGCAGCAAATGTAGGCTGAGATACAGGGGTCGCAGATGGACAGACAGGATTTTGCTTTTATTATCATAGATGATAAGATGCAATTTGAGGGAGATGTGACAACTATTTCTAGCAGGATGAGTGACTGGATAGTGGTTCTCTTAATCAGGGGTAATATGAATGATAGTAGGGTGGTGGTGGTGGCAGTAATGATACAAGTGTTATTGGAGGTGACAATGGTCGTAAATAGTCCCTTGGCCAAAGTCCAGGTTGACTTATGATCTGAACAATGCAGTTTATATGAAGTGTCATGTGTTGATGGTAGAAGGTATCCACGATAAATATTGACTCAAGAAAAATCTAAGCTAGAACTTGAAATAGTTAAACCTCATGGAGATGACATAAAAAATATGTTAAATAGAAACTAAAATGATGATTAATGCTTCAGATATCAAATCTGTTGTTTTTTTTCTCATATATATTTTCAGCTCATCTATAACCAAGCTATCTTTTGGATTTTTCTTACACACCCAACAGAAAATTAATCAAATCCTCTCAAAGTGATATTTGCGTCATTGCTAACTTCATGCATTATACTTTGTGACTTAAGACTGGAAACCTATTACAATCTAAATATTCCCCCAAATTTTTTCTACACTTACGGATTTTGGCCACTATAATTTACTTATGCAGTCATGAAAATATCTTGTAGCCATAGTCTGTGAAGTTCTTTGTGTTACCCAATTTTAAAAGATCATAGAAAATAGAAGATAAATAAGTTTTTCTTTCACTTTCTATTTAATGACTGGAAGAATCTAGTATATAAGTTATAGCTCTTTAGAATAGGATTTTACTGCATTAATTAGATATTAGACAACTTAATACCAATATCAGTGTTTCTGTGTCCTTTTCATTTGATATTTTTTCACAGCAAAGTGAAAAAAAATCCTACTCTCAATGAGAATATGAAAGTGTAATAGGTATGGATGAGAAGAATGAAACTTGCTTACCCCTCCATTCTGTAACTGGAAGAAATATCTGACTCAATATTACCAAAATTTGAATCCCACAGTTTCATTACTTTTGCATACACTGAAGTGGATATTTAAAACTATGAAACCATGTAAACATATGTGACAAAAAGTAAATCCTTTGGTGGGTTGGTTGGATGGATATAATGGGTCTGACAAACAGAGGTAGCAAAACACAATTATTGTAAAAACCTATTTTACAGGCCTTTACACTGCTAGCTTGTTATAAAATGTATGTATTAGAAACAAAAAAATATTGAATAATACTTATGCCACTATTTCAATGGCTTTCCAACCATTGACCATACAACTATACCATTTAGTTTTCAGCTCAGTAAAGTCTTCTAGTGATATAACTAATCCTGGGACATAATACAATGGATATATAATATTTTAAGCTCATGAATTTGTTACTCTTTTACTTGTTTCAGTCTTTTGACTGTGGCCATGCTGGAGCACCGCCTTTTAGTCGAGCAAATCGACCCCAGGACTTATTCTTTAGAAGCTTAGTACTTATTCTATCAATCTCTTTTGCCGAACCGCTATGTTACGGGGACATAAACACACCAGCATCGGTTGTCAAGCGATGTTGGGGGGACAAACACACACATACAAACATACACACACACATACATATATATATATATACATATATACGACGGGCTTCTTTCAGTTTCCGTCTACGAAATCCACTCACAAGGCTTTGGTTGGCCCGAGGCTATAGTAGAAGACACTTGCCCAAGATGCCGCGCAGTGGGACTGAACCCGGGACCATGTGGTTGGTAAGCTAGCTACATACCACACAGCCACTCCTATGCCTATAGCCACTCCTACAATAAAATTTTAATCAAAATAACTTCTTATGTCTCTGTTTTTTATTACTTTGAATAAAGTGACAAAGATTCACAAACTATAAAAATGAACACATGTAACATATATAGAATGAAATAAGTATTTTATAATACTTACGGTGACTATCCAGAAGGTAGTTGCTGTATATATTTTGGGATGGGACCACTTTTTCCCAGACTTTTTTTATCTAAAATATATAACAATGATGAATTAGTAGTTATTTGTTAATTCTGTTGTGTCTGGGAAGAGTCATTCTCTTTTAATGCTTTATAATTTAACACACTCACCAGTAAAATTTCCATTCATTTACTTATTTATTTTTCTAAAACTTTTCATTGCATCTTGCAACCTTCTCTCTCCAGACACAAGAGAATATGCTTTAACACATGAACTCACATAAAGAATCTTGCAAACCAAATCCCAAAACGAAATATGAACATTATTTAGCAGTTATCCACGAACTGGATGCAAATATTTAACAATTTAAAAAAGGCCTTCACTATTTCTATCAAGTGATAGGAATTTTGACAACTCTTTGGTTTTCAAAACCAGTAAGAAGGCAAAGATTAAAGAAATACCATAACTCAAAATATCTTTGTAGGCATGAAAGTGATGAGTGTTTTAATGAGTTCTAGCATCTCTAAAGTAATTTATAATGATTTATTAGCACCAGTTGGAAGACTTCAAGAGAACCCCAATGCCTGACAAAAGACTAAAATAACCGGAAATCTTTTTCATTATGATATTCTACTGGCTTCAACTTCATTTTAACATATCTTTTACTTGTTTAAGGCATTAGACTGTGGCCATACTGGAGCACAACCTTGAAGAACTTTTAGTCGAATGAATCGAGCCCCCAGCATTTTTTTTTTTAAGACTGGTACTTATTGTATTGGTCTCTTTTGTTGAACTGCAAACACACCAACACTGCTTGTCAAGTAGTGGTGGGGGACAAACAGACACCACACACACACATATATATATATATATGTATGTATATATATTATATATATATATATATATGTATATATATTATATATATATATATACACACAAGAAAGCCTTCTTATAGTTCTCGTCTACCAAATCCACTGACAAGGGTTTGGTCAGCCTAAGGCTATAGTACAAAAAACACTTGCCCAAGGTGCCACACAGTGGAACTGAACCTGGGAACGTGGTTGAGAAGCAAGCTCCTTACCAAATAGTCACGTCTGCACTTACATTTTTAAGAAGTTTGTAAATAAATTTTAGATAATACTTGAAAAACATATATGTAAAACCTATCAAAGGGATAAGTTCTACAGATCAGGGATTTTATAGGAGTACCAGGCCTTTCTACTACTTAAATCTGTAGATTGGTCTTATCTAATGTTTTTCTAAATAGGTATGCTAGTTCACTGCCAAGACATGACACTCTGGTATTATTTGTTGTCATACCATGAGTTGACCGTATCTATCTTTTTCCTAGTCTTTTCTGTGTTGTTCCAGGATTTACTCCTGTATAGCGGGCAGATCCCCTTTGCATCACTCTCTATGATGGCTTTGTACTTAGCCGTGGCTCCTTTTTACACTCTAATCCTGTCCCTTTGGTTATAGCCAGAGAACTGCATGTGGTGGATGAAGTGTTGTATGTGTCTTTCCAATTCCATAGGGTCGCACATGCAAGACACATTCCTCATCACTCTCACCAAGTCTGCTATAAGAATATTGAACTTGGAATTGTCCACAATAGCTGTGTTCTGGTGGACAAGGTATTTAGAGGCCATCAGTTTGACATAACGAGAGTAAAGGGTCTGGACCTTATTGTTCTTGGGTTCTAACCAGAGTTCTGTGTCTAAAACTGGTAGCCTATAGTTGGGGTGCTTGTTTGAGTAGTCTATCTTGACTTTGATGGATGAAGTTAGCTATTTGCTAGATGCTTTCCATAGTGTTAGCTTCTAGATCATCAACATTGTCTTGTAAAGAGAGTCTGCTGAATGTCAACCCAACAGAAGGACCAGCTATCCAAATTGACAGTACCTTGGTAGATAAAGCAATTAAGGGTATGAAGACAGGGATCACCACAGAGATGCTTAAAATATCTGGCGGTGTCAGCTATAGTCTAGTCACCCATATGGTCAATCAGGTGATACATGAAGGAGTCATACCCATTGACAGCACCATAGTCAACCGAGAGCTTCTCTATGCTGATAACTTTGCTCTAATAGCTGAATTACTATCAGAACTAAGGAGAAGTTTCAGATGTGGAAGCAAGGTCTAGAATTAAAGGGCCTTAGAGTCAATCTAGTAAAAACCAAAGTCTTAATAAGTAGGAAGGCAGACAAACCACAAATCCCTTCAGGTAGATGGCCCTGCTCAGTCTGTAGAAAAGGTGTAGATAGAAACTCCATAAGATGTACCCGGTGTAAGCTATGGACACATAAGAGATGCAGCAATATCAAAGGAAGGCTAACTGGGAAGATAGTTTTTGTGTGTGGCAAATGTTCAGGAGCAGTAAACACTGAAAATGTGCAGACAACAGCTTCCGTCACATCCCAGGAGGAAAAAAACTATAAGTAGTTGATAGCTTTTGTTAATACTGTAGTAACGCCTGCGCATGCGTAGAATTAAACAAGCAAGCGTTTCCCGCTCAATTCATTCTCTTTTACGCTGGCCAGCGATTGAGCATGGACGTGTGTTTAATAGCTGTCCCTACATCTTTCGGTCTTATACTCGACAGCTCGTTATTCTCACCTCTAAAGATGTATAACTAAAGATATGTATGTTTTACCAAGTAAATAAATGTTGTTTAAGTTGTTTAGTCTGGAGTTCAGCGTTCCGTCTATTTCTTTAATTTTATAGTAGAAAGTCAGGTATACAATCTAAAGATGTATAACCCACTTTCTACTAAAATACAAATAATAAATGTTACCTAGGTAACCAAGTCAGTAGCAGGGGTGGTTGCTCTGAGAGTGTAGCTGCTAGAATAAGAATAGCCTGGGCAAAGTTCGACTTTGCCTTTCATCCTTTCGAGGTCGATAAATTAAGTACCAGTTGTGTGCAGAGGTCGATCTGATCGACTGGCTCCTCGAAAATTTCGAGCCTTGTACCTAGAGTAGAAAAGAATATTTTACGTGAGTTATTCCCCCTTAAACCACGGGGTTAAGTTGGTAAAATCTAGCTGTTTTCTTTTCCTTGGGGGGGGGGGGGGTCGGATTTTAGTGTTTATTTTTAAATAGATGAGGGTCAAACCAACAGGTTTCGTCATTATATAACAAGTAATCAATATCCACCCACCTCTCTCATCCAAGATGTTGAGATAAGGTAGTGGACGGCATGAGAATAAGGGCAAGAAAGGTGGGTGGGGCGTTCGAAAGAAAGAGGAACATCGGTTATTTTAAGGCGGGTGGAATTATTTATTTGACCAGACGAGCAACCAGGATAAGAAACTTGTCAACAGCATAATTATTACATACACACCTGTCCGCACATTACACGCTGTCGGTTGGGATCAGTACAAAATATAGACAAACACATATACGTGAGTCACAGATGGGTAATGGAAGCTGTCTTAACAATTTACATAAGCTTCCACTTGCGAGCGGGAAAGAATGCATAGTATTGCAGTGAATAATAATAATAATAGGTTTATGCATGACACCTGTATGCATGCTTGCTACATGTGAATGTATACGTAATTAGAGAGGGTGTATTATTTTATTACATCCGTCTCACAAGTTTGTCGGGAAAGGGCACAGAAATAAAAATGTGAAAAAAAAAAAAGGATTTTTTTTGGACGACAAATTCTTTCACAAAAGAAAACAACCCCCTCCCACTTCCTTGCCTTTTCCCTTTTCCATGAGGGAGTGATAGTTATTACGAAAGTCCATAGATCAAAGTTTATATTCGTCCCACGAGACGAGTGTAATAGTAAGAATTCACCGCAAAAATTTACCTTGCCTATTATAATGGGTAAGTATTCTTATCCCCACCCCTGACAAATACCTATTCTATGCACTCATCTCACCATCATCTCTTCTACCCATCATACCAGCCTTCCTCTCATTGAAGGAAAACACTCGATTTGTGCATATTGAATATATCTATCTCCTTCGCCAGACACCTATATCCTGCAACCTCACTTTCGTATGTCTTCCCAAATCATGATGCTTGAGTCAGATAGGAGAGCATGCGGGGAGGAGGGGTAATCTCCCCCGGACATGTTCTCTTGAGGATATACTCTGACTTTTCATCATATCTCATCTACACACCACCCACCTACATATAATGTGGGGTAGCACTGCATCACCTCACACTCAACCCACCCAATCACACTTATCACTCTCTCATTAATACCTTGGAACTGCTTTTCCCTCTCTTTTATAACCTCCTTCCATCTTATCTTTCTTTTACACTCCACTTTATTCACTTGAGTATAAGCCGGGGGGGGGGGGGGTAGCATTGCATTTTCTCCTATTCAACCCTCCCCATCATCCTATCACTATAAATGTCATTCACTGTTCCCCTTGACACTACTTTTTCCCTTTCCTTCCTTTTATACCTTTCCATAACACTTTCCCGTACAACCCTCTCTCAACAATAAGCAAAATTTATTCTGTAATATCTTCCTATGCACACTCCATATAAATATACACAGGTCAACCAATCAGCACAAACCATTGCTCAGCTCTGTTTAGACAGGATTTCGTCCAGCAAACCTCTTGAGTGCTATGCAAGATCATGAGTGGTGTGATTGGGTCAGGCAAATCCAAGCAAGCTCAAACAGATGATGACAGCATTAAATATTCTTTTCTACTCTAGGCACAAGGCCTGAAATTCTGGGAGAAGGGGCCAGTTGATTAGATTGACCCCAGTAAGCAACTGGTACTTAATTCATCAACCCTGAAAGGATGAAAGGCAAAGTCGACCTTGGTGGAATTTGAACTCAGAATATAAAGACAGACAAAATACTGCTAAGACAGCATTAAATATTATAACACTAATTTAACTAAGTCTGAAAAGTTCTGTGTTAAAAATATTGTGAGAAGTGGAGAATCTAATATTTCTGGTTCTTGCACTTGCCCTTCATCTGAAAATGAGGAAGTGAGATAAAATGGTGTTGCTACAATGTTTACTTACCACAACCAAAAAGACAAGACTAATTCTTCTATTTCTCAATCTCAGGTAGAGGGCAATGGACATAAATTTTAAATTCTTCACTCCTCACAACAATTGAACTTATCAAACTTTTCCATCAGTTTCCATGGAATCCAGATTTTAACTTCTTATAGAAAAAATGGGATTCTCACAGCTAGGATACTTTTGATCATAAACCTGCTTAATTAAGGCTGATTGAAAACTAAACAGCAGCTGAATTAGTAAAAAGTGGCATCCATTAACTCTTCTCATTTCCTCTCATTGCCTGTTTGTTTCCCCATTTCTATGCTTCAATCCTATTTTATAGCCATTTAATTTTCATAATCCCTTCACAGATGAAGGAGCCTAGTCCATATAGTTATAATTCATTTCTGCTACACCGACTTATTCTAATTCATAAACTCTATTGAACAAGATCTTACCAATACAGACTGGTTCATGTATAACAGATAATTGGAGTGAGTTTAGTGGCATGAAATGTTCGGTTTGTAACAAAGTTTCAAACCATGACTTTTGGACAAATAATCTCAAACCTTGATCATTAACCCTGTATAAACTCAATAATAATAAAACAATTATTTTATGGCAATTACTAATTTCACGCCTCCACTGTAGTTTTACAGCTTAACAAATATGAATTATTTTCTGTTTCTGCATTGTTGCAAGGAAAATAAATTTATAAATAGATTCCATTGCATAAGTCAAATAATAAATGCTTTTCTTAAGCTGAAAACTGTCAGTTAACTACAAAACAATCTGCAAGTTGACATATCAGAAATTTCAACCGAGACCCAATAACCTAAGTAATGAATAAATCTCACTACTACATTTTTTTTTTTTTCAGATTGCATCAATTCCATTTTATTTATCAATAATCATTTTATAAGACTTGAAGAGATGGATAACAAAGTTACTTCAAGCAAGATCTAAACTCTGAAATAAGGATATGAGCTAAATGTAATAAATAGCAATATACTGTTGTCTGAAACAAACGTCACTGGTGATTTCATCAGTTCTTTAATCCAATGATTTCTGAATGACATACATAGCTTAGGTTAATATATAATAGTATTAAAATATTCTACAAGTGAAAACACCCTAACAGAAGTGACTAATCAGGTCTGGAAATTGTTGATTAAAATTATCTTTCTGCAAAAGACTGTCATCTTTCCAAAATCAATAAAACATTATCATCATCGTTTAACGTCCATTTTCCATGCTGGCATGGTTTGGACGGTTTGACTGAGGACTGGCAAGCCAGAAGGCTGCACCAGGCTCCAATCTGATCTGGCAAAGTTTCTACAGCTGGATGCCCTTCCCAACGCCATGTACTAATTAAATACTAACTGGTATTCTGTTAGTTACAATGATGAGGGTTCCAGTTGGTCTGATCAACAGAACAGCCTTGTCATGAAATTAATGTGCAAGTGGCTGAGCAATCCACAGGCACATGTATCCTTAACATAGTTTTCAGTGAGATTCAGCATGATACAGAATGTAAGGCTGGCCTTTTCAAATATAAGAACTATTCATTTTTGCCAGCTGAGTGGACTGGAACAATGTGAAATAAAGTGTTTTGCTCAAGGACACAACACACCGCCAAGAAATACAATTACAACCTTACAATACCCTCAACCACTATCAAGGATGAGATCTTACAAGAGCTGACAGTATTTTAGTAAGTGAATACACAATTACTACAGATTGAGTCAACAATATGATGCCTGAGTAAGAAGGAGAATGGTAAAGGTGTTACTGAATGGTCTTAAATCAATAATAACTATGATTATATCAACTATTCCACAGTACTGCTTTAAGTCCCTTGCTATTCTTGCTATATATAAATGATATCTTCATTAATCCCATCCTCTTCATTAAAATGGCTTGCAGATGATGTCTTGATGTGCAAACCTAAAATACTAACACTGATTATCATTCTTTTTAACAAAGTCTCGTCTATCATCATTAGAAGCATAGGTCAATACATGGCAAATAAAATCCAGTACCTCCAGAGATGAAGTAGCAATTAGCCTCTTGGAATATTGGAATATGCCCTACTCATACTAGCTTGATGATATACACCTAGATAGAATTAGCTAATTGAAGATAGCTCAGTGTCATCATCACTCAAAAACTGATTTTGGACTAAAGTTTACCTCAATAATAAAAGAATGTAATAAAAGTTTACACATATTTACGAGGTCTCTTTCTTATAAAACACAACTAAGATCTTTAGTGATAGAAAGGAGACTGAAAGGTTCATGTGCACAAAATCTTGCAAGACCCACTGACAGTAGATCATGAAAAGATATTGAAAACAAACATGGCATATACAATTTTTTGTCTCTTTTTTTCAGGAACAGCTTTATGTATTGATTAACAATCAACAGCATTGGAAAGCATAAAGATTAAAGTTGTAGTTGAGAAAAAGTTGGCTGACACAAAGGACTGGAAGCAATCTGAATATTGGAAAAGAGTTACCAGTATCATGACGCTTTGCACTGAGTATCAAAATGCTAACATTATGACTGCTGCTCAATGCCTGTTGAAAACTGTAAGGGCTGTAAGACGTGACATGGACAGCTGCAACAGAGACTATGGAGTCATGGCTAGCAGATCTTCAGGCTCAATTCAGACTGCTATATGAAGCTGCTGAAGACTGTGGTCAATCCCTGGATGGAGAGGGTTGCTGCTGGAAGGAGAATATGGCTCTTTGCCATACTCTCTTTACTCTCTTTTACTCTTTTACTTGTTTCAGTCATTTCACTTCGGCCATGCTGGAGCACCGCCTTTAGTCGAGCAAATCGACCCCAGGACTTATTCTTTGTAAGCCTAGTACTTATTCTATCGGTCTCTTTTGCCGAACCGCTAATTGACGGGGACATAAGCACACCAGCATCGGTTGTCAAGCAATGCTAGGGGGGACAAACACACAAATATATATACATATATATGACGGGTTTCTTTCAGTTTCCATCTACCAAATCCACTCACAAGGCTTTGGTCGGCCCGAGGTTATAGTAGAAGATACTTGCCCAAGATGCCACGCAGTGGGACTGAACCCGGAACCATGTGGTTGGTAAGCAAGCTACTTACCACACAGCCACTCCAGCGCCTCCAGAAATATTAAAAAAGTAGTTATTGGAGAATTTCTACAACTTCGCCATCCCCAATTTCTGATCTGCTAATTACTCCAATTGTAATCCTGCAGATTACTATGTGTGGGGCACCATTGAGACAGACAGACACCAACTGCTCTGCCTGCAACATGAGGCCAAGCTGGTGGCCAAGATTAAGGAGATGTTTGAAGATCTTCACAGGGACACTGAAGAATGCACAAGTCAGGTTCTGGAGCCTTTTTTTTGAGGTCGTGGTGAAACCTGAGAGCAGCTACTTTAAGTAAACTGTTATCTCCCAGGCATAATCTAGTTGATATGTTTTCTTTTCCTTTTATGCAAACTATCAAATTTAGAAAGAACATCTTGCAGTATCAGTACTGGTATTTTAATTCGCAGAGAAAAATCTGATTATAAAAACAAGCATTCATTCTTAAATCGCATGTTTAACAGTGTACTTAAAAGGAATATACAATTTCCACAACCAATCACTAATGGCAGAATATAACTAAAACATCGCTCTTTCCATCGCTAGACTGAGAACACTTGTTCTACGATTAAGTATGACTTCTGATACAGACCTAGTAACTTACGAGTTAAAACTGAGTAGAGAACAGAAGTGTAGAATAAAGCATCATAAATGTTAATGGTATTATAATTTACGATGCCCATATCGTGAAATGATTTTTTAAATGCATCGTGGACAAATTGACACCACTTCAGTTAGGGAACTAAATAACTGACAATTGTTTTGGTAAGTAAAGCATTGAGCCAGATGCCTTACCATTTGGGCCAACTTAATTCATAAATAAACTTCTGTTTTACAAGCGTACAGTTTACAAAGGGTGGAGATGGATCTGTTGGAAACAGCCTAAAGAGGTCCAGTCAAGCATACATTTATTTTTTAGCTTACAATTTTTTTTTATTTCTCGTGCGATTTCATATAAATTAAAATTAAATACAGCCAGTTTTAAAATTTGAAAAATAAAATTAAACTATCTAAAGTTCTAATTGCTTGGTAAGCATTAAAAACCAAGTTGTAATAGTAGGCGTGTCAAGTTTGCTAAGAGTTCACTTCCTGTTTCGGAGGGAGGGAACCGGCGAAAAACTGTACAATTCAGAACCATGAGTTATTAAACACGGAGCATTTATTCTCCCTCTCCCTCAACATGAACTCACCTCACATAGTGATAAAAATGGAATAAAAATATAGGAAGTCGTGGCATTGATACATTTCCAAAGAGCATTAACGCTCTCAGTAAAAAAAAAAAAGTCATACCAATTAGGAATATAGGCCAGACACAACATTAGCAGAAAACAGCTCTGCGATGTTTATAATAGTACTTTATATATATCTCTCTATGAGCCTGCTTACAATATATAACTGCATTCCTGACTATAATGTATTTCTATCTGTACTTAAGTAAATTTTAATTATATTGTGCTCGAGCACATATTTACATTTAAAAACAATTGAGTCAAGATCGATGATCAGTTGTTTCTCTCTTTATTACAAATACACTTGTTTTCAATGCCGAGAACCAGTTAGGAGGAACTAAACCTAACTCCATATATTACATGGTCCTTCGTTTGAAAGATCTTTAAAAGATTTGGAACTGTTACAGAACTATCATATTCCTCTCCCCAATACTCCCGAGAAAAAAAAACATGAACATAAAACACGATTTCTGAAATATATCTGCAATATATTGCACTCGAATAGAAAATCAAATTAACTTATGATCTTTTTATTACACTCTATACACTGAATAATGTAAGTTTTTGTTGCCCATCAATAATAAAGATATACGGGTTGCTTCTCCATTCCGTTGTGTATATTCTTTCAAAATAAGTTTTCAATTCTTACAATTCAAACAAGTAACCCAAATTTAAGTTAAACTTACCTCATATATATCTGCTTTCTTCATAACGTGTCCATTATTCCTTTCAAATAAATCTTTCTTTCTAATAAGTTGTTCAGGCAAAGGTACGATAGATCGAACTGAATGCGAAGAATGTCGGCTTTTTTTTCTGCTGGGAGCAACCGATGTATCCGTACACAGTTTTTCATCACCGATATAATGAATAACAACTTTCTGATCACTGTCCAGTAATCTGTAGACATGCTTTTGAAAATTGTTTTTTTGTCCTTCTTTGGTCATTAAATAGAAGAAACTTTTCCGTAAAGCTGGGCGTCTGTTGAGGGACATAGTCGATGTACCTCTGTTCGACCAACGATAGCCATCTGTTCGCCAATTATCCAAATACATACGAAGTCTAGGTTGGAATAAATAGATTTCTCCCCCGGCAGGACGATTTGGAATTTTTGATACAAAGTTCGAACTTGGAAGACATAAAAGCTTCATAGCTTCTATTGTCTCAAGTCTTGTATATCTTCTTCTTGTATAAGGCTCCATTATTATGATCCTGTTTCCTTCGTTAAGTTCGGGTATCAAAACTCCAATACAGTAATTTATATGAAAGTTATATGTGAACAAATAAATCTCACGATAAAAATTTTAAAACCCTATAAATTTCAATATTCAAAAATATAAATTCACAATATCAAATTCTACACTATCGCACTATTTATTGAGAAAAATAAATTACTTTCTATTTGTAGTATGTTAACATAATCACGAAATTGTTGCTGAGTTTATGTAAGATACTGTCGAGATTTAATATCTAATATTACTAACTTGAAATTCTGTGGCGTGATTTTTAGTGGAATTATACAAATTAAGAATAATAAAATATAAACAAAAGCAATCAAAGCTGACCTCAGAGAGAGAAAAAGAGGAAGAGAGAGAAAGAGTAATTTCATCTGTGACGGTTCAACTCAGTTGAGGTCCGGATGGTTGGTTGTTGAATAGAAGAAAGATCAGAGTTGGGTCGAATAGTTGCATGACATTTAGTTGGATCTAGATCTACAGACGAAAAAAATCTGTCGATTTACCCTGAAAAATAACTTTCTCATAGTATTATTGTCCTGCAAAGTCATTTTCACGCCACTCAGCAACGACTAAGAGCCGCTAATGTGGTCATTCAACCTACTAGAAATAGCAGTCGAATCTTTCAAATGACACCCTCAAAGGTTGTTTAATGTTTCCTGCATGCGGGAATGCGTTTAATCATAGGCCTATTCGATCAGAGTTGATTTAGGGCTAAAAAAACAACTCCTGAGTCTATATATCTATGCTTGGAAACAATGGTGGGAAGAATGTTACAACTGAAATCCAATATACAGTATCAAAAAATATACTTATCTGCACAAATAATTATATAAATAGGAATGTGGATAAATATACACATGAATAATATTTCGCTTTTCTCTTAGTTATATAAAATATATAATCCAAATTATTCCATGAATGTAATTTCAGCAATATAATTTATGATTTTTCTTAAGCATCTCACGTAAGTTTTAACAAGTTAACAATTCAGATTTTGTTCTATTTTGTATATCTTTTTCTCCTTTTGTTTCTTAGATATCTAAACGTACAATAAAGCCAATTTAGGACGTGATTTTCTAAGAAAATTATGTACTGGAGTCAAACAATGAAGCAGCTTGCGAAGAATTTTGTCTCACGATCACGGCAGAACGTGTCACGACTTCACGAGATAAAGATAGCAATAATGGCGAATGGAATAACAGAATACACTAAATAAGGGAATGAACGAATATAAGAATGAAGGAATAGCTTCACTCACTTCTTTCGTCTAGACGCAAGATTAATCGATTGAGTCAGTTAAATTAATCCAATATATAATACTGGTACCTGTTTTATTGACACCGGATAAGTGAACGGGAAAATCGACAGAGATGGAATTCGAACTCACAACGTAGAATAAATGTAAAAAATAATTTTGTTTGGCTCACAACGTTATTGTCTGGGATTTTTTATAAATTTCTTTACATTATTTACTTATTCAACGTTTTAAAAAGTGAGGAAATGAGATTGCAGGAATGATATATAGACTACAATCGGGAATCGGAACTAGGTCACATATTCAGCTAACTGGTAGATTAATTCAATAACAATGATAATGTCGGGGGATTGTACTTATTTATCGTAAAAGGTGAACAAAAGCGTCGTTGGTTGGTTACAGGTTTTCAACGGGCCAATCACCGGTTTATCTCATTTCTGATAGTGAGAACGACCAAGAAGTGTCTGTAACTCGGTGCAGAACAAATATGGCAAGGGACTTTCGTAGGGGAGCGTTTTGTTTTTTGGTTTTCTCACATTTATATCCTTCATCGATTTATAACAAATCACATACACCCAGACATATGCATGTGTCTGGTATATGTATGTATATTATGTATTAGGTCGTCAAGTATGAAATTTGTAGTAAGATATATAGTAAACTTTGTCAGCTGCTCATTTTGCGCCATTATTATATCTTGACAATCTTTATTTTTTTGTTAGAAAGCTGACACATTTATTTCTTTATTCTAACTCATTTTGTGCTTTATAAAGTATTTATAAATCGTTTTTTACTGTTTTTGTTTAGAGATGGATAAGTCAGAAATTCGTACAGTTATGAAATATGAGTTCTTTCTTTGAAATGCAGCATCACAGACAGCTTGGAATATTAATGGAGCATTTCATTCTAATTTCATATTAATGGAGTATTTCATGCTAATGTTATTACACAGCAGACATTTTACGATAAATAAGTACAATCCCCCGACATTATCATTGTTATTGAGTTAATTGGTTTGCAAAATTTCATTCCGGTAACTGACCTCACAAATGAGCAATGCTGTCGTCCAGAAACAAAGGTGGATAATGATGAACTGAAAGCCACTGTCGAGTCAGATCCATCTCAAAGTGCCTGTGAATTATTGTTGTTTGGTGTTAGCAAGCAAACAATATTGACTCACCTAGTTCAAATCGGTAAAGTGAAAAAGTTGGATAAGTGGGTTCCACATGACCTCAATGAAAATCAGAAACAGCAACGTTTGGAAGCCTGCATTATGCTACTTTCTTGTCACAAAAATGAATCATCTTTGAATTGAACTGTAACATGTGATGAGAAATGGATCCAATACAACAACCATAAACGTTCAGCACAATGATTAGACAAAGATGAGCCACCAAAACACAGTCCATAAAGCAAAATTCATCAAAAGAAGCTGATGGTGTGTGTATGGTGGTCTGGTGCAGGTGTGATCCATTATGATTTCATTAAACCTGGCTCATCAATCACGGCCAAAGTATACTGCAGCAAACTGGACCAAATGATGCAGAAACTTACAAAAAAACCCAGCCTAGATTAGTCAAGAGATCCACTCCTATTTTATTGCAAGACAATGCCAGACCACACATTGCAAAAATGACATTGGCGAAACTACACAGGTTGGAGCTGGGAGTTCTCCATCATCTACCATACTCACCTGATCTCGTCCCCACTGACTACTACTTCTTCCAGAATTTGGATAACTTTTTGATAAAAAAAATTTTTAATTCCGACGATGCTGTAAAACAGGCCTTCCAAAATTTTATTGACTCTAGATTGCTAGGCTTTTACAGTTCCGGGCTAGACAAGCTACTGCTGAAATGGCAAAAGTGTATTGACAATATGGAGGCATACTTTGATGAATAAAATTATTCCTTGTATTTATAAAACATTAGCAAACTTTTTTTTTCTTTTCTATAAATGTCATACTTGACGACCTAATATATATGTGTTTAATTTCTATCTTTCAAATACTTCTCGTAAAGCATTGATCAACTGAAGTTGTGGAAGAAGATATTGTTCAAAGTTTTGAGCAGCAGGATCGAACTTGAAACCACATGGGTATAGAATGAATTTCCGAACCACACAGACTTTCTGTGTTCATTCTTGCTTTGTAAGAGATTTAATCTAAGACTTGAGTTGAAACTGAAAAGCTGACTCATTTAACCATTTAAAATACACACACACACACACACATATATATATCATTACAATAATGAAGTGTCAACAAGTTTTGATGCTCATCTGCAACCTTATCATAGCGTGATCTTATGTTTCAGATGTATACCAAAACTTTTTGATACTTTATAGTATACAGTATAATTAAGAAATAAAACAAAAATGAATGTAATGGTATATATGTATGTGTTTAAATGAGTGATATGACTATTCTACTTGAGAATAAATGCATCATCATGTATTCTGGGAGGAAAAACCCAGCTTTTACATACACCCTCAATAACACCAATCTTAAGAAGTCTGTTAGTGAATGTGACCTGGGTATTATTGGTCAAGAAGGCCAAGGATGTCTTAACATCACTAGTAAGACCTTTGTCGGGTGCTCTCCAGCTATCTATTTAAATTGCATATGACTATGGTATGTCCACATCTAGAGTTTGCATCACCCCTCTGGAACTCCTATAAGCATATCATTCTCGTGGAAACTGTTCAGAAACATCCAACCAGACGAATACCTGCCATCAGGCACCATATTCTGAACATCTTACTTCTCTGGGCATGGACACATTAAAGCTCTGACATTTGGCAGCTGACTTGGTAGACACCCACAAGATTACCCACCATCTTTCCAACAACAACCTTGGGCACTTTTTTGAATTCCATACATCTAACACTCATCAAAAAACAACATGGCACCCATGACTTTCAGAAACATTTTTTCATGGTGAGAATTGCTGAAGCATGAAGTAAACTACTTGCATCAGTTATTAACTGTCAAGACACTATATCCTTCAAAACTTTCATGCTTCCTGAAATTCATCAATAGTGTACATGATGTCCCCCCACCCCATTTCTTCTTGCTTTTTTCTCTTTTTTAAGACTTATTCACGGTTCACTTCCTGTGCATATTCTATGTACTGTTCATGCAGTTTTGGTTACTTTTTGTGATGCACCTAAGCACTGTATACATTAAGTTCATTATATATATATATATATATATATATATATATATATATATATATATATATATATATATATGATTTCTAACATAGGCACAAAGTTATACAAATATATATTAGTGACAGAGGCAGCATTAATACCAAGAGGTAATATTTATCTTCACTTAAATGTGGATGTTCTGTTTGAACAAACTATACTGCAGTAGATACCATGAGAGAAACTGTCATATTGGCTTTTGGTGCAAAATACAAGCTTGTTTATATCTCCACCACCTCCAGTGCTGAGACCACTAGATCATGTGTTTTTGACCTTCCTTAGTCTTGTCAATGATGGACGTTTGACCACTAGAGACAGCAGTAACTCATTTCCCTGCCAGCAATATATAGAAAAACAGTGCCAGAACTAGTGCTGGTGTCATGATTAGCCAGTGGTGGATTGTCTAGTTGATTATATCAACTCAAATATGTGCCTGATACTATTTTATTGACACTGGAAGGATGAAAGTTAAAGTGGGCCTTGATAGGATATATCAGAACATGACTCAAAACTGCAAAATATTTCGTCTGAAATTCCACCAATTTTACTATCCACTACCCTAACAATGGTGATAATAATTGTTCTGTGTTATTGTCAACAAGGGGGACATGACGAGAGAACAGGACAGGGACAAATCATAAATATGGTGGAGATTTTACAGAATCAAGCATGAAAAACAGCATAAATACAAAAGAAGAACTGGAAAAAAGGCCCACTTGAGTTGGGGAGACAATCCGTTTGAGTCACTTGAGAAATTCCACTGATACCCTCTCTGATAGGGGTAAATATCATTACCCAGTGGCACTTTTTGGCCTACAGGCACATCTTGAGAACAGATTCATACTTGGCACTCTCACTCACTTTTCAACAAAATTGGAGGGCAGCACTTCTCTTAACCCTTACCTTCCTTACCATAGAGTAATTGAAGAAATTGAAAAGGAAAGAGATTGTCATTAGTCCTTTCAATCCCAGCCCCTTCATTGCCTCTGTTACCATAGCTACCAGATAGAGGGAGACTGTATACCTTCTCAGTCCAAAGAAAGGCAGCAGAGCAATATTTAAATGGACCTAACCTCAATGAAATCTGGTGGAGTAGCACTGCCAAACCAGGAATTTCTGGAAGTTGACAATGCTAAAAGGTTAATGCTCAGCTAGCTGCATTGCCAAACTGGTAGAGGATTGTAGAGCCTGACGACATTCCAGATGGTTGGTGCCCAATCTCTGTCATTGCTTTGCAAGCTCTAGTAAAGAGACAAGCAGTGAAAAAACATGCCTGAAAAATAGTAGTTACACCAGCTTCCTATAGAGGAAAATCTGTGGGTACTTGGCCATATCCGACCAAAATATTCTACTTGCTTTATCTTCTAACTGGTCAGATCTGGCCTTTTACACCAACCCTCTAGTGTTACTTTAGAAATAAACATTCATATCATCAAAATCTCAAAGCTATGAAATAATGCATGATGAATTCAAAATAATGTGAATGCATGAGCATTACATTTGACAGAGTAATCTGAATGCTAATAGGTTAAATCAACACCAGTATATGGCTGGTACTTATTTTATTGACCTCAAATTGATGAAAAGTATGGGATTTGGAATCATTACCTTCCTAAACATCAGAGTATAAAGTCAATCCACAATTATTTTACTAACAACAATAATAATATGAATCAACTCTCATGGATTGTGAGCAAATGAGGTTTATTTTCCAACATAGTCCCCCTGTTGGTCCACACACTTCTTCCATCAGTGTTACATTGGTGAAGAAGCTTTCATTCTGTTGGTCAAAAAAGTCAACAGCAGATATGATGTCGTTATCACTGCGATACTGGTTCCCAACCAAATGTCTTTCCATGCTGAGGAACGGGTGATGGATGGAGTCAAATCAGGAGAATGATCAACTAGTTCAAAGCCACAGATATGCACAGTAGCAATTGAAAGTGAGGACTTGTGTGCTGGAGCATTGTCCTGATGAAACAAGACCCCTTTCATCAGCTTTCCTGGGCTTATGATCTTGATAACCTTCCGTAACTGCCTCAGCAAGTGACATAGTACTCTCCATTGATGGTGTGGCCCTTTTGAGGATAGTCAATAAACACAATGCCATTTGATCCCCAAAAAACTGAGGCCATCATCTTCCCTGCAGAAATGACCTTGGCCTTCTTTGGAGGAGGTGAGGAAGTGTTTCCACTGTATAGATTGTCTGTTTGTCTCAGACTCAATGTGATGAAGCCAACACTCATCCTGGATTAGGAAACATTATTCAAGGAAACTAGCTGGATCTGCCTTAAACAATGCCAGATTTTCCTGTGATGTGATTAGCCTGGTGCACTTTTGATCAGGTGTCAGAAGATGTGGTACCCACTGAACAGAAACCTTCATCATGCCAAATTCATTGTACAGAATATTCTCAACTCTCTCAAGGGATATACTAATAGCATTGTCTGTTTGATCCATACTCAATTGCATGTCATCCATCACCTTGTGGTAAATATGATCAATGTTTTCTTCGGTAGTGGCAGTTGCAGGTTGACCTTGGGTTGTCTTCAAGATTCTCTCTTCACCTCTTAAATTCAGCCGTCCACTTTTGCACTATTAATAAATCTGAAACGCTATCCCCTAATGTAGCAACCATGTCAGTATGAATGTCCTTGGGAGTTAAACGGTTTTTTTTTCAGGTACTTGGTAACATCACAATAACAAATTTTGTCAATTTCAAGAGAAGTCACTACTACTTAGATTTGAAATCTTCTTTGAAGTAAGATGTCAGTTTATAAGAAAAGAAACAGTGCAGTTAATAAGAAATTGAAATTAATGCCTGCAAGTTTTCACAGAACTTTTTTCATGAACTTTTCAGCTCACTTTTGTATTAGTGCAGCATAAAACAAAGCAAATACGCTTCTATTAGCAACAAATTTTTGCAACATCTATTTTTGTTTTTCTTAGAAAGAATATTTATAGGCAAGATTATCTGCTTTGCTTAAAATTCTCGCTTTCATGGAGATATATTCTGAAGGAATCTCCCATCCATCCAAGAAAATTCAGATTGAGACGGGTTTGCATTTAGTAGTTAATGTTCTAGATAATTTTCACTCACTCAGTATAGTATCTATTTCCAGTTTGGCATGCACCACTCAGTGCTTGAAACAGTATTTAAGAAGTAAAGTAAGTTTAAATTAGATAAAATACAGTTAGTAACTATTGAATGTAGTTGTTAACATAATGTATAACAAAATTTGCTTCATATAAATTCAAAGATATGTGCAATACAAATATTTATTATTATCTTGAAAGGTAAACAAGTTTGCTTTTTTGAATATGCTGTTTATGTAGGAATTACAGAACTTATTGAATAAGAAATGAATTATAACATTTTAATTAAGAATGAATAGGAGATGTGATCACATCTTCACTTCTGAAATCTTTCCCAACAATTGTGACACCTCTAGTAGTAGTCCTGATATGACTAAGTAGTACTTGTGTCCTTTCTTTAGGGTGTTTAATCTTGTTTCAATCCTGGAAATATAAATTATTTAACTGCTGTTACATTTCTAACTTAAGTAATGTCTACAAATTAAGTTGCTTATTTTTCTTTTTTAAAAAACACAAAAAATATGAGATAATAGACAACAACAAAGACTGCTAACTGTATCAAACAGGGCTAGCATAAAAAATTAAACTGAGCCTGTGTAGGAGAAATACTGAAGTAATGTTGCAAAGTATGACTTTGAGTTAGGAATGATGAAGGATTGCAGTAAATGAAGAGACATTGTGTCAAAGCAGACTTGTCCACCATGGAAAACAATGAAAATCAAATAATGATAATGATGTTAAATCATTCATATCAGGCAGACTAGGATCAGAAAGAGTACCTGCCTTTAATGTTAAATATAACTGGTTTGTTAGGGTTGTCTAAATTTTAGGTGCTGGCCAACCTACTGAAGGAATTGGTGACAGTTTGAATGTTATCACTGATGTTGAAGCTGTCCTTCATAAAGCCATTTAAATCTCAACAGTCCAGTTCTCATTGCTATAAAAACATGCCATAGAAAAGCTAATCACTCTATGTAGTAAAAAAACATTGTGTTCCACTGGGGAGAAAAGAATAATCATTAACATGTTTTGTTCAAGATATGGTAAAAATGGCCGTTGACGATTATTCTCAGAAATTTTAATCAGTTAATGTAACTACTAATGGCTTTTTCTCAGAAAACAGAAAATATAATGATTAAATAGTTTTAAGGACTATTTTGAAGAACTCTCCAAAGAATAAATTTTCCTGATACTTTCAGTGAGCATATTGCTTATTGAGGTTAATATTTAATATCTCACAGGTAAACCAATTTAAATCTCAGACTCTTTGGGAGCAATAAGATAAGTTGTAATGAAAAATTCTTGTACCTACTGACAAAGGTTTCATCTTCATGAAGAATGTCAGGAACGAATAACTAAAGCACATCCATCCACATGGTGTTAACAATAGCTGGAAATTATATGTGCATGGAATAAATGAAATGAAAATGCTGAGCTAGGAATTGAACTTGCATTGCAAATTCAGTTATCTAAGAGATTCTCACCATTGTATGCATTTTGCACATGAGTTATCAACTGGAACAACAGTTATTGATTATTTCACTTTTCTTTTTCCTCTTAAATAAAAAACTCTTGTGTTTAATCCAAATCAATTATTATACTATTAACTGTTATTTGTATTTAGTTGGAGGATCTACATCATTTGCAGTCTCAAATTAGTGCTTATAATGCCCAGTATTACATAATCATGATATATTATGAGAAACTTTTGACTGGATAACATTTTGCCAGTAAACTGAGTATACGTACCTACAAAATTGTTAATTCTATATAAAAGTATGTATATTTAGCCTCGATCGAAAATAAATTTTAGAGTTTAATTTCATACTCTGTGCACTGCTCTATAATTTTCTACAGCAAAGTTGTATCTGTGTTTCTTTGGTCACTCTCATTTATTAGTGTTTTATTTATTTTCTTTCACTCTATCTACCATTTACTCTCAGTGGTGAACTGTTGGTGCTGAAACAATGTGGTATGAATGGCTAACATTATAATGAGGCAAATTTAAATGTGGTTTTCTCAAATAAATGTCAATACTGTAGTGACTCTTGAAGAAGCTGTAATAAAATAGACAATTATATTCTCATGTGAAAGAATTCAATCTTTGTACTGCAAACCACTTAACAATTTCCTAGTTAATTTGGCACTGAACCACAGTCATTTTCTTTCTTTAGTTGAATTGTGGTAGTAGTAGTAGTAGTCTAGTGCATAGATTTTTTTATGGCTTAGTCAGGAAAATGGGTTGTGACCGAAACCTTGGTAGGAGAGAGATGGACTTACATGGAGAGAGTTTCAGAGGCCATTGTATTAACAATACAACAGGTAGACCAGAGACAGAATATCTGAGGGTAAAAAGTTGTAGTGTGTTGCCCAATCAGTTAGATAACCTTTGTGTTATATTTTGAGCTTTTGTATGTGTAATAGCAACATTGTTCCAGGTGTACATGTTGTAATCTATTGTAGGTTTTGTTTGAGCTTTGTAAAGAGTCAGCAATTGATCAATGCTGAAGAGAAAGACTAAGCATTCAGAGCAGGTTTATTTATGTTACAAGGTCACTAAGAAGAGACTGAATAAGAAGTTTAATTAAGATGTAATTCTTTTGCTTGAGCTATACTTCATCTAGGTATTCCTTGTGTTATCAGAGATTTGTTTATCTTGCAAAGAACTATCAATTTCATTTCACTCTAGGAAAGACTGGCTTCTCCTGACAGGATATTGATTCTTCTTCACAAGACATGAGTTAGTTCTTCCTCAGTGGAAAATGTCTCCTCTTCACAGCTGTATTCCTACCTCATACTTTTTTTTATAGCCTCTTAATTTAAAAAACTTTTTTGAAGAATTTTGCTTATCCCCACAAGTAGATAGAGTGATACTGTTGAAATAGTAATCTCTGGTCATTTAGTTTAGTTATGGCTGACATCCTAGTCTTTACTGGTTGTAACTGAGGAAGGTGGTTCTTGTGTCTCATGGTTTGCTCTTGACAATGAGGATGAGGCAATTTTATTTGTCAGTTCACAAGTGGTACCTGGTGTCACTTTAAAACCAGCAACTTCTATGATCTATTTTTGTTACTTTTGTTGTTTCAGGTTTTCTATGCAGATTTTGCTTGGTGACCACACTGGTATGGTCATGTGATGCATATGGACAAGGACAGCTGCATAAAGAAGTGCTGATCTCTAACTGTGGAAGAGGTAGACCCAGGAAGACATGGGACAAGGTGGAACACCATCTTCAAATGTTGGGTCTCATGGAGACAATGACAAGTGACCAAGACCTTTGGTGATTTGCTGTGCCTGAGAAGACTTGTCAAGTGAACTTGTAGCTGTGGCCAGTGTCAGTGATGTGCAAAAGCACCCATTGGCGACACATAAAAGCACCTGTGCCAGTCACATGTTAAAGGCACCCACTACCCTCTTGGAGTCATTGGCATTAGGAAGGGCATCCAGCTGTAGAAACCTAGCCAAAAATCAAACTAGCACCAGATACAGCTCTTCGGCTTACCAGTTCCAGTCAAACCATCTAACCCATGGAAAGTGGACACTAAATGATGATGATGATCAGAAGCAGCTGTGTTGTCTAACTTGGATGTTGAATTTTAAGGTCTTCCTTTCAGCACCTTCTACAGGATCTAGTTCTGGTAGTTTTGCTCAGTCATGTCTATGATGATTCCACCCAAACACATGTAAGTTGCACCTGCACCTCCCTGTACTGTGGCAAGAAAGTCACTACAAGCTGGGTAACAAGAGCTGGTCAACATTGTCACCTGATGGTAACCCTGCTGTTCTTTCTTTTCAATTAATGTCAGAACCAGCTTATGCACAGATGTATCATATAGTTTAGGCTTGTACTTTAGCTCCAACTTCTGTTTTAAAGATGATACATAAACTGTCATATGCTCTCCTCTCAGTGAAGATTTCACTTAAAATATCCACCAGAGATTAGATGGCATAAGGAAAGCCTCCATGGCTCCTCTCATGCTTCAGTGATAGATTGTGCTAGACTTGTATACAAAATGCTGTCAAACTTCCATTCTCTTAGTAAAGTGTTCCTTGTCAATTTTTTTTTTCTTGTTTGAAAGAAGATTGCAAAGGACAGTGTTCCATTCTTCGTATTTATATTTGTTATGATGTTTGCATATATTGTTATACATGTATATATTATACACATAAATTGTTCTCTAGCTTTGTACCTTCAAAGGTAAGTAGAGCAAATTTATGCCTTACTTGGAGGAAAAAAGGTGAGGTTAGTTAGAGGAAGAGCATCTGGCTATAAAACACCTCAGTAGTATGTAGTTGTTCAACACATGCTAGCATGGACATAAAATGAACTAACAAATGAATTCTAAATCCTTGTGAAAATAATGGCCACCTTTCCTAATAGTGTCAAATCATTACTTAAATTATATTACAAATAACAAAAGAAAAATTCTAAAATTTTGGTGTAACTTATGTCTAATTCTGGTCCAGCAACAACCTATTCCTTTTTTGGGTTTAATCCAAGGAAATGGGATTTATTTTGTGAACCTTATCATTAGTGTTGGCACTGGTACCACATAAAAAGCACCCTATAAAGTGGTTGGCATTAGTAAGGATATCTGTCTGTAGAACATACTATGGAACGTAGTGTGGCCCCTGATCTTGCCACCTCATCCAGCTGTCCAACCCATACCAACATGGAAAATGGACATTGATGATGATGATGATGATGATGATGATGATGATGATGATGATGATGAGTTAAACTTAACCAACGAAGTGTCCAACCAAACACTATAAAGCCTCATTCATCTCTGCTTTCCTATGTTTAAGCCATCTCTTATCCTTATTGGTCTTAACATTTATAAAACAACTGAGCTAATATATCAGCCTGTTTTTTGTGTGAAAAGGAAGGGACAATCTCTTAAGGGAGATACTTTATAATATCTGTAGAGTTAAAATTCTGAAAATAAAGAAAAAATATAATTTTCCAACACGAGACAATGTTTTCATTCTTATCTTTGTTGGGGTAGGGGTGGCCGATTTAAATCAACACCAATACTGAAATTGTAATTAAACTGCAGACAGATGACTGGCAAAGTTGACACTTGACAAGAATTGAGTTCAGAATTTGACGGGACTAAACATGCCAGGCATTATGTAAAATGTTTTTTAATGTGCTACCTGCCATCATTTCAGAATATTAAGTAACCTATTCTTTTTGTATCTTACAAAATTGGTTCCAAATTCTTCAGGGCAGAATCATTGGTAGGCTTTGCTTCTAAAGTGTTAAACCCACTATTTTACCATTCCATAACAATTTTTTTTCTTTTAATGAGCTGAAATATGTTCCATAAGAATGTTTTACATTAATGCTGTCACAAACTTTTCAGAGAACTCATCTTTTAAAAGGCTCAAAGCAACACACTAGAGTACTGTTAAAAAATCTGATGTAAGGATGCTGCAATACACACGTACACAAATACCCAAGATCATATTGAAAAAACCAATTTGGCTGATTAACAAAAACCCATTAAAAAATGCTGTTTTGTTTCACTGTCCATTTTGTTTTTACTACACTGGACCATTTCTCAGAACTAGCAATCTGTATACCATCTCAACTCAGGGCCACCATCTTTAACACTTTTCATTCTTACTATACTACGACACTTAATCCCCTACTCAGATTTTTTCTTTTTATAAAATTCTGAGCAGCAACTGCATTTTTTTTTATTAGTCTGGGAGGACTTACAAAAAAAATCATTGCAACTACTTTTCTTTAGACTATCTTGCAAAAGTTAGTGATATTGTTTTACTCAGGGAAAGATTGGAAACTTCACACTTTGTGAACTCAACTTAATCATACAGTGGTTGTGCTTCTTATGGCAGTACATAATCTGTGTGGTGACTGATTAAATTAAATAGCATAGGGATTGTTGAGCAGCTTTGAGATGCAGTGCAGAACTAGTGTTTTTTGATATGGACCATCAACTGGATCAGAGACTAATTTTCAGACATCCTATCGTAAATCTTCAAAAATGTCTTTCTTTTTAGTGATTATTGTTTTCAAAAGAGGTTCTAATGCAGACCCAGTGCTCAGGAAATCTTGGCAATCTAAATCTTACAGTAATTTTATCAATAAAATTATTCTATGAAAATAAATCTCATGTTAGCATTAAATATTTTGAAAATGGAAAATATAACAAGTGACAAAAATTTTTGTTTCTTTTTTTTCAAGATACTTTATTACAGTTTATGGGACGTACATTAGAGGGGGGGTTATTTTAGAAATTGCCACAGATCAGCAACAACTTTCTTCATTCTTCTGTCAGCAGCAAAATTTGGGAAGCAAGCAGTAGCAGCAGAAACTGAAGGAAGTAGGCTAAGACAAAGTTTACAGGACATTGTGTTCAAATACAAATGAAAGTGTATATAGGCGTACACTAAAACACCCTCACACATTAATATAAAACACGATCTAAAAATAAAGTATTGGTTAAAAATAAACTCCAAACATAAAAAGGGCTCTGGTAAAGGTGGGAATTTTTGACCAAAAGAAACTGGAAAGAGCCAAAAAAACAAAATAAAAGAGAAAAATAAAAAATAAAGAGAGTGGCAGGTGAGAGGGATTAGAATTTATAGAATTTACGAAAAGGAAGAAAGCATAACAATATAATATTTAGTTAAAAAGGAATAAAAGATATCTAAATTTATCATAAAATTAAAAAAATTTTTCAAGCCATTAAATATAATTTTGTTAGTTTCAAAAGTTTCCTAATTGTCCTGCTTTCCATTTGTTTAACCGTGATTTGCAGATCTCCACTCTCTAAGCAGCAAACATTTCAACCACCCACTTCAGCTTTGACTACAATTCTACAGACAAAGATTGAAATAAAAGAAACATTCATCTCAGAGCCCTCTAAAGCTGTCTGGAGTACACGGCCTTCAGAAATTGTTAAGTTTTTGCATACCACCTGAGTATCAATTATATGTGCGTGTATTCATGTGGCACGGCTGCTACAATAGTTTCACAATTACCTAATGACTTTTTATTTTTTTGAAGTATATTTTATATTTCAATTTGAAATTCCATTCATCAAATGAGGACAGTCCTATTTCTTCCTAGGAAGTCTCATGGTAGGTTTGTGCCAGCCTTAGTTTGAGGTATCTAAAGCTCAAGTCATTCACTCAAATGAGCGAGTTTTATGGCATCAATATAGTTGTACAACTCCAACAATTTGGGGATGTGGAATGGGGAGGCCAGTGACAAATGATGCTGCCTGTGGATCAAACCACAGCTGTTTAGCTGCCTAATAACACCCTAAAAAACATTAAAAGGTACAGTAGATAGTGATAGAGAGAACAGAAATTCTTCACATAAAATAATTTGTTCAAGTTGAACAAATGCAGCAGAAAATATCAAAGAGAAAAATGTCTCCTCTTTAAAGTAGGTTATTTAAGAGGTTTATAAATCCTTCTTTTCAAATATTTTTTTTTTATTTATTCAGAATTTTTTTATAGCAAAGATGAAAAAAGGGGAAGGGGTTGCTTAGGAAAATAATTTATTAAATGAAAGCTATAAAAAAGCTGAACATGCAAATATATGTGAGAACATCTTAGGAAAGAAAAATACAGAAGTTTTTTTTTTTTTTCTATTTTGCACAATTTGGCCAGGAACATACAAATTTATAAGGGAGACATGTGCACGTACATAACTTTTTACACAGAAATACAACTTACTGATGAAAAAAAAAAGAAAGAAAGAAAGAGTACAACATAGTCACATAAGAGACAGAAGATTCAACACAAGTTGGCCAGCAAGGAATAAATTAGAAATAAAGACAAGAGTAGAAGAAACTACAAACTGAGAGAGCAATAGTGTGTGTGTGTGTGTGTGTGTGTGATGTTAGACTGAAACCAAACAAATGCATGTTATATATAATGTCTGTTATATGCATTCTTGTTTACTGCTCTATTTACTGAAAAAGGAGAAAAATAAGAATCTGATGATAAAAAGAATATAGCTTGACTTCATTCCTTCCCACACAGTCATTATATATATATATATATATTCTTACACATATATGCATACATACATATATATATTCTTACACATATGCTTACATATACATGCATACATATATAGATATACATACATGTGTGTATATATATATATATATATATATAATTACACACATGCACACACACACAAATAAGGACAAAATTTAAACCCTATAAAAACAAAAGAGCATTTGTGTACCTTTACAGGAAAAACAAATTAATAAGAATTGAATCAACAAAAAAAATTATTTAAACCCAATGAAAATTAGGACAGCACTTGGTAATTTAAAAAAAAGGAAAAAGGAATCACGGGTTTAATGAAATGACAGAATTGAAGGAGCTTAATTGCTAACCTAATTCAAAACAATTTGTAGAAGACATGACATGGGTGTTAACTACATTCTTCAAAATTGCAATGGGACATTGATCCATAGAGTACAAAAATAAGAAAGACCCCAAAATTTAAGTAAATTTCTCCATCAAGATAAAGAGGAAACAGTAAAGTTTGCCAAGTCAACTGTCACTGACTGAAATGTCTGGAAAAAAAAAAAACCTCACAAAAGGACACAGGGAAATCGGCGTCGCTTCTTTTTGTTCTTGCCTTTCTTCTCTTTCTGAAAGATTAAAGAAGACAGAATTAGTTAAATAAATAACACCAATTTCTTAAATTGAAACAAATCTACAAATTTGTATGAGACAATTATAGTCATGAATTAAACACAAATTTCTGGTAATTGTTTAAATGGAAATGAAAGGCATCATTGATCCTAATACAATTTAAAGTGCGATGGTACTGCTGTGAGGGAGCTTTCAAATCAAAGGTGAGCCCAAGAATTTTTAATATTTATAGATATACTCTTCCAACATCTTCTCACACACACACACACACAAAACCTTTTATTTGTTTCATTCCAATTGAAATGTAGTCTGTAGAGAAAATTAAAAAGTGATTGTGTCAAATCAAAGCATTTTGCACTTTGGAGCACTGAAACAACCAAGTGTACTCTCATCCACAGACTTGTCAGGTTTAGCATTTCTAATTTTACAATGTGCTGTTTGGGATTTGTATTTTAATTATTTAAATGAATTGCACATTATGATTGTGGCTTTTATAATTATTTAAAAATTAAATTAAAGATTATTAAGTGATGATGTGTCTTTATTTTGAAGAGTGAGCATCTATGTAATCAATGAAAAGTACAACAATGGCAAAAGACTTGCTTGGAGGAGTTCAACGGTGTGTAAACAAATGAGGCTTAAAATGGGAAAAACTAATAAATGTAACAATAGATGAATTCTTAAGTCTTACTGGAACAAATAAAAAGTGACCAAAAGGAATCCAAAATCAGATTAATGAAATTAATACTGAAGGGATTGTCTTTTTGCACTACTTCATACATCAAGAGCCCCAATGCAGAAAATCTTTGAAGCTTAATCATGGAGGAGACACAGTAACAGGTATTGTAAATTACATTAGAGAGCATGGCTTAAATCACAAGTAGTTTGTAAATATTTTGTAAGAACAACAAGTAGAACACAATGATGTCCCCTACAACACAAATGTATGCTGGTTACATTTAGAGCAAGATTGCACTAAAATATGGAATTTGAGAATTGAAATAAAACTTTTTTTTTAAACTTCCCGAAACTGTATAATAAAAACTGGATATCAGATTTTGTATTTGCTGTCGAATTACTCACACATTTCAATGAATCTGATCACAAACTTGCAAGGGAAAAAAACCCCTTAACATATGACATGTTTAAAAGCATGAAGGCATTTATGAACTAACTATTATTGTTTTCCTGAGAAATGGAAAAGAGGCAATTTATGCATTTTAAAACTTTATAGCGAAAAAGTTAAGCAATTACAATTTCAAGTTATTGGATCATCATGCTGAATTGTTCCAAAATGATACAAAGTGAACTAAGTTTGGTATCAACTCCATGTTTGTTGCTGATGAAGCTACAGCCAAGCCTCAAACTGAGCAAATTGTCTTGAAAGTGACATGCAGCATTCTGATTTGTTTTTTAAAGTTAATTCTGATCATAAAATTTCATGCTGCTTTCAGTGAAGAAAAAATTCCAAACCTAAAGGATTTTGTTAAAAAATACCTTGTTTTCTTTGGTTTAACTAACTAACACTTGTGAGCAAAAGTTTTCGATGATGAAACATAAGTCAAGATTAAGGACTATGACGACCACCAAGCATTTATCTTCTGTATAAACCATTACTGGAGGCGCAATGGCCCAGTGGTTAGGGCAGTGGACTCGCAGTCATAGGATCGCAATTTCGATTCCCAGACCGGGCGTTGTGAGTGTTTATTGAGCAAAAACACCTAAAGCTCCACGAGGCTCCGGCAGGGGATGGTGGCGAACCCTGCTGTACTCTTTCACCACAACTTTCTCTCACTCTTTCTTCCTATTTCTGTTGTGCCTGTAATTCAAAGGGTCAGCCTTGTCACACTGTGTCACGCTGAATCTCCCCGAGAACTACGTTAAGGGTACACATGTCTGTGGAGTTCTCAGCCACTTGCATGTTAATTTCACGAGCAGGCTGTTCTGTTGATCGGATCAACTGGAACCCTTGACGTCGCAAGCGACGGAGTGCCAACAACAAACCATTACTGCCTCTGATCTTAATCACTGCTTTAATAATAATAGTTTCTAACATAAATACAAAGACTGAAATTTTAAAGGGAAGGGGTTAGTTCATTATCAACCCCAGTAGTTCTAAACAGTAATAAATCAACCACAGTAGTACTTACATATTTTCTTATTTCTCTAACTAGTGTATAAAATGCTTCATCAACACCTTGTCGTGTCTTGGCTGAGGTCTCAACATAAGGGATTCCATAACTTTCAGCCATTTGCTTTGCCTGCTTTGTGTCTACTGTTCGAGTAGAAAGATCCACTTTATTACCAACCACTGAAATAAAGGAAAGAATAAATTAAATGAAAGAACGCAATAAATATGCAACAGCAGAGCAACCAATTTTAATTCACAAACAGAATACATTATTTTTTACATAGGTAAAAGTGTAAATAAATGGCTTAATCAAGATAAAGTGGCTGAATATTCTATGGATGTGTAATTCTCAGGCAGAATCAGTAGGACACAAAATGTGACATCCAGTGGGCTTCCACAAAGTTTCTGTGAATCCAGTTTCACTCACAAGGCTTATGCTGACCAAAGCTTATGGAAAAAGCACTTGCCAATGTTGCCAAATTGGGTTGCTATGAATACAGAGTAAACTTCTAATCACTTCACCATGCCTCTATCCAGACTGGTATGCTTGCACACGCACACACACACACAGTAAAGGTGCTTGGCTTAGTGGTTAAGGTGTTGGATTCACAATCTCAAGTTCATGGTTTTGATTCCCACACCATTTCATGTTGCCTAGTCCATTCAACTGCAATTAGGTAACCCTGTGATTGGCATTCTGTTCTGGGGAAATGCTGGTCTGCCCACTTAGCAAGCACGATAACATCATTCAAAGTTACAATGTAAGGAAGCACATTGTGATCAGCAGTGTATAACAACATCTGACAGTTTGGTTGATACAGTGGTGTTCTAGCCAGTCAAATCGTCCAACCCATGCTAGCATGGAAAGCGGACGTTAAACGACGACGACGACGACGACACACACTGCATGAGTTGTGCATGTATATGCACATTTAGTCCTGTGGTAAGTTTTTGGCAAACAAACTCCATGGCTTCATTTTAATTTCCAAGTTGAATCTGCTTTATTTAACTCTGTTTTACACCCACTGCCTGATATACATATCTCACAGGTACATAATTGGGGAGTTCAAGAAGTGGTTGCTTCCTGATTATCCTTACAAAAAAAAAAAGGGGGGGGGGGACTATTTTTGCCCCCTAGCTAATGAAGGTGTGGAATTATAACCATTTCTATATAACCTAGCACAAGAATACACAGCGAAAAATTGTTAGTACACAAAGATCAAGTAATTCATTTCAATTTTATATGCCCAGGGATTACAATAGCATGCATTACTGGTGTTTAATTTTCAGCCAGTCTATGAAACTATGTAAAACTAAATAATAATAGTTATAATTATTTCTAAAACAGAATCAAGGCTGCAAACATTTTCAATCACACTAGTTCCAATGTTTAACTGGTATTTATTTTGACTGTGGAAGAATGAAAAGAAAAGGCAGCTTTGATGTGATTTGAACATAAATGAATACAAGCTATTTTGTGCACTACTACTCTTCTTTGATAAGGTAATTCAATGAGAGCTGACTGGGTAAAAATTGTAGTTCCTTCAGCTGTTAGAGTCATGCTCTCTTTAGGGGGAACCATAAAACTATTGTGGCGCAAAACTAAATATATATTGTATTGAATGAATCCTAAATGTCTAGTACCCTTAAATAATCATATTGCAACGACCAGCTTTTGATTAGTTTGATAGACATGCAGACCTTGTGGATAATGTTCATGCTGCATATGAACGACAAAGGGGGAATGAAGGTCAGTATTATTGGTGTAAGTAACTTAAGCGGACATCAAGTAGGATAGGTTTGAGCAAAAGTTGACTGAATCCTATCAGGTTTTATAAGAAAAAAAGAAAACCTATCAATTAAATTCATCAACACGTGTTGTAAGGAAGCTTTCTGTTAGAAAATTTCCACTTAAGTTACTTGTACAGAACCTATAATCCAACAGCTTTGCTGGAACATTCTTACATCAACAAAGTCAAAGGCAATAACTTTGTTTTAACTGAAGTAGTTCTGAATGAGTGATCACTGATATGTATGAATGAAAGGGAAGTTACATAAATGATACATTTAGAGATTAAACATTTAAATCTTAAAGACATGATGAAGTTGTAATTTAGTTCGACATGAACTCAAATATTAGAAAACATTTAGAATAATTTGTATATTTTGACGAAAATAATGAAGATATTAATATTAAAGGACTGGTGGGCATCAAGTTTGTTTTTCATAGTAAGATTTCTGAAAACTTTCAATAGCTTAATATATTTGTTCACTAAACATTTTAGATGAAGCAGCCTGTAGTCAGCAAACCAAGCCTTGCAAATACAACTTAATAACAAACAACTCCATCCAGTGAAATACTTTAAATGCCTTGGAGGAGCACTTGACAGAAGCTTAACTTTCAGACATCTGGATAACAGCAGAAATTTACAAAAGAGAAACAAACTGATCATAAAGTTAGCTGAAACATACTGGGGGGCATCTCAAACAGTGCTAAGAACATCTATACTGGTCTTATGTTACAGTATAGTTGAATTAGGTGACCCAGTATGGGCATGCAGTGCCTATACAAATAAAATCAACACCTACCTGCATGAAACTATGCATATTATATCTGATACCATAAACTCTAGATTTTGAGTGTGAATGCACCATTGTATCAGAAACACAAATAACTGTTGCAACACCTACCATCTCAAGATGAAAATTAAGAAAAACTTTATAAATCAGTGAAAGAAAACTTTAATATTAAGGAAACCTAACCAAGTCCCTACCACTTTGGTGGGGACTTTGTTGGTAACTGCACTGAACTACTGCCTGGATTCTATCACCTAAGCAGAGAGTGGCGGACATATGCAAACAAACTTTTTAAGCTTAAAAAAACCAATTCAGTAATTATTATTTCGCAATAGTAAAAAAAAAAACTTAATTATTTTAAATTTACCAATACGTACATACAATTTGGTGATTTTGTGATTTCATTCACTAAGCTAAACTACTTTATGGTGTGTATCATAACATTTACTGTACATATTTTAATATGATTTTATATGCTTTTATCCTTATTTATTGTACAGTGGCATGTAAAAAGCACCATTCGAGTGTGGTTGATGGCAGTGCCGCCTGACAGGTCTCATGCTGGTGGCATATAAAAAGCACCATTCTCGCCAGATTGGCTCCCGTGCTGGTGGCATATAAAAAGCACCATCCGAGTGTGGTCGTTGCCAGTGCCGCCAGACTGACCCTCATGCTGGTGGCATGTAAAAAGCATCCACTACACTCTCGGAGTAGACGGCATTAGGAAAGGCATCCAAATCAGATTGCAGCCTGGTACAGCCTTCAGGCTTGCCAGTCCTCAGTCAAACCATCCAACCCATGCCAGCATGGAAAGTGGATGTTAAACGATGATGATGATGTACAGTAACATGATTTTATGTGTTTTTCAACAGTTTTCTAGTGATTTTATGATTCCAATATTTGTGACGGACGGATATAAAGTCGAGTAAAATGACAACTTCATCATCATCATCATCATTTAACGTCCGCTTTCCATGCTAGCATGGGTTGGACGATTTGACTGAGGATTGGTGAACCAGATGGCTACACCAGGCTCCAATCTGATTTGGCAAAGTTTCTACAGCTGGATGCCCTTCCTAACGCCAACCACTCCGAGAGTGTAGTGGGTGCTTTTACGTGTCACTGGCACGAAGGCCAGTCAGCCGGTACTGGCAATGGCCATGCTCAAAATGGTGTATTTTACGTGCCACCTGCACAGGAGCCAGTCCAGCAGCACTGGCAACGATCTAGCTCGAATGTCTTTACACATGCCAGGATGGCGACGCTGGTTACAAGTGCCATCACGATTTCGCTTTCCCCAACAGGTTTTCGCAAGCTGAGTTTCGTGTCCAATGAAGGAGACGATGTTGGCATGGGTGCCAGACGTCGAATTTAGTTCGATTTCAATTTCACTTGCCTCAACAGGTCTTTGCAAGCGGAGTTTAGTGTCCAATGAAGGAAGGTACGCATAAGTGGGCTGGCTACATCCCTGGCAGAGGCCTTGGATTAAGGTCTCACTTGGCTTGCCAACAACTTAAATCGAAATGATTTCAGCCGAGGTATGCCTGTATATAGTTTTATTGTTGCATACAGGACTGACTTACTAGCACACTTCTCTCAGTAGTTCAATTTCTGCCAGCTGTATAGGTTCCCTTTCGTTCATCATCATCATCATCATTGTTTAACGTCCACTTTCCATGCTAGCATGGGTTGAGGTCTATTGGTATATATTCATTTACATTAAAAAAAAATTCAGCAACATGTATTTCATAAACAAAAATCGTCTTTGGCCCCATTCTAAATAAGCTAGTGAATGGGGAAGGTGTAGAATAAGTAGCTTTTGCATTTCTCTCAGACTAGCAGATATGGTTAAGTGAACTTTGTCTCCTAATAATTCTTTCTTCACAATGGTGTTGGTGTAGCCATCTGGTTCACCAGTCCTCAGTCAAATCGTCCAACCCATGCTAGCATGGAAAGCAGATGTAATTACTTGCTGGGTAAAAAAGTTTACAATACATTAAACATTTCCTATTCGAAAAAAATTAAAATGGTACTTACACACCATAGGGACTTCATCAGCATCTTTCACTCGTTTTATCTATGATGGGGAAAATAGAACAACAAATTGGTTTAAGAATGGGGTATTAGAATAATGTTAGAGAAGAGCTAAAATAGTCCAAGACTGGTGTTATATAGAATAACAATTTAAAGCCGTCTATGCAAAGCTTTAATCACTTCATAAAATATGGAAATTTTGTTACATAAGTGATTGATCTGATTGGTAATAACTACAACTGTGATGTAATTAAGTAATAATGTATGTAATATGGTACAACTGAAGAGAAATTCTTTTAATAAAAACAGTGACAGAAGTGTGCAAGAGAAGAAACTATGTAATTAGGATATCCAATACGAATGGATGATGAATGCTGAGTGAAAAAAAAAATTCTTGAATTAATTTACAGTTGAAGGAAAGCCTGTGAAAGAATAACTGATGTGAATTTAATGATAAAGGAAAGAGAGAGAAAGAGATTAGGAACAGTAGACTGCATCAACACATAACTGAGGGAAAAACAAAAAAATAAAACAAAGATGAATTAGGGTGAAACAATGGAATATGAAGCATTTAGAAGATGGAAGAATGATTTGTAGTAACAGAAAATGGATAAAGTGACTGGAAATGAATGTATTAGCAAGTATATGTAAGAGAGGAGACTATAATGGTATGAGATCTGATGAGATACTAGAACATGGAAGACAGTTTAGATAAGATTCAATAATCTGAGAAAAAGTTAAAATCAGAGATGTTTAGTGAAATTATCTTAAATTTTATTTCTACTTCATTTGGATATGTAAACATTTGCCTTTTATATTTACAACACTTATTTCTGTCTATTAATCAAGGAGAGGCTAAGATGGCAAACACAGGACTCCACTTCATTGGATAAACTAAAAATTAAAAAAAGAAAGAGTTCTACTTTGTTTAAATGAGTTTAGAATAAAGTACACATGCTACTATGATGAATAAGCAGAGTCTGAGATGCAATTCTTTGGGAAATTTTGATTGAATGTAAGATATGGCTCCAACATCAGAAAATACTATGGGCACAGATCTAACAATTCAATAGTAATTAAGTTTAGTTAACATGCTAGTTATGTGAGTGATGATGGATTAAGAAAATAGATAATTTTAGAGAAAAAAATTCTTGAAGCGAATGCTTTCCATGAAGAATGAGAAGTGACCTAATATTAAAAAAAAAAAAAAAAAATGGTGGTAAGTTGTAGAGTCAAAAGCAAAAGTATGGAAGTAAATGGATGTGTTTTAAAAAAAAAACAACATAGGTCTTAAATAGATTTTTACCTGTTCTCGATATTGGTTGATATCCTCAAATGATTTTGTGTTGTTTACTGCAAAAACACACAGAAAGCCTTCACCTGTTCGCATATACTGGTCCCTCATTGCACTATAAGTAAACAGAGAAGGAAAAATGAAGTAGCTATAGTGATGGAAGAAATTATCACAAGTTGGACTGTTGTAGTCTTGAGCAGTGGTACACGGTGTCAAAATTAGGGAATGCAAAAACAAATATGACTAAATCATGAAAAAATAAGATATAAAAAAAAAAAAAAAGCTTGTCTGTTAGCAGAAAGCAACAAAATTACAAAGACTAACATGATAAAGTCACAACATTAAATTGCATCAAGTATTAAAGCAAAATATCTGGGAACATTAAATCTTTCCATTAATAGTATACTTTAGCATCAAAGAATGGTTTGCTCAGATAACATCAATTTACTAATTAAAAAAAAAAAATTTTTAACTCCAGGTTCCAGAAGAATTCTTAAAAAAATATTTAAAATGTGATGAAATCAAGCATAATATAATGAAATTTTAGCCCCTATATCACAATATATTACCCCATTTAGAATGGCTTAATACTTTTATTATCCTGTAAAGCCAAATCATAGTTATTTTGTACTTTTGGCCTGTCAAATCTTTAGACTTAACAAAAAAAAAAAAAAAAAATCATTTTTAACTAAATACATTAATGTGGGAAAACAAGGGAAAAGAGATGTTTGATTGATTATAGACTTACTATAAGGTACACTCATACTTCCAGTCAAAACTTTATAAAGAGACTTCCATTTAAATCATAATTACTGGGTATTCTTGCCCATTAAAATTTTAGATTTAATGAACAAAAAGATAGCATTCAACCAGTCATAATGTAGGAAAACCTGCACTCAAGCTGTTTAAGTATTTTAGGCTAAACTGAGGGGGATGTGTTTGATAACAGAATAAATCACTGTACTTATTGATACTACACACACACACACACACACACAACATTTCCAATTAATTGATATAATAGTGAGAGAATAGGTCATGCATTTTACTGAATTTGACATACATCTCAATAAAAGTGAAATTGCAATAATAAAGAAAACTCTACTTTTAAATTCTAAATTTTATTCATTAAGACTTTGTATTCAGATATGAAATTTACTAAGGCACTGCCCATAATTAAGAGATATGTTCCAAGCCATTTTCAATGGATGGTTATTTGAGACTTGTATTTCCATTAAAATAAGTCAATTTTAAAATATATGAATCTCATTCACAGAAGTCTTTAACATTTTAGCAAAGCACAATAAAAATAGATTAAGCTAATTCAAAACAAGAAACACACACACATTGAGTCAACAAGGAGATATCATCATAATTATTCAGATAATGCAGCTAATTTCAAAATAGTCAACAGTAAAGAGAGAATGGTTACAGCTGAATGTTGGGTTCAATCAGTAGCTGTTTCTGTGTTAGGTATGATTTATTTGAGAAAATTGGATGAGAGCTTAACATAATAAATCTGGTAAAATGCTCAACTGATATGAATTACACAACTAATTAATTCATTCACCTTTTCCTTATAAGGTGTCTTCTAATAACAATAGTTACTGAAATGATTAGGAAACATTACAGATAATAATGGGATTTAAATTTCAGGAAGAAAAGTTTGACTGATGGTACCTTACGATTCATGTCGTTCATTCATTTCAGGGGTACATTCACAGAAATTAGTATTTAATTCTACCAGTTACAAAATTTTCTAGCTAATTTATTGAATACTTACAATGCTATACAATTGTTAACCATGTTCCAATTGTTAACCCTGTCTATTGCCTTATCTGCTGTTTCTTTTAACATATGATAGTGTTCTAAACTTATTGAAGCACATTTTATTCCAGTATACCACATCAGAGGGGAGACAGAATGAGTGAGAGTGTGTGTGTGCATACACATGTCCTGTCCCCAGGTTTTAAGGTGGCCTTTTTGAACCATTTTCTCTGAACACTAAAAATGAATATTATAAATGACTCTTTAATTCAAAATGAAAACTTCTCCAATTATTTGGTTTCAGGTGGTCCCTTTTGAGCAGCTCTGTCAGCAGAAACTGAAAGAAGCCTGTCATGCATGACAATCAAAAGACCACTAAATACATTGTACAGCCTAAATTTGCATGTGAGCTGTTGCTCACTCAAATGTCCATTACTTGAAGTTTCTTAAACATGAAAAGACATGTAATTATTCAGTTGTCCGCCTTGAATGAAGTTTTACCTGCATGTGACTTCAAAAGGTCAGTTGTTAGTAAGGCACCTTCCCACTGATAACAAAGTAGTCATATAGAAATTGCTTGAAGTTGATGCCCTAAAATCACTGCTAAAATGTAAAGTTAGGATTAAGTTGTAAGGGGGACAACTCGGCTAACTTTTCATTAGCAAGGGAGTTTACTCCTTGATTTTTCTCTAGCTGTTTCAGAATATGCAGTCATTCTGACAAGAATATTCCTAGTTAATAGTCAAGCAGTCATACTCTTGTTATCTAAGCTTCTGCATAAACACTGAATTTACCCTATCCTGAATCTTAAGGAGTGCAGATGTTGAATGTACTAATTTTTGTGAAGAATAGACTGCGCAAAAATGCTTGGGGGAGAAACATGGTCCTTGATGTGCAAAAGGAAGAACAGATAAAGTGAATAGGCTCTGCAGGATATGTAATATTAGTGCATATGAAAGTTGGAGCAAAATGAACTGAGTATGATCAACTGCAGTGTTCAAGAAATTGTATCTGTATAGACACATATAAAAGATGATAGTCAATCCAAATAGAAGGACTCTGTGGAACAAGATGATATGAGAAGCGATGAAGGCTGAGCAGAGGAGGATAAACCACATAAAGAAGATAATGGATAAACCTATCACACACATGCAAGCATGGAAAAATAAATGTAAAATGAAATAAACAACAACATCATCTCCATCATTACCATTTGATATCTGTATTCTGTGCTGACATGGGTTGGACAGTTTGACAGGATCTGATGGGTCTGAAGACTATGCATGCTCCAATGCCCGTTTTATCATGGTTTTTATGGTTGAATGCCCTTCTTAATGCCAACCATTTTATAGTGCATATTGGGTGCTATTTTCATGGCACCAGCGTTAGTGAGGTTGCCATGCAGTCTGCAAGACTAAGATCCAAGTGTGTGTGTGTGTGGGAGGGGGGGGGGGGGCTACAATAGAGAGGAAGACAACTTTATAGATAGGAGAGAGAAATTAAAGTGTGAAAGAAAGGACCAGAACAGAACTGGCTCCTTCTGTAGAGGAGTAGAAGAGCTAAATGGTTATTCATATTATGGAAGAAAGGGAGTAACCAGAGTGGGGCTGGAAAGAGATAAAAATAGTGATGAGGTGTCAGAACGGACTTTCAAGATGAGATGAGTGGAGAGAGAAGAACAGGAAGTGTAGGTGGCTAGAGGTCGCAAGGGTGTATAGAAGAGTGAGAGATGGTTAGAGATAGGAAATGGATGATACGGTACACATACATTGCGAGGCAAGGGGAACACAGTACATAACCTTTTTACAAGGTACCCAGACTGAGAGCATTAATGCAGCCAATGCCCAACCATAAAATCTGCAGGAAATAAATGTAAGTGGAGAGAAAACAATATCTGAGGCTATGCAAGAAAACTACAACTCAGAATACAATACAGTGGGATTTAGAAGATAAGTTCTTAACCTCTTGGTCATGCTTATGGTCAAGATAGCTTGTGCCATGTTTTTGATGGTTGTTTTAGGTGCCCTTATAGTTGTGAGCAGACATGGACTGCATCTTGAAACTTCCACCATTGACGAAACATTAAGGATATGATAGCTGGAAGGATAATGAACTGTTACAGTATGAAATAAAGTGCCTTAGTCAAGGACATAATGCACTACCTGGTTTAGGAATCAAAGCCACAACCTTACAATCATAAGCCTAACAACCTAATCACAAGACTATACACTAATCTCTTGGTTACATAACCATTTACAAACACACGTGTGTGTAATATATACAGGGTGAACAAATTTTAGTGGGTCATAAATAGATGACCTAACAATGTTATGCAACATGCACCAAATTGTAACTTTTTCAAGTCTTAGACATATCAATTCAATAGTATCAAACAGCAGTTTCCATTATGATACAAAAAAGAAAAATGGCATGCCATGCTAGTGCCATTAACTGCTGGTTATTGTGTACGGTCTTCTTGAATAAGGTCAGGTCCTTCTTGTTGAGGAATAGAAAAGGGTTGTAGGCCTCTGGTAGGAGATGTGTCAGCTATGACCAAGAGAAAAATATCCTCAGTAGTTAAGATATCAACAATAATACTGGAGGATCAATGAAGGCCAGTATCAAACAGCTCTAGATAACCAGACGACAAACTAACCAACAGTTCATGCTTAGCAAAACTTCAGAGATCAATGTGACCATGTGATCCCTTGGAATGTTGCATCAAAAGTTCAAATATGGGAGGAAGGGACAGCTCTTTGATGCCAGGGACTTCGGAGTTGCTCCTGTGGACATGGATAGAATCACCTTGCTCTAGAATGCAACTGCTTCTGTGGTTGCGGAGCTATCATTGAGGCAGACGGTAGTTTATTGAAAAGCTATTTTCTTTGCTGTATCTATTTACAAGTGTTTTTCTGGGAGTATGTTGTTTTCTGCTTGGTATCTTTGTTCTTCCTTGTGTTTTACTATAGAGGAGATACTTTGCTACTCCCTACAAAGTCCAAATTTAAGGATCAGACAGCAAATTCACTTAATCTGAGCAGGCATACAATCATATTTTCTTATTCTCATTAATACAAAATATAAACATATTTCTTTAACCCTTTAGCATTTAGATCACTCTGTCTAATGTAATGTTTGTTTATTCACATTGTTTTGAAATCAATCATGTACCATCTCATAGCTTGGCATTGCTATGATGTGATTGTTTATTTTTAGAAAGTCATTGTAGGTTAGATGTGAGAGGCCAGATCTGGCTAGTTCAAACATAAGACAGGTTGAATATGTGGGCTGGATATGGCTGGTTTAAATGCTAAAAGGTTAAACTTTATACTTACTGGCACACAAGTTACATGAAGTTAAAGAACTGTATTTTGGGAAAAACAACTGATTGATCAAACATCCTACAAATTTTGGAATTTAAATTAGACAAGGCTTCTAATAAACTAGCAAACAAATAGCCATATAAAAGGATACCGCTTGAATATACATACACATATGTATAGGGGTGTGCACACATACACACACAAAATTTATATATTTATAGAAGTAGTTACCACAAAGCTTTTTCTCTGCTTAAGTGGCAATGCAGCTAACGTTCATTTTAAATTTTACAAACTGAATCTAGTAGAATGAAAATTGGTTAAGAAGAGAATTCCAAAGGAGCTGCTGTTTTAAGGACAAATAATCAGCTAAAGTACTTAGTCCAGAGTATTGCAAGTGAGAAGGGTAGAGATGAGTGAAACAAGTAGTAAGGGATTCTTTACCAATCAGTCAAACAGCTCTTTTGTTCCACAATGTAACACACATGAAAATTTTAATTTCAATATCACAGGTTTAATTAGGGAATATTGAGAGAGAGAGAGAGGGGGGGGGGAAACCATGCAGAAGCCAAAAAAAAAAAAAAAAAAAAAGTTCATATCTAGAAAATATACATTTGAAGCATGCATGAATATCAAGAATTTCAGTCCTTTAGAAATGATGTAAAGTGTTTCTAAAATTTAATGATAACTGAGAGCAGAACACTGAATGCAGATGGTAAAGAACAAGGAAGCTACAGCAACAGATTTGCAAGCTTTATAGTGAAAAGAGATTAAATCTGTGAAAAAGATAATTTATGGCAACAATATAACAAAAATCTGTTATAATTATGTATGTGTTAGTAAATTAGAAAACTACAAAGTGCCAAATGCAAACATTTTATTTTAATCCTAAATTAGTAGAAATTTGTGGAAAATATTCCAAACTTTAAGCAACTACTGATAAGAAGTTGAAACTATTGTGGGAATCTCGGATTTCATTGTATTAAAATAAGCCAGTAATCTAATTATAATATATAATTAAATAACTTTGAAATTTTAGCTAAAACTTTTAAACAAAAATATAATTCTGGTATATTATTTTTATGAGCTTTGTACTGAGCTCATTCCTTTTACATTTCCTGATTCAACATTTTATCAGTGAATTTAATAAAAGTCGATGTCAAATTGTTACTGATAATTTTGTCTGAATATTAGACAACTACTAATCTGTATTGGAAATATACAAATAAATAAATAAGAGTTCTATCTGAAGAAACCATAGCAACTTGCTATGATACTAAGCATAAATACTAACTATAAATTCTGATACATTGAATAAGACTTAATATTGGTCTATTCAGTAGTTTACATATATGAAAAGTAAAGCTTAAAATGGAACTAAGAATTGATAAGTATCTATTCAATTCTATACAGCACATTTTGATATTATAACTTCAGTGAAGATATTTCTAAAATAATTCACTGAAAACTTATTTAATCTCGGTAGAAGTAAAAAAGTTAAATATAAACTAAATAGAAGTACATTTGATTTTTTATATATATATATATATATATAAAGTAAAAGGTAAGAAATTCTTTCTAGTAGAACAAATTAAAAGAAAAATTACCAATATAAAATGCATATTTATTTCCAGTATAGGTACAAAACACAAATTTGGAATATAGTAGATTATATAGACCCTATTACCTATTTTAATGACTTCAGGTACTTAGATGTGCTAATGATTCTGTCAATTCAGTGTTCTTGAGTAATAATATTGCTAACATGGCTGCGACTGAAATAGCTAGGAGACAATAATAATAGTCTAAAAGTGCAGTACAAAGGGACTGGATCATACTGATGTACAAGGTGGTATCAAAAATTTCCTGGACTAGTTCTGTAGCATACCAACAGATGGTAGCACACAGTTGTGGGTGCAGTAAGAGCTTGCAGTGACCATCATGAGACAGTGTGCTGAGTGAGCTCTTTCTGTTTACTTCCTAAGTTGTGAAATTTGTGTTTTTGTGATCATGTATATGCAGCAGTCTGCAGTTTCCGTTCCGTCATGGACAGGAAACTGGAACAAAGAGCAAACAGGAAATTTTGCATCAGACTTGGGAAGTCTGCTTCAGAGACATTGAGCATGCTTTGGCAAGCTTATGGGACAAGGCAATGGGTCGTACTCATTGATTTTGAGTGGCACAGGTGCTTCAAAAGCAGAAGAACATCCCTGGAAGACAATGAGCGATATGGAAGACCTGCCATGAGCATCACCCGTTACTGTAAAGAAAATTCATCAGTTTCTGCATGAGGATCGAAAGATAACCAACGATGTGTGGAAGCATTTGAGGGAGGACGTTCATTGAAAGCGACTGGATCTGTAGAGCACGAAGAATTGGATTCTTCCTGAGGACAGTGCACCCTGTCATTGAACTCTCTCCACTTGTGAGTTTCTCACCAAAAACAACATGGTATCACTTCTACACCTGTCCTATTTACCAAATTTAGCACCTGTCGACTTCCATCTCTTCCTTAAGATGAAAATGTAGCTCAAAGGTTGCTGTTTTAACACTGTTGTCAGGAACAAGTGTGAATCACAGAAGGTCCTTGACTTGCTTATGGAAAATGACTTCCAGGCCAGATTCCAAAAGTGGCAGGAATGCTGGGACTGGTGTATTGCTGTGCAAGGTGACTCTTTCAAAGATGATGATGTTAAAACTTAGGTAAATAAATTATATTTAAAATCAATTCTAAATTTAAAATGTACTGTATTGCTTCAAAAGTTATTGCATTATGGTCTTTGATAGTATTTTAATAAAGACAGAGCAAGGGACCTTACTATACTTTCACTAACTGTTTTAGGTACTTAGGCTGTGTCAGTTGGAAGGGAGGAAAGCTGCACCATCAGTTGGCTGATATTCATTTCAGCTGAATAGACTGAAACAACATGAAATGAAGTGTCTTGTTCATGTTGCCTTGAAGTGTGGACCCAGGAATTAAACCCATGACTCCTGACCATTCGTGCAATACCCTGACTGCTAGGCTATGCATCTTCATGCATGTCAAACTAACTGTATACAAAACAATGGATGCATGAAAAAATAAGTTATTGAGTGTGGTAGCAAATGTCACTTTAACTACATATTATATAGGCTTGTAAGAAATGTTGATTGTTGTTGTTTTTCACTAATCAACCCAGATTAATTTTCTGCAATTAAAGCCATATAGATAATAGTTAAGATACTCTTGATTAACATGATCAGCATTTTAATGTCTATCTAGTCTGGTCGTGTATAGGATAAAACTGCAATACATTAGCTGTCCATGTATCTTGATCACATATATATAAAGATATGTCCTTAACAAAATCAAACTGCCTGTGTTTTCAATTAATTTTTAAAATCAAGAAAATGAGTAAATTTAATGCTATATTATGTTGCTGTTTAGATTATAATTAAATAGAAGTTTCTTACATAGAACTATAATAGAACTTTATCAATTAAAATATCTTGTGTTGTAATGAGATTTAGTGAAGATTTCAACATAAATATTATGAGCAATTCGAAGTTGGATCATGTAAAATCTCTGGTGAGTTGTTTTATAGGATCAAGGGTGGTCTCGAAAGAAATATGTATGCTAATGGCTGTTCAAATTAATAAATGTGAACAGACCAATTAATGAATTTTTTTTATACAGGCATAAAACCTTGGAATTTATATGAGGCAAGGAAATTACGAGCAAGAGAAATGCAATAGTACACAGTAGGATGTTGGAATTACTTTTGCCAATGATGTAACTATAAAAGCTGTAAAGATGATAATTGTAGTTAGTAATTCCATCCTCCCCCACCCACCTGAAAACAAATGAAGTGAAATGGTAGGAACTTATGCTTCAAAGATGTATCAACTTTGACTAATCCTTTGCTTTACTGGTTTCTGTCACTTGACTGCAGCCATGTTGAGCACCAGCTTCAAGGAATTTTAAATTATATTGACCATAGCCTGTTATTTAATCAATCTCTAGTTATTGAATAACTAAGCGTACCTATAAGTTATGTTCCTTTAGGAATGTAAGTATTACATGGTATTTTTACACTGGCACACACACACACTACATATAAATATATATATAGATGGTAGACTTCTGCAATTTTTGTAAACCAAGTTTCACTCACATGCTATTTGTCAACTTGTGGCTACAGAAAAAGCCACTTGACCAAGGTACTGCACAGTAGGATTTTGCATAGAAACATGGCTACAAAGTGACTCAATCACATACTTATTCTTGTTCTATTAATTATTTGGATTAACATTTGAAACAGACTAATGATGTCTCAAATGAGGATATACCTAGAGAGCTATTAGATGGAAACTATTAGAGCTGGATTGAAACATAACATTAATTCTAAAGAGAAATATACTAGTCTTAGTTTAAAAATAAAGAACAAAACAACAGATGTTAGCTAACAACAAAGACAATGAATGGGGATCACATAAGAAAATTATAATCAGTAGACAGATAGCCACTAACTGAAAAATAGTTACTAAAGCAGACAGTTACTAAATCTTAAAGAATAGACAGGTACAGTTATATATTTAGGGGACAATAATTTAAAAGGTTGTTCAATGGACAGGCTACCACTAATCCCAGCTCTACATTTGATGGTCACCAATGTTATATGACAGACAACTATTAATATTGATGAGTTTAATAAATAATCATCATCATCGTTTAATGTCCATTTTCCATTCTGGCATGGGCTGGACGGTTTGACTGAGGTCTGGAGAGCCAGTGGCTGCATCAGGCTCCAATCTGATCTGGCAATGTTTCTACAGCTGGATGCCCTTCCTAATGCCAACCACTCCAAGAATGTAGTGGGTGCTTTTTACATGCCACCAGCAGAGGAGCCAGTCAGGTGGGCCTGGCATCAATCACGTTAGGATAGTGCTTTTTACATGCCACAGGCATGGTGGCCAGTCAGGAGGTACTGGCATCAGCCATGCTCAGATGGTGCTTTTTATGTGTTACCAGCACAAGAGCCAATCAGGGGGCACTAGCCACAGCTACAGTATTGGTTTTACTTGACTCAACAGTCAAGTTCTTGGTATGATGTAATTGCTTAACCCTTTCTTCCTCAAAACTGCTGGCTCAGTACTCAAATTGGAAAGTTATTCTTTAGGGCCAGTAATGAAAGCAGAACCTGTAATCCTGACAAGCTCTTCTTGAGGAAGTTGCTATGTAAACACATACCACAAGGTATTTGTCCATCACTTAATTCTGCCAATTGATTGGCTTAACAACAATCTAAAGAATTATAAGATTAAAAAAAAAAGACAAGCACTCTTTGATTAGACAAATGCAAGCAAGAGTTCTTTTAAAAGAATTGTATTATCACGATTTTTCAATATTCTCAGTCTGGAAACTTTTTATGAAAGTGGAATCTCTATACAGCCAACTATTTAGTTATCCTGGTAATGAAACTGCATTTAACTCCAGTGAACATTTGGAAAGGTTAAATGACTGGACTCTGTTGCTTTGGTATTTGAAATAGGAGAAAAAGGAAGACAGAAAACTAAAACATACTATTTGGTGGTTAGTAGCAAACATTAGTATTTTTTTTTTCATGTTATGACGTAAAAGAAGGACAACAATAGGAGCAAAGACTCAAAAGCAAAGAATATCTTCTCAAAAGATAAATTGAACTATCAATGTATTCCTCTTTATACACTATAGTTTGCTTTCTACCAGTTATTCAGCAGCTTCATCAACAGGTAAGTTTTTTAAGCACCCCCCCCCCCCATCAATTTGACAAATAGGTCAGTAGGACACTTTCTAGCAGCAGCCTATAGTGATGGTGATATGCTTCAGTAACTAGGTTTATTATAGAAAAGGTTTTCTACATATATAGCAATTCTTGTACTAGCATCTGGAACATAGTAACTTTACTGCTTTATAAATGACAGCTAGTCAATTTTTAGTTTTACATATATTATGTGCCAATTATACTGCCAACTAGAAGCTACCTTGTTGACTAAATTTGTTGTAAAAGTAAACAAACACTGAAAAGCAAGCAATGTTTTTACTGGTTACAAATTCCATCCTTGTTGGCTTCAGCATAGTTACAGAACAGGAAACTGAAAGTTGCCTAAGAACACTCAGGCTGAAATTTATAAACAAGACTTTCAAGATGTCTACTTTAAAGTCACATTATTTCAAGAATTCATGAATTGCAGGATTAACATGCTGCCTGGTTTAACACTGCTACTCAGTTGCCTTTAGCAAAGTTTACCTATTTGCAAGAATTCACCCACATTTTTTTCTACAGATGTACAGACTGGTTGTCAACTGCACGAATCTCACATGTCTGGGACAGCCTACAGAGATCACGAACACTACTCTTCCTGAGTAATTTGTCAAAAAGTATGAAGATTTCTAATTCCATTTTGATTTGAAATATTTGAAGAGAGTTAACCCTTGCAATACTAACTCACCATGGTGTAAATTGTAATACAGTCGCTCAGTAACAAATAGATATATGATTGAAATACCAGCAGTAGATTTTTGTTGGCCTCACTATCAAATTAGTATTTACATAGAAAAATTTTTAAGGTCTTAATTTAGGATTCACATCCCTAGAATATAATTCTTTGAAAATATTTAATCAAGATTGGCTATCTTCAGTCATTTATCAAAGACACTTGATGACTTACCAAGTGCTAAGTGCAAAAGAGAAAAGTAGAAGAAAAGTGAAAATGTGTTGTAGATAAAAATTAACTCTTTAGCATTTAAGCTGGCCATATCTGGCCCAAATATTCTGCCTGTTTTATGTTGTGGCTGGCCATATTCAGCCTCTCACACCTACCCCACAATGTCATTCTAAAATAAACAAGTACATTATTTAAAAAGGATGAAAAGTATCATTGACCTTGACAGAATTTGAACTCAATGAAAAGAACTGGGAAATATATTCTTAAGCATTTTGTCAGATGTGGTAACAATTGTACTAGCTTGCCACCTCCACCTTAATAATAATGTACTGAAATTATTACAATATGGTGGATAGCACACACATTTCAGCATTATAGCCAAACTTAGCATATCAAGGTTTGGCCTTTTTGTTAGGTTTTATAACATCCAAAATCTGTAAGATTTAAATCTTCATATCAAATCAATATTACTGTTTTCACTATTTTGAAATAATGGCTTAACTATATACCTAATACAACTATATATATATATATATATATATATATATATATATATATATATATATATACGTAGAGGGAGAGGGAGAGAGAGAGAGAGAGAGAGAGAGAGAGAGATATTAGTAAGATTTTGTATCAGTAAGTTAGCAAGTTATGTTTGTGAAGCTTGAGATGTAATGTCTGACAATGCAGACTGAACCTTTAACTGGCAAATGAAAGAAAGTAGGGGTGTAGTTTTTAAAATGTCTGATATTTTATCTCAAAATAGCATACCACTACATTATGTTCTTTACTGAGTATCTAATGCTAATGACAAACGATCTCTAAATTAACTTCAGTTTTTTTACTGTTTTCCTTCTTTGCTACACAACTTATATAAACATGGGGTTGCTTTCTGTGATATTCTTCATAATGTAACAGCATGATTTGCTTGATGACTGCACTTTATAATAATGCTTTTGGAGATAGAGTATTTATTTTTGTAAATTACTTTTTTTCATATTCCTTTTTGTCCATGGTGGGAGGGACCATATATTACTTGGCTACACTTTGGTGTATTGCACCCATTCAAGGGATATGTCATAGTTCTTACAAACTATTCCAAGAAAAACAAAAAAAATCTGTTCTAATATAAATATATATTACATTAGAAGTGTTTAATAGAAGAAACCAATGATTTAATATTGTTGCAGTAGACTGATTGATAACTGTGTGTAGAAAGGTTTTGAAGAAGAAACCAAAACTTTCTTGGAACAAAATAGCAAATGAAAACAGAGGGTCAATAATTGACTTTTATGTAAAAAAGTAATGCAGATAAGATAGAAATAGTTATAAAAAAAAGCAGGATAGAAGCAGATTCATAATCAGCAAAGGCAAGGGCTTACAGAGATGGATAGTAAATTGATTGGGGAAAAATAGAATAATTAGGATAAAGGATATAAAGACTGATTGATAGACATCACATGAAAGTGACCAGTTTAAGAATTTTAGCCTAATAGAGAATTTCTAATATGATATGGCAACTGAAATATGTGTTATAGCTACAATAATATGATAGATACTAATTGGTTTGTGACTCATCAATAGTTACTGAACAATGACTAAATATGTTAATGATTGTTGTCAACTGATATTTCAACATGGCAGCTAATTAAGATAATTTGATATTTCTTAAAATAGCTTTGGCTTTGCTTAAACTATTAAGCTAATCTATTTACATAAATAAACAAATAAAATATTTTAAAAAAGAAAAAAAAATCAAGATCCAAGAGATTTCATCATCATCATCGTTTAACGTCCGCTTTCCATGCTAGCATGGGTTGGACGATTTGACTGAGGACTGGTGAAACCGGATGGCAACACCAGGCTCCAATCTAATTTGGCAGAGTTTCTACAGCTGGATGCCCTTCCTAACGCCAACCACTCAGAGAGTGTAGTGGGTGCTTTTACGTGTCACCCGCACGAAAACGGCCACGCTCGAAATGGTGTCTTTTATGTGCCACCCGCACAAGCCAGTCCAGGGGCACTGGCAACGATCTCGCTCGAAAATCCTACGGGAGCCAGTCAGGCGGTACTGGCAACGGCGGAAAAAAACCCAGACTTATGATTTGAAAACCTAGTTACAAGAAAGCTAGGAAGTTCTAACATTGAAACCTTCAACAAACACAAATTGTTTAAGTGGAAACTGAAACCATGACGGTTTCCATTCACTGAGAACTTACTGTCACATGATACAATTAATACAACAATGACTCAGTGATGTTGCTTCTAGATACACAATTGCTCTATTTGGAACAAATTTCAACAAATTCCTTACCATCTTTAAAGCAAGAAATACATGTAAACCTGTAGCATTCAGATTATTCTCTCAAATGTAATATAAATTTAATCAAATAGCTTTGAGATTTCAATGATCTGATTGTTTATTTTTAGAAATACATTGTAAAATAGGTGTGAGAGGTCAGATCTGGTCAGTTTCACCATAAAACAGGTAGAATATTTGGGCTGGATGTAGCCAGTTTAAATGCTAAAAGATTAATCATTCTGTAACTTTGTTTCTAACAAGCAGATTGCCTATGTATTTTAATTTTCAATACAATCAAGACTTTGGAGCTTTAGTAACTTTTTATATTTATATATTACATGAATGTTGATTAACTAACTGACCTTCCATGTAATGAAATTTGGATTGAGATTATAATTAGATATAATACAAGTGGGTAGGTATTAGAAAAATCAAGTTGTACATTTTAGGATGGCCCAAGGTCATCTATTCAAATGTTGAAGTTTGATCCTAAAATAACATGCCAAACATATCAGCATTTAGACTTATAGGTTACTATCCAACATTTGAGCAGATACTTCTATGTCATAGCTTTACTAAAGTAGAGCTAAGTGCTACTCAACTATAATATTCTTATCTAAACCTCAATGGCTAGCCCTTCAGAAAAATAAAATAAAAATACACATAATACTGAAAATGATTGCCAAAAAGCTAATTTATAGTTGTTTTGTGTCAGTGCTGTTTCCGGCAAACACTTGCTATGTGAAACTAGTTTTATAAAACTAGTCTCATATATTAAAACAGCAATAAAAAAAGCACAAAAACCAAAATTTTGAGCGACAAAGAATTATAAATAAATTGCTCAGACTTAATATAACAGCTAAATTTAAGATTTTGATCTTAAATATAACTTCTCCATGTTGAAGAAGAGAAGCTTGTTGAGAGATAATTTGGTTAGTAGCTTGGCTATGTTGAGTAATTTAACAGCTTTATTTTCTACTTATAGCTTAGTATATTAAACTAATGGTACCTATTGTAATTTGTTTAATCACTGAAATGTATTTTAAATTTTATTCACTATTCAGAGTACTTGATTTGGTGCACAATTTAATGCCAAAAAAGTGAGAACATGCTCTCTTCCATAAAAAAGTCATTTATATATTAATCTCCATTTTGAAAGAAATTTAAAACTAAATTATGCTGTGAATGTTGCCTTTATTATATTAATTGTTTAAAGTCTGCAACTATTAATATGTCAACATATCCCATCAGATATCTTCCTTCACTTGCTTCAGTCACTGGACTGTGGTCATGCTGGGACACTGCCTTGAAGGGCTTTAGTCAAAGCAGTCAAACCCTAGTACTTTTAAGTCTGGTATTTATTGTATTAGCCTATTTACTGAATTGCTATGTTAAGGAGGCATAAACAAACCAACACCAGTTGTTAAATGGTGGTGATCAACTAACATAAACACAAAGATACACACACATACATGACGGGCTTTCACAGCTTCCGTTTGCCAAATTCACTCACAAGGGATTATTCAGCCTAGGGCTATAAAAGATACTTGCCCAAGGTACATAAAATTATCATTTATGTCCAAATTCAATTCAAATATTAGCAGCTTGCATCTAACAAGTTACTAACTTAGAAGGTACAAAATAAAATCCAAACCTGATTTCAAAGGTGACTCTTTAATGCAATAAGAAAACAACACAATCTATAAAATATACATTCAACAAAGCTCCTTTGGATTTATACATATGGATTTAACAAAGCATAAGAACTGTTTGCTGAATATATTTTCAAGAAAGAGTAAATCAATAGCCTTTCAGATATGTGTCAACATAAAGTGACTTAAAGTAAAACTATTGATTTAAGCTCTGAAATGGTTATCTGGTTAGCTTTCCTTATATTACTGTTTTAGTTCAAAATCTTAGTCAAGGATGCTGTCAACATAAAAAACAAGTTTCCCTGTTAACTTTAACCAATTACCCAGCATTACAGGTTTTGCTTTTTCAGCAAGACACAAGGTTCATGTGGGAAGAAGTAAAAAATATATGGTCAGGAGATGAAACATTAAAAAAAGAGTAGTATTAAAATATGTACACATCTATGTCTAAAAAACTAAAATTATTTCATCAACTTATTTGGAAAGAACTGGTGTTAAAATTACTATTTATCCTAGTCAGAACAGGTAAAATTCCTACCTTAACAGGAAGTAGTCAAAATCTAAACATTATGCAACTGGCAACTGTTAGTCAGTCAAAGATTCAATTAAAACAATTGTTTTGTTGATTGGTTATTTTTACCAGATGGCTGCTGAACGTCAAGTGTATCAGTCATTTTATATGTATACACACATCGTGTGTGCCTGCACGTGTACATGTTTTGAAAATTGCAAGTTTATTCAGTTTTTAAATTAAATGTAAAAAAAAAAAAAATCAATGATAATAATAGTACATATTTAATTAAAAGTAAAAATGTTAGTGTTTTTAAAATCTAACAAAAAAAAAAAAAAATCCCAATAAAATAAAATGAAAACCTCACTAAGTCATAAGAAAAAGAATAAAGATTTTTTATCATTGAATCAATAAATACCAATATTCAATACAGAACAACATGGAGTTGAAAAAAAAAAAAAAAAATTTTGTTTGAATTTTTTAAGATTGCTGATTTTAAAAAGCTGCTTTATCTTCAAATAATGTTTGAAAAGAAATGGAATGAAACATTGACCTAATTAAGGTGAAAGATTTTAATCCTACCTGAATCGTTTTAGATTAAATGTGCTATATGCAGGATTGACTAAGAGACATAGCAGAATAAGATTTATAAAAAATAAAGTAACATAGTCAATTACAAGAAACCAATACAAAATTAAAAGCAAGTGATAGGATTGAGGAAATGAGAAGGAAAATATATAAGCTATGACAAGGATGAAAAGAAGGAAAATATAACAGACAATGAAAAAAATGATAAAACACAAAGCAAAACCTATTAAAAGTAATATCAAAGTATAAAGCCAAAATACACAATTATTTTTGTAAAATGGCAAACCAATATTTTGAAATGGTGTTTTTAAGAAAGCAATGAAACCAAGAAAAAAAAAGGTGCAAGATATCAACCTTTACAATCTTCAGTGTTAAATTGCACACATGAAATCATAACAGAACAAAGTGTGTACATGTGTGTGTGTGTGTGTGTGTGTGGGGGGGGGGGGGGTGTGTGTGTGCATGAGTAAGAGATGTTAAACTGAATGTTAAAGCAAAGATGTGAAAGACAACAGATTTATAGATTGAATGTGAAAAAGGAGAAGAGGAGTGAGGGTTATTTTCAATTAAGTTACAGATAACAACAAAATATAAAGAACAATACTGAATGTTCCAGAAACTTACAGATGAAAGCTAACAGGTGAGGAGGACAAGGGTGGTTAAAATAAGGTGAAATGATGTGTAGAGGGAGGGAAAGAAAAAACAAAAACAAAACAACCATGCCTGCTAGGTGCTGAAAAGCTAAAGAATGTCGGGGCAGGAGTGTGTGTTAACCCAGCAACCAACCTGTATTCTTCTTGACCTGCTGTGTCCAGAATATCCAACAGACAAGTATCCCCATCTATGACAACCTGTTTTCTGTAGGAGTCCTCTGAAAAGGAAAAAAACAAATTAACAATGAAATTTAGCCAACGTTTAAAACCAACCTGTATTCTTCCTGACCAGCTGTGTCCAGAATGTCCAACAGGCAAGTCTCGGAATCAATAACAACCTGCTTTCGATGAGAATCCTCTGAAATGCAAAGATACCAAAGTTGAAATGCTTTTCAAAGATTATTTGAATATAGCCTCACTATAAAGAATGTCAATAGGGACCAGGGACAAGGACCTCAGCTTACATCCATCTGTGTAATCACACTGTCACCTCTATCATATTGGCTCTTGCTGCTCCTCAAAAATTGATGCAAGCATCTCTTCCCTTCAATCCCCTTTTGTTTAATCTCTTACACCTTTCATCTAAATATTCTGCTTTAGAATTTATCCCCACTATATTGCAGAAACCCAAGCTGAACATTAGCTCTACCCAGATACTATTCTGAATGTAAGATGAACTTGAAAAAATGTAAACATGCACTGACTTCTTAATTTAAAGATAAAACCTTTTTTTACATTTGCCATAGGTATTGGGAGCATTTATGCTATCATAGATAAAAAATAATTTTTTTTGACAGTACTGGAGTTATTGCTAATAACTAATGCAATGGCCTGTGGGTGAGATGTGAGGTTTCCAATGACTCAGAAAGTGCCAAAAAATTTAGTCTTTTTTTTATGTACTGCATTAGTGCATGTATATTCCTTTGCAGCAAACCACAATTCATGCACCCATACCCATTTTAATCAATTTGATAATTCATAAAACTTTTAAAAGCTGATGGTGTGCCATAATACTTTTTAATGCCTTATTCAGAGGGTAAGAATAAAAAAAGATTGAAAAATGCTGTCCTAGAGAGATAAAAGGTAAAGTCCATCCTGGCAGTATTTGAATTTGATAAATAGAATTGCAAATTAAATACTAATCAGATAAGCAAACATTTCTGCTAAACTCATACCTTTATAAATATATAATACTTTTTTCAAAGCTGGTTAGCCAGTTTCCATGGTGTACAAGTGACCAAGACAACAGCATTCCCTTAAATGGGATGCTAGTCCATTGCAGAGTTCAAGTTGATTACATCAACACCAGCACTTGACAGATATTTTATCAACTCTAAAGGGTCGAAAGGCAAAGTTGATTTCAGTAGGATTTGAACTCAGAACGTAAAGAGATGAAAGAAATGTGCTAACATATGTGCCACATGCTAATGATTCTGCCAGCTCACTGCCTACATATAATGAATGTATACTTCAATTAAAATTGGTTTTTATTAAAGTGAGAGAAAAAAAAAAGTGTCCAACTGATTTATTTGCAAGGCTGAATGCCTTTGGAGAGAAATTGGGTTTCATATTTCAATTAAAATGGCCTCATGTTTTCATGTCAGACTGTCCAACAACAAAGTAAATTTCAGTAAGATAACTTTTTTTATTACTTCTTTACCGAAAATGTTCTCAGCGCACTGGAAAATGTTCTCTGCTACTGCTTTAATCAAAGATGTAACACAGGTCAGATGGGAAGTCTTTTGCTCCTGTTAGTTTTACAGAAAAATAGGAAGTTGCAATCATATTCACTGTGTCAGATGTGTTTTATCAGTCTTCTTGATGTATCACTTATTTCTAACGGCCTGCACCAGACTTACTTAACAGATATAAAATAACAATACTATTTTTATTAGGCAGTCGATTGGCAGAACTGCTAGAATGTGAGACAAAATGAATAGTGGTATTTGTACTGGTTCTTTTTGCTCTGAATTCAAATCTCACTAAAGTTTACATTACTTTAGTGAGATTTGAACTCACCAAAGTGAGTCAATAAAATGAGGCACCAGTCACATACTGAGCTGATATAATCAACGATAGAAATTATTATTATTATTATTAAAGCAGAGCTGGCAGAGTTGTTAGCAAACCAGGCAAAATACTTAGTGGTATCTCACTCAACTTCATGTTCTGAGTTCAACTTTGCCTTTCATCCTGGGGGGGGGGGGGGGGTCGATAAAATAAGTACCAGTAAAACATTGGGGTTGATGTAATTGACTTACCCTCACCCCCGAAGTTGCTGGCCTTGTGCCAAAATTAGAAACTATTATTATTATTATTATTATTATTACGTGGAAAGCTGGCATACCATGCGAAATGCTTAGTAGCATTTTGTCCGTCTTTACATTGAGTTCATTTTCGCTTTTCATCCTTTCAGGGTCAATAAAAAAGTATCAGTTGAGCACTGAGGTTGATGTTATCAACTAGCCCCTTCCCCAAAATTTCAGGAAGTATTATTATTATTATGCTGAGTTCAAATTCCACCAAGGTTGACTTTGCATTTCATGCTTTCAGGGTTGACAAAATAAGTATCAGTTGAGCACTGGGGCTGATGCAATAAACTTACACCTTCCCCTGAAATTGCTGGCCTTGTGCCAGAATTATTATCATCATTATTAAGCTGGCAGAATTGTTAACATGCCAGACAAAATGCTCAGTGGTATTTCTTCTGAGTTCAAATTCTGCTGAGGTTGACTTTGTTTTTCATCTTTTCAGTGTTGACAAATTAAGTACCTGCGGAACACTGGGGTCAACATAATCAATTTATTCCCTCCCTTAAAATTGCTGGCTTTGTACCAAAATTTGAAACCATTATTATTTATCCTAAAAGCTTCAGAGAATGAAAAGAAGCAGGATGATTTCAGATGGCTAACTAAATTATATCCCCTACCACTTGAAAAAAACAAAACACTCTTCAAAAGGTATGACAGAACATCTATCTATCCATCCATCTATCTGTCTATCTATCTATCTCTTAGTAACAGAAATAGTTTTGTGCCATTGCTCTGTTTGATAAATATATAAAAAATAGCAGATGTTAACAATAGATTTCATACAGGAACAGCTTAGTGATAATTCTAATTTAGACACAAGGCCAGCAATAATTTTGATCAGTGGAGTCAGTTGATCCCATCACCACAAAGTTGAACCTGGTAGAATTTGAGCTCAAAATGTAAAAAGTCAGAAGAAATGATGCAAGTCTAATGATTCTGCCAGAGAGTCTGCGCAGTTCTGAAATCTGAGCTAAATGCACACAACAAGGTCTTAGCCATAAATTCCTTAGCTGTTCCAGTCATTACATACAACTGTGTTGAACTGGAAATATCAGTGAAATAGAGAAAATTGACAGAAAAATTCCTAAGCTGCTAACTTGTAACAAGATGCACCACCCAAAGGCAGATGTAGATCATCTTTACCTTCCCAGAACCCAAGGAGATCGAGGCTTGATCCAGTTTGAACTTTCTTACAAAACCACAACTGGACTGGCTAAATATCTTGAAATAACAAACAACTGGATGCTAAACTGGTCGAAAATCACAAGAGGCACAAGAAGTTTCATATCTTGAAGGAGAGTAAAAAATTAGCTATTGATTTTATGATATCCAAGCTAAACAGTCTGAAGGAAGTGTGGCAACTGTAGTAGCAAAGAAAGTAAAATTAATGGTAAAGAAAAAGGCACAAACAATTGGCTGGTAGGTGGGAACCCCTGCACAGCAAATATGGAGTCTATAGCAAATGAACTGATGTTGACCAGAAGTACATCCATCAGAGAATATAAAGTTCAGGGCTAAAGGCAGAGGGTGAAGGTTTCATATTAGTAGCTCAAGCTCAAAGCTTATTGATACAGAACTACCAAGCCAATGTGATGAAAAATGGAGTAGATTGAAGTGCCGATTCTGAAATGAGGAAATTGAAACAGTGGACCACTTATCTCTGAATGCACTTTTAGCACCAGTAGAGTATAAATCAAGACATGATAGGGTGGCCAATATCTACACTGGTTAAGATGTTGGCATTATAAAATTCAAACTGTTGACAAGTGGTATAAACATCACCCTGGGGCTGTAACTGAAGGAGAAAATGTAATGATTCTTTGGGACTTTCTAGTATATATAAACAGGATAATCAAAGCTAATAAACTGGACATTGTTGTAAAATATCAAACTAATGGTAATGATTTATACTGAAAACAGTAAAAAGTAAGTATTGTCTTGGATAGGAAGTTATCTATCATACCATTACTCTATAGCCATGCAAATTAAAAATATAATCAGCCCACACTGAGCAGAGATTATGATCAAAGGCAGTCTAGTTGTAACCATTATATTTTATTTCAGACATAGTGAGTCCAGGCATGACATTATGTAAGGCTTCCTTTTTAAAGATGATTGAAATAAGTATTAGCAGTTATTTCTTAGATTTTAGGCAATTACATATAGGTTCCAACTTAAAGCAAGTGAATTAAGACTGTTTTAGATTAACTTCATAAAACTAATATTCCAGTGGAAAAGATGGATTTTTCTGTGAGCCTTAAAACATTGGCATAAAAATTTATATAAATTATTTTCAATTTATATAAGGTACTAAAAATAATATTGATTACTGAAAAAGCAATAAACATGTTTATAGGGGAGAGAAAATGCATTGTTATAATATTTGTGCCTTTCATAAGGATAGGGCAATTATTTCTGTAATACAGAACAAACAATCTTTAGTTTTTGGTACATACATAACTACAGGGTTGATAATGAGACCAAAACAATCTTGGAAAATACAAAAATACACTTAGTTATCCCAAGTCTGCAAGACTAATATGCTAAATGTATTAAATGTTATTACAGATTTCTCTTTTTAATTGCTGAACAGCCTACCTTTTTAAAGTTATTACAAGAAAATTTTACATATAAAGTTTAAATTCAATAGATGTCAACTAAATTTGTTTTATGTGTCTCTAGCACAGAAGGCAACATTGAATAAGGATCTTACACACAAATATGGAATGTATTGTATAACTACTTCTGGCATCAAAGTAAATTCTAGTAGCACAGTCCTATGGCACAAAATAATAGGGTCTTGCAGTGACCATCTTGTTAATTCATGGTGTGTCTCCTAAAATACTGAAAACAGCAGGGTGTTTGTTGCAAAGGAGATTTGGCAGTAATGTTGTATAGTGATGAAAGAAAAATTTTCTTATTGGTTAATGGTAATTAAGTTAAAGATTTCTCAGACAATATGATCCCTGAAAACAGAAGGATATAATCAGATAAAATACCTATTAAATTTTGTTGTTGTTGTATTTTAATGCCAGTAGCCTTCATTAGAAACATCAGAAAAATAATCTTGCCAAAAAATGTTAGTTTAAATCTGATGGAAATTGTTTTCCTTGATAAAAGTTTGCTCACACACACACACGCACGTGGCGTATAAGTAAATTATTAAGTAATCATTTACATAATAAAATGAAAAATACATCAACAAATATTGTAATGATATTTTTTCAAATGCTGTAAAGATGCTAATGTAAATTATTTTAAGGACATTCAATTTATTTCTAAATCTTTAAAATGTTCTTGTTTGTTATTTTTCATCAACTGTTTAAAGTACAATAAAACATCTATACTTTCTACATGTTCTGCAATAAAATTATCAACGAAAAGAAAAACTTGGAAAGATTAGTTTTTTTTAATCTGATTCCAAAAATTTAGCCCAGATAGAAATAAAAATGAAAAATAGTCCAGTGCAAGAATCTCAGTATAAAACACTTTAAACAGGTACGTTGATAATACTGTTACACAATATATCATCTTATGAAACCTTAAGAGAATAACATTTTTTCTTTGTTTCTTGAGAAATTTAAAGCAAATATTTATGTTTAATTTAATATTCTTATACAGAAAATAAATACATGTCTGATTTCACTGATCAAGTCAAACAATATTTGTATGCCAAAAACTTTGGCAATGCTATAATTTTGAATATTTGCCAACTAGTAATGTCAACTTTATCAAATAGAATGGTACTTGAAATGCCTCTTTCACCTCAAATTTCTCAAACTGATAGAGAGAAAAATTACATTATTCCATCTTCTAATAGTGCCTATTAGTGTGTTACTGTTAATCTGGGTTCTTGACATCAAATGGATTTTTTCAAGGAAGTCACCTTGAGAAATTAAGCATAAGAAGAAGATACTTTCTCCCTGAGAAGATAAGAATGTATTTCCATAAATATCAGAAATACCAGCTCATGTATTTTGTCATTAAGTTCATAATAGACTACCTTAAATCAGGCTCTAAGAGATCACAACTATTTCCCTCCTACTGGAAATAAATAAAATTGACCATTCAATTGATGGAGTAAAAAATGAGAAGCAATTCTTATTTATTGAACTAATGCATAGACAAACTTTTTTCATGATAGAGACAGAGAGATCTATAACGCAGTACAAAGTGACCTTTAAGAGTTTCACTGCTGTATGTACATACATATAGTGTATAGAGAATATAAAGACTGATAAGAGTACAGTAAGCCAGTGACACATTGATAAATAAGGTTCTGTAACCAAAAGGACAACTGAGGGTATTTGAATATGTAACAGTTGCTGGGTTTGGGGTTGAATACAACAAGGAGATTCAAACTTTGTGTGTGTGTGTGTGTGTGTGTGTGTGTGTGTATTACACAGCCCACCTGTCATACACAAGCTCACCTAAATATGTACAGCCACCAGTTTTTTTTTGTAATTAGGTAGCCTACTTAAATATAGCTCTGAAGATGCATGCAGTTAAATCAGGACAAGATGGCTGCACTTAAAATTTGAGAGACCTTTAGACAATTCCCCTTTTTTATTACTTTATTTTTTCCCTTTCAAATACTTACTAAAACTGTCATATATATAACTATCTTAAATATATGCTGATTCAGATTACAAAGTATCACATACATCCACTGAGAGGGAATACTCTCTCCTCCACACATTTTTAATTTATGGTTACAAAGATTTAAAACTACATAATAAAACTAAGCAACTTGTACCTTATTTGTGCATATATGGTACTTTTTATTTTTTTTAAACATGACACTATGTAACAAAATGATAACTTACCAATTGTTGGATCATATTCTTCCACAAAGCTGAAATATAAAAAAAGAGAAGAATATAGAAAATAGATTTTAAATTGCAAGATTTTATCAATGTTTAACACTGAAGAAACAAAAATGTTAAGCAGAATCAGTATGATGCCAGATAAAATGCCTTGTGGTATTTATGTCTTCACATTTCAAAGCACAAATCCATCTAATATTGAATTTGTCTTTCATCCTCTTGGAGTGTAATATTGGAAAGATTAAGTCAACATTAGCCTTTCATAAGATTTATAGCTTTTTTTTGTCATTAGAGAAGAAACTATTATCATTATTATTAGGTGAAATGGTAAAATTGTTAGCATGTTGGGTGAACTGTTTAGTGGTACAGTTCATCAATCCTTACGTTCTGAGTTCAAATTCCGCCAACGTCAACTGCACCTTTCATCCTTCCAGAGTCGATTAAATTAAGTACCAGTTGAGCAGTGGAGCTGAGTTAATCGACATACTCTTTCCCCCTAAACTGCTGACCTAGTGTCAAAATTTGAAGCCATTACTATTATTAGTTGGTGAGCTAGTACAATTGTTAACACACTGGACAAGAAGCTCAATAGTATTTTGTCCATTTTCACATCTTGAGTTCAAATGTTGCTGAGGTTGATGCTGCTTTTCAAAATTTTGGCATTGATAAACTACCATAAAAAACCCATGTAATTCATGCATATTTTTCACAAAAATAAAAAACTTTAGGGTGCGTAAATTACATGAGTAGATCGTTTCCAGAATCTTTTTAGGAATTTTTTTTGTTGCAAAAAGACATACAAAATGTAAACATTTGTACCAGAAGTAGACTCATTTAATATCAGAATAAACGACTTTGTAATTTAACGGCTTTTAATGTGATACTTGTTAAACAGAAATTATTTCTATTTAATGAAAATTTAATAAAATCTAATCATAACTAAGTGAAATGCTAAATACAACTAAATTGGAAACCTTTTCCCCCTGGCCATATTGGCAATTCTGAAAACTTTTGGGTGCAAATTTTACATGAATAGAAGCATTTTTTAAACAATTTTTATCCTGAAAATCACCTGTGTATATTACACAGGTGCGCAAATTACATGGGTTTTATGGTAATTGATTACTTCCTTCCCCACAAAATTTCAGGACTTGTACCTATAATGGAAAGAATTATTATTATTATATCTACAAATGATGGTACACTTAGATCATTATAATATTTTGTTGCCTTTTTCATCATTCTGAGTTCAAATCCTACTGGAAGTGATTCTGCCTTTTATTCCCCAAACTGTTATTTGATATTATATTGATTTTACAATTAACTGAAATAATATGAAGATATAGCTGAAAATAAAGTGGTTTTTATTACATATAAGTGAAATGATAAGAATATATGTGGAGATAACTTACAAAGATACTCTGTCCTATATATCCGGTAACAACTAAATTGAATGTTACTTTGTCCTTTTTAGGATGTGACTAAAAAAATTTATAAATTACTTCATGTGTATTTAAAACAGCAAGAATCTTATCCAAATTCATAAAAACTTTAAAGATGCAAATATTAGAATTTTGCAACTTTTGTATATCAAAATATAGCTTTATATAACATAATGGCATGTTAGAGGACATTTATAAAAAATTATTCAAATCTTGCTCATAGGGCACAAGATACATTGCTAATATATATACAGATAGGTATTCTGCCTAAGGCTACAGAAGAGATTGGTTAATTTATTTTTTCCTCCTGTTTCAAGTCCCTAAAGAAATGCCAAAAAGAAAGACTACAGTTAGCTACAAATGAGTCAAAGAATTTGCATTTATGCTAAAAGCAGAAAAGCTAGCTTTCATGTTTTTTCTGCACCCTGCTGTTGTGATGTACAAAATTGGCAGTGGAGAAAAAATGTAGCTGAATGATAGGCTACCAAAGATAAAGTTAACACTTGTCTTGCTAGTAGTTTATAAATTTTCTCCCTAGCTCAAACAACTCAAGACAATAAAATCTTGGCTACAGAACTGTGTAGAGTGTATGATGCTGTGAAGCATCATCAGTCATACAAAAGTATTGATTATGGAGTAAAAGTTGACAAAGGAATATACTGTGACTCATAGGTAGTGAAAAGCATGTGTGTGAAAACTGAAGTAAAAGCTTTTTGCTGAAATATTCTAGCACTATTCTGTACAAAAGCACATGGAATATATCAAAGAATATAGTTTGCCCTTTTCAGTAGCAACTGATGGTTCAAATAAAACTGCAACAAAGTTTGTACTAATACTTTCCTAAGATTCTTTCATTTTGAGAAGTTAGTGCAACATGTGTTACTTGACTTTTACAGTGGATAACAATAAATCAGAGAAAATAACAAATCAGCTGTTAACTTAACCACAGATGTCAAGTCTGGACCTGAATAAAGCATCAGTATACATTGCTGACAATGCATGTATAAACCATAGAAAAGATGACAGTATTTATCAAAAACTGAAAATGGTTCAAAAGAACATTATTCCTGCAAATGGTCTACTTCACACTATCACAATGCAATGGTGCAGGAAAACTGGAATTTGATGTTGATAATAGTGAGCGTAAAGTGTACAAGCATCTCAGCTAAAAGAATAGTTGCAGTTAAAGAAATTTTATGAGCTCATGGATGTTAATTATAATTTGTTGTACATTTTTGTGATTAGGAGGCTGTCTCTTTTGCTTTTTATTGACAAAATACTTAAGAGCTAGGAAGTCCTAAAAAATTGTTTTCAGAATCAAGGTGAGAAAAAGTACCTTACGGCACCATGGAAATAATTTTGGTTGCATGTGAATTGTCAGATCCATGGTTCTTAGACATTATTGATACAAATCCTAACAATTTCAGTTTTTCTTTAAGCTAACAACTGAACTGAAAAGCAAGAAGAGTGAAAGACTGCTCATGTCTTTTTATCCAGTAGACATTAAGCTCAGACAGTTTATAATAATCTCAGATGTATTTAAGAAATGGGAACCAGACTTCAGTGGTTTTTATGAAAAAATCCATAAAGTGACAGCTTTTATAACAAATCTGCATAACTTAGCCAAATGAGTGAAGCAGTCAATGCTTGAAGTATTCAAGGTATTGACAGATGAATTATGTGAAGAATATGTGAGGGTAGAGACAATTATCAACACTCTCAAGTTGGTAGATAGCCACAATGAAGAATCTATTCAGAAAATCTGAGCCCTCTTTTACAAATCTGAAGGAAGTGTGTGCTTATATCTTTTAATCAATCACAACAAGCTTAAAAGTTACAAACAGGTTTGGATTTATTTAATAAGCAACTACAATAGTTAGTTGCTATATGAATGTTGCTCTACCTATATGCAAATTGAATTATAGGTAATACTCTCAAAAGAGTGTCCAGCTATAGATAAAAGCTCCTGGCCAAGTGAAAACCCCTATGGAAACCATGTAAATAAAAGTGACTACTATACATTTAAATTGTATAAAAGAAATCATCATCATTTAACATCTGTTTTTCCATGCTGGCATGGGTTGAATAATGTTGTAATATCTAGAGAGTAATCTATAGTAAGTATGACCACATAATTATGCCCTGCATTTCAAAAGTGGCACTCCTAAGTGATATAAATCATGTGTGTGTTATATATTACATATTAAAACAGCTGAAATGATAATTTGAACAGATATAGCTATGTTACATATATCAAAACTCTCATAATAGCAATGTGATGATATTAATTTAAAAGCTATAATGATAGCTCATAGAATTGCTTGCACATTAGTATAATAATAAATTCACAGCCCCAAAAACAAGAAAATAATGTAGTGAAACAGTGTCTATAGAAATATATTAACTACAATAAATTGTAATACTTCAGCTGTCTCTAACCACAATATATAAGGAATTATAATGAAGTCAGTCAGGCTATAGGACAACAAACTTTTAAATCTACAAAAAGATTTGAATTTATTTAATAAGTTAGTTGTTACATAATAGTTGTTAGTTATAATTGATTGAATCCAACTAATATACTCCTGGTATGTATTTCTACTAACTTACTAGAGAATGGAAAGAAAAATAAATCTCAGTGAGATTGAAACTGAGAGGAACAAAACTAAATGTGGCCTAGGTCTTCTCTACTCTGTAATATGCTTCATAGTTTAAGACAGAAATATTTTAAAAGTTCATATCTTTGAAATATCTACAACTGAAGTCTTATGACTGTTGTCGTTTTGCAAGCAGCACAAGCCTTCCTACTTTCTATAAGGATCCTTTTCTTAAAATTAATTAAAAAAAAAAAAAAATTAACAAATATAACTACTATCTCCCTTCACTTATAAGTTTATATTCCACTTATAAGTTTATAGTTATGGTTTTATATCCATTTTAAATGAGATTGTTCTGCTTGTTATTGAGAGCCACACATTTAAGTCAACAAAGGGCTATCCTATAGGTTTTCAGTTACCTCATCATCTCCGACAGGGCAAACTAAAAAGCTGACCCCACATAGATTAGAAGACATAATTTAAAAGGATGAAATTAAGTACTGCAAAGCTGGATGGTTTACTACTGCTTCAACAAACTATCATTTTCTTCTAGAAAAATATCAAGATTATAATATAAGAAAGTGAAAACTCGTTTTTCTTCTTTCAACACTTTCCCCCAAATTTTCAAATGTAAATTCAGAAAGTGGTTCAGGAAGACTCACTGGTTGATGAATGCAGGAGAGATGGCTAAGCTGGAATGAGTAAGTATCAGAATGGATGATGTATTATTATAAGTAACATATTGGTGTGAATTACATATGGAAAGTACCCATGGCTTAAGTAGGCCAATGAAAACTTAGGGTGTCATAGGTTAAATCTAAACTGGAATAAGTAGGTTTGTCTTCAACAAGAATCACAACCGTACTACAGTGCATGCTATTTTTACCAATTATATATAATTACTTTGAGCCAAAGACAGAACTTCTACATCAAGCATGGGCAATCTTTTACAAGCAGTGAACCACATGAGATATAGCTCATCATAAGGCAGGCCACATTATTAAAAAATTTAAGGTAATTTTTTGTTATATTATATCAGCCATTTTCATTAAAGAAAATGATTTGCACAAGCATCTGCTTTACAAGTGGGGAAAGTCGCTTTCCTTTATTTTTTGAGGGGGGGAGGAGTTTTTTCTATAATTAAATAATCGAAGTCTTGGTATAATATTACTGATGACAGTGTGATTCTTCTTCTTTAAGTCTCACCATATCACTTATGAATGTCGGCTCCAACTCGAGAGCAAACTTACTTCCAGGCTGTATGAGATGACACTGCACGTGCCAACTCTAAGACAGTGTACGGTTCCATGTTCTGACCACCAGGCTTGAATGTTCTCACAAGGTTAGAGGGAAAAAAAAAAGCACAATGACAGGTTGATCTGTTTGACAAAAACAGTGGCCTGCAAATTTTAGTTATCTTCGCTTGGTTGTCTGGCTGCTGGGCTGTAAAGATCCATATAGTGCGTCATGTTTGTGGATTTCAAAGCTTTTGACTTTCCACCAAGATTGAATGTTTCAGATTCTCTTCGCCTATGACATAACAAATGAAGTATATGCAGACTGCAAAAGTTTCATGTGCACCCCTGATGGAGACACCATAGCTCCTTTCCTTTACATTATATAATTCCAGACTATGTACAACTGCATGCTATGGTATCTGAACAAGGTATAACTCTCCACCGCTGTCAAGGTTCAGGTCATCAGGCATTGTATCTCATTGACCTCAACTTCACAGATGACAATGAACATTTGCTATCATAAGTGAGACAAGTGCAAATTCTCCTCGACAAATCTGGAGTCAACCAACTGGAAAGCCCAAAATCATTGGTGAGAATGCTGGTGTGTTTGATCTTACACTTACATCAGAGCCCACTGAGTCACTTGCTGATTTCTTGTATTTATTCTACCAGCACAGATGTTAACATTTGTAATACAATAACACTCAGCATTTGAATAGGTGTGGAAAATTTGGAAAGCATCACAACTGCCATATGACTTGAAACTATGTCCATTTCATGCTACATTTAATTTGTTCTGTGCCACAGCTCTGAAAACTTGTCTCTTACAGTGGCCCAACAACAATCATTTGATGGCATATATACTTGACTTCTGCTTAAGGCCTTTAACATCTCTTATGCTGACCATATACCAAACAAGGCACTATATAGACTTTTACCACCTGCAGCCAGACAATGACACAAAGAGACAGCGTGATTAGCACACACTGCTGCTGCGATACATCACAGAATAATTAAAAGAAAAAATAAATACTTGAAAAATTAGTGCAATAAGTATGAATATCTATATGATCCATGCATAGAAGAAATAATCGACTATTTTCATAATCTGTGAATCAAAATTTTTCTGAAACTATTTAAAAAAAATAATAGGTGCACATTTGACAATCTAATCATTAAATAATTTCATTGGTTACTTTTAAACTGAAAGATAACAATGTAAAAATATGCAAGATTGGTTTCTGATTTATTCATTTGACTATAAAATTTTTTATCTCTTTTTCAAGAAAAAAAAAAAAAAAAAAAAAAAAAAAAAAAAATCCATTTCTAAACCAAGATGTTTAGGTATGTGATCTTCCTTAGTCACCTAATGGTAACCTGTTTAAAGGAAAGCAGCTAAAATAAAAAACAAACAAAAGAACATGATCTGACAAGTTCGGTGGAGCATAACAACTGAAATGCTGTACAAAAATTTGAGCAACATAGCAAGGAAACTAGCCCAGCTAAATCATGTACAATGATTAAAATATTGCCTAGCAAAAAACATGACGTTTATTATTCAGTTGTTATCAACAAAAACAGAAATATTTTAACCACAAATTTTAGTGAGAAACTTAGTGTTGTACTACTTCCTTTCTCTTCTACAATTTTTCTCTGCAATGTTGCAACTTATGAAATTATCTTCAGTATGAATACTTCTCAAGTTGGATCTAGTTTTTGATCATATATGTATATATATATATATATATATATATATATATATATAAGTTCACATCTACCCAACATCGAGGCATATCTTCTTGTGAAGCACACTATTTTGAGATAGTTTTCTTCAGAAAGAGTTCTATAAAACTACAATAATCATTTGTCTTTTTGTCTCAGAAATTCATCACTCTAGGGTTTATTTTCATTTGAGGTTCCTTTTGTGCTACTTTGGCAATATCAGCATTAAAGAGGTTTTCAAAAAGGTTAGAAATCACCTTCTCTAGCTTTGAAGTTCTTTTTTTATCAATTTAATAAACTCCACAACAAAATCTTTGTATCCAAATTCCCTGTGATTGGATAATGTGGGGAAATGGAAAGAGTCACCAGTCTTCAGTTAATTCTCCAAATATGAAATTTTGTTTCAAAAGCATTGACATGAGAATACATCTCAAGAATCAACTGAGTTTGCTTTTGCAATTTAAAACTGAGATCATGAAAAATGCAAGGTTGCACATGTAGTTATCCTTCAGCTTGGGAACAGATTTATACTTCATTCTAAAAAAGCATACATCTCTTTTCTGTGGTTATAAAACCATTGAAGCAGCTGCCTTTACTTAGCCAGTTAGCTGCACAGTAGTAAACCAGATTGTCATGCCCCAATTAAAGTAATAAGAACTCTTTAAACTGGTGATGGTTAAGTGCTCATGGTTTTATAAAATTTCTGGTTGAAACAACTGCATTTCTTAACGTCTTCAAATTTTACAGACTTTGCCTATAAATTTTCTTAAATTATGCTATGAATCGTTGCAAAGTTACTGTTTATTAAATTCAAGGAAGTTAATTTGGATAGAAAACCGTATCTTTAAGCCTAACCACTCCTGGGATCCCATCTGCTGCAACACTAATGAGCTTTTCAAGTGCAAAATTCAACTTCATTGTTGCTTTCTTCACTTCTTTATAAATGTTTTCATTACATTTTGTTATGTGAACAGTAAATAATTCTTTGGTCATACTGAATGATTTATCAATATCACATCAAATACATCTGTGCTTTTGTCGATAGCCAGTGAAAAAGAATCAAATTCTCTTATGTTTTCCCTTTTTTTGTCTGACAGTGTATCTACTGCAATTTCTTCAATCTGTTTTGTTACTGTCCTGTAAGACAAACTAATCTCGTCAAACATACTTAACTTTACTGCTGAGCATAAAAGTTCAGTCACTGCCAAAAAGACATTCTTTTATAAATTCAGCATAATTATTTGAATGTTCAGCAACTTTTCACTAACAACATAGCTTGCATGTACAATTTCTTTGAGTTCTGTCTACACTTTAGAGAAAAAGTGTATTTGAACTGCTGTTTCTTGAGAATTTCAATTTTTGGCCTTCGTATAGCTCCTTTGAATTCATTATACACCAAATGTTTTGAATTTCAAAGCCACTTCACATTAAATTCTTTAGAAGCAGAGATGGATTCATAATATAAACACATTGGTCTGTTTTTTTTTTTTCTTTTCTTTCTTTTCAACAAAAAGTAATCATTTGTCAATTTTCTTCTCATTTCTTCAGAAATCTTGCATTCTCTTTTTTCTGATGAAGCCATGGGCTGATATTTAAAATTAAAATGTAAAACAAAATACTTATTGATTTAATGTTCAATTTGTTTCCACCACTTATGACTTGTTGCAATTCAGTAACTAACTACTGGTGCATATTGCACAGTGCAGCTTTGCATACACTTTAAAAGTAAAGTTTTGTCCATCCTGCCTGATAATGCTATGCAATATGCACTTGTAATTACATTGATTGAATTATAGCAACAACTTGTTATAAGTGATAGAAACAGAAATTTAACATTAAATCAATAATTTTCATTTTGTTGAAGTAGTGTCCTGAGCAGATATGCCAATTTAGGGCTCTTGAATGTTTGGATGGGTGCATACTGACAGACGCATATTGAAATTTACAGATAACAGTGGTGAATATTTTTTTATTTTTCTGACTGGTGTACTCATAAGGCAATAGGTATTAATAAGTGAGGGATGTTAGCTGGGCATTTAATAACTGTTCCACTTTGACACCAGCTTCCCCAAACCACTCTGAATGAGCATGAGTGAACAAGTGAGAACAAACAACAAAATTTTAATATACATATCTTCCTCTATAGGTGCAGGCATGGTTGTGTGGTAGCTGCACAGTAGTAAACCAGATTGTCATGCTCCAATTAAAGTAATAAGAACTCTTCCCAACTACATGGTCCTAGGTTCAGTCCCACTGTGTGGCACCTTGGGCAAGTGTCTTCTATTATAGCCTCAGGTCAACCAAAGCCTTGTGAGTGGATTTGGTAGAGAGAAACTGAAAGAATTCTGTTGTGTCTGTGTGTGTGTGTGTGTGTGTGTGTGTGTATACACACACACACACACCACACCTGTAGATGTATATATTTATGTCTGTGTCTATGTTTGTGCTACCACCATTGCTTGACAACTGATGTTGGCGTTTACATTCCCATAACTTAGACTGATGTTAGCACAAAAAAATTTGTGTATGTAATGAAAAGTGTTACGCAAGAAGAAATTTTGTGGGTTTTCTTTTCTTAAAGTGCTTGCTGCAGTTATCTTAAAAACTGAAAAAAAGCAGTGCTGGATTCTCTATAGGGGTCAAATAATCTCTAAAATTATGCAGATGATACTGCTGTCATTGATAATGACATTGCTAGTCTTCAAGATTATGTTAATCATTTAGCTTCAAATGCAAAAGAAGTGGGTTTCTAAATTAATCTTGATAAGACTGAGATCATGACTACAGATAAGACACATCTACAGCTATTCATGATTATACACTCTAAGCAAAGCGTATACCTTGTCTACCTAGGTCATAAACTATCAATAGCTTCAAGTAATGATGAAATTGCTGTCAACCATAGAAATGTATTAGTATGAGAAACATTTTTGAAGGTGGGATGTGTGTGTGTGTGCCTTTTGAAATCATATGAAATGTCAATAAGTTCAAGTTTAAGGTATTTAACAATTACATTGTCCTGTACTTGTGTATAGATATAATTACGTCACTTGGTTTACAAAAACTGAAGTATTTTAAAACCAAACTGAAATTCATGACTTGCAAACATCTAATTGACAATGTTAAAAAAGTACTAAATCTATGATAAATGATACAACTATATCCAATTTTTAATGAAGTTAAAAGTAACACCCTCAAACTGTTAGGCCACATCAAACATTCAACTTGGTCTTTCTAAAATCAATTTAGTGTGTGTGTGTGTGTGTGTGTGTGTGATATCCAATGGTAGATGGAGAGTAGGTTATAAAATGGGTTCATCTTTTAATCATGAGCAGAACTCACAGCAATGATTGCAAGCAGGGATATGTAGAGAAACTATGTTCATGCCATTTCATACTCTGCTCCAAGTTGAAACAATATTTAGGTAAGAAGTTTTTCAGAGGGAAGAAGTATGGTCAATGGAACATATTTAACCGTTCCAGAAAAAAGACAGTCTAAAAAAAAAAAATGTGACACATATAACCTGACATTCAGATATCTTATCCCTACCATTCTAATAAGGTTTTATAACATTATCACAAGGTTACAAATATTGCTGTAGAGTATAGATGATTAAACAGTCTTCATACTTGCCAGAGGTCTATTTTATTGGTCCCAGAAGTATGAAACACAAAGTAAATGTTTCAGAATGTAAAGAGACTTAACTAAATACTGCAAGGCACTACATCAGGTATTCTACTGATTGTATTTTACACAACCTTCTGCCAATAATAATAATGTGCAGAAAAGAGATAGCACAGGAAAGAGAAAAAAACATAACATTGCTTTGACATGAGAGAATTGTTTGTAAATTTATTGACCAGTATTATCCTATAATTCAAAATGATAAAACTGTAACAGAAAAAGGCAAGAAGTGGAGAGTATTACAGATGACAACTAATCAGTTACAGCTACAGGCAGCTTATTACTATTGCAAGTGCTGAATGGCAGAATAAAAGGCAATCTTTACTGAGATTTGTCCTTGAGGTTGTCTAAGCTAACAAAGATTCTAATAGATAAAAATGGAGCCAAATTAATTAGACTTTCATTTCCTGTTTATCTCATGGAGCACTGCAAATTATTGTATTCAAACACTAGTAGTAGTAATGGCAGCAACAAATGATATTCTCTTGTTTGTTTTATGCTGTAGAACACAAATATCTTCTGGTATTTTAATTAAATTGATTTGGCTATAGATTTCATTTCAACGAGTAAAGCAAATAAAAGAAAGAAACATTTCTGTTTTCATTTACTGCATTTAACTAACATTTTCTAATTTAGCCCCCTGTTCTCTTCTTGAAATTACAAAGAATCATATTTGTCAATGAAACTTACAACAACAGAAACAAAGCAAGCAAAGAGATAATGACATGTTTGAAACTTCCATTCTACTTGGGCTGCAGGCAACAAAAAAGCTGGTATAATTGGATTGGAATTTAAAGTTTGTCTTTCACATTTGGCAGTCTGAAGGTAAGAGATGGTACATATAGTAACTTTAAACCTTAAACTGTGAAGAATATATATATAGATAATTGGGTAAGGCAGCTCTATTTGATGTTCAAGCTTAAATTGGTATTAAAAAAGGATGAGGGGAAACGTGGCTGAAAAAGTCCACTACAGAGATATGAATAACATGTGAGAATGAATATATGTGCATGTATAACTATCATATGTATGTATGTATGTATAAACTAATGTGAGTTAACTTATTGCAAGACCTACTTCAAGAGTTAAAGTCTCATCATGTGGACTCTGTTCATCTCTACATGGTGTGTATGCATGTGCATACACACTAATACATGTCTGTGCACACACTGACACACCTGTAAGTGTAACAATTCCTCAGATGAGAACAGCATTCTAGGACAAATTTTGTACTTTGTGAAGAGATTCCAAAGTTGAAAATTTTCCTGCCTCTGAAGTATAAGCCTACCGTCTGCAGTCATAGCTAAGAATATGGACCTTGTATCTGAAGGGAATGTGATAGAATGAGCTTTGTAGTTTATGATTAGAAGAGTGTCATTTTTCTGAGTTTGTTTTCATGAGATGTACAATGATGTCTGTACACAAATCCTATCATCATTTAATGTGTATTTTTCATGCTGGCATGGGCTGGATGGTTTGTCAGGAGCTGGTAAACCAGAGGATTATGCCAAACTCTACTGTCAGCTTTAGCGTGGTTTCTACAGCTGGGTGCCCTTCCTAATGTAAATCACAGTATACAATAAATTGTAACTGCTGGAAGAACCAATGATAAAATTGTTCTCTGTCTTCTATTTTTCCGCATTGTCAATCCATTAAAAATTTATGTCAATCCCATCAGAGTTTGTAACTGCCCACAAAACTAATTACAAAGAACATAAAACAGGGTTTTTGCAGCACTACAAGTTGCAAGCAAAATGAAAGAGACTGGACGTAGAAATAATCATTGCTGCAATAAGTTACAACTCTAAGACTCTCTTCCCCTACACTGTTAACTCCCTTAAAATGCTCAGAACACTGCTACATTACTACCTCTCCCGTCTAATCTAGTCCAACCAAACACACCAAAGATATAAGTGCTCTGCTATGTTAATGAAATCATTACATGTTATACATAGGGTGGTCCTGTACCAGATGGAGATATGTATAGAGTGTTGAATCTGTGAATCACATCTAGTTGTTCAACTGACTGCTTGAACACCACAGATCTGCACAATTGGTTGGTGGCCAGTGTTGAACACCAACCAATAAAATAATCTTTATCTCATAAATCTATTTAAAATGAACAAATTGAACACAGTTATATGAAATAAGTCACATTTTTAAAACAGAAAGTTAGTCAGTTAGAAGAAAAACAAAAAATAACCCCCATAATATGAAATAGTTGTCCAAGGAATATGCTCAAGCTGGGGGCTGCGTAGGTGCTGCTGACTTCAAATAGCAGTGTGCTAGGATTATCTGCCATCCATACTTTTCACATCACTCTTTTGCCAGTCTTTCACAGTATGAGGCTACATTTGTGTGTAGCTAGTATAGGTTTCTGATAATCCAGCTTGAAGTAAGTAACATTAGTTCAGTTGGTAGTACACAAAATATGAGCATTCATAATCATATTATTTTATGACTTTAGTTGATATTCTGTGCACTTCTAGCACATTCTGAGTACACACACCCAGTGTGTGTGTGAAATACTGTTCTCCGAGAAGGCATAATACATTAATGTTAATAATAAAACAAAATATATGTAGTCTCTTGGGTTTTAGTTGGGATGGAGCTCTAACTCTGCATTTGTTTAAAGGCACCATAAAATGAAATAAAAAGCCACAAAGGAATACAGATGCATTGTACAAAATTACTTTAGGAAGCATGCTCACAATATCAGTGAGACCATCCTACAAAGATGTTTCGAGGTAAAGTTGTTGTACACTGAATAGGCAGTAAGAAAGTGCTAAAATGATATTAAAATTGAATTTCAAAAGAAAAGTTTTACACAAAATTTTTAAACCATCAGTACTTACTGGTTTTGTATGAGTTGTATGGTCAAGGCACTCTTTCCAACACCACCCGCTGCAAAGAGAAAAAGAAATATTAGAATCCAAGAGATAATTTAATAAACTACAATTTAACAATGCACTGCCATCTAGAAATATTGATTTCTTCTGACTTGACACAGGACCAAATTTTGTTAGAGAGTGTATGTGTGTGTGATTAAATCAACTTTAATATCTATTCCACGTAGTTATTTTATTGATTTGAATATGGAAACTTGTAATTCTTGTGCAGGAAGAAAAGAATTCAGAAAAGAACATTACCCTTCTTGACATGCCAAGCAGACATTAGAGAATGATGCAGTCCTCAGACATGTTGCATCCTGTCCAACTCAACCTATGCCATTTATTCTTAAAATTGCAAATTCTTGGTATAATCTAACTTAGAAGGAATATTTTTGGAGAAGTGAGAGCAAGAGAGAGAAAAAATATCCCCTGCCTATTAACAAGGAAAGGATGTTTGAATCTGATAATGATTAGGATGATGTGCATCCACCTCTTCAACATTTTCACCAGCCAAAGACACCTGTCTTACTGAAACTTCATAACCTTACTTCAAACTAAATCAAATGAAATGTGGGTCATTGAAATGTTAAACTTGGAGTTAGCAAGAAAGTTTGCAATATAAAAAAATGATCACAAAGATGGTTCTGAAGAATACTCACGATAAAAATGGATTTGTGCTGATTCAGGAACGATTAAGGGAGGGGGGGGGGAGAAAGAGAAAGAGAGAATGTGTGCATGCGCACGTGTTATGCACTCAAGTGCAATATTGTAAAAGCCAGACATTATTCTGTGCTTTGAATACTGCATTCTGATCTTTGAAGATTGTTATTTGCTTTTTGTATTTCCTGTTGTGCATTCTGATACTGAGTCTGGAATTCTCAAATTATGGACAATGAACTTTGTATTCTGACATTTGAACTTTATGATTTGATTTTTACATTTTGCATTTGATATTTGCAGTACTAACTTCACACTTACCACCTGGCATTACATTGTATTTGTGGATTTACAAAACCTCAGTAGTTAAACCTATATTGGGTGGCACAAAGGTACTATATAATTCACGGTGACATTACTGCATGTGGCAAATGAACACTTGATATCAAAGTCTGCATATACTATTCTGAGATGTATATCCTGTAATGCCAGCAGATGGCCAACTTATCACACACTTCTTTCTACCTGCTATTTAATTGTATGCTTCAATTCACCTATCATTACGGTAAGTGGTATATACTGTCCAACAAACTGTCTACAAAACCAAGGGATCCTAAGTAACTTCATTTATTTGGTCCAGCTTTCACAGATTTCTTTTTGTCACTTTCCAAATAACATTTCAATCTTTCTCATAAAAACCATTTGTTTTGAAAGTGCATTAATCTTGTTATAATTTATCTTATATAGTATTGCATTATTAAAAAAGTGATTGTATGTTCAAGGACATGGTATTACCTCTTGAATAACAGTCAACCAAATTGATCCCCCAAAAATTATATTCCACCACACACAATAATTATATAAAATTAAATCAAACAGGTCCAAAGGAATCAAGTTAATTACATGAGGGAATTTTTTCCTCATGATCGATTTTAAGCTAGCTTTTAATATTTAAACCCCAGTTCTACCTATACCCATCCAACATTTTAAGTATATCCCAGGCTGTGTACTTCCTTTTTAAAGATGGTAGACTGTAGTTGGATGGGGTTAGGCAGTTATTTCTAGCAGGTTGATTTGTATGCACTGAATCAAGGTATATTCAACATTAAACTATTCTACCTTTCCTTTCCACCGAAATTATGTGTATAAGTGTTAGAAGTGAGCCCCAACACATCAAGTTGTAACTTTAGCTTTATGTAATAATTGTGTTTATGAACAAATGAACTTCACACTGCATGCAAATAAAACATTATAGATGTTATTTTTGTTCAACTTCAGACCAGCCCTGATTGAACAATCTTATGATCAAAGGTATATCACTCCATTTTTAAGACACAGTCTATATAGGACATTATTCAATGCACCCCACTTTTTTTAAATTTTTTATCAAAGACAAAAATACTACCTTTTGGTATCAATTTACAGCTAGCCAGATTAAGTTATTCAAGAGGAAATACCATGTCCTTGAACATACAATCCCTTTTTTTAATGATGCAATACTATATAGGATAAATTATAACCAGATTAATGTGCTTTCAAAACAGTTTTTACGAGAAAGATTGAAGTGTTATTTGGAAAGTGACAAAAAGAAATTTGTGAAAGCTGGACCAAATAAATGAAGTTACTTAGGATCCAGATAAATGGAGTTGGCCAATATGGAACAAGGAAATGGATATTAAAATGATCATGATGATTGTTTTCATAAACCTAAAGGACATTGTAATTAAGTGAGGTTAGTACAACTGTTAACATTTAACTTCAACAATAGCAAGTGAGTAATTGATGAGAAGTCATGAGCAATGAGAGAATTCTGGATAACCAGTTAGAAAAATGAAACTGAGTAAAATGTCAGTCTAAATCAAATCCCGTACAGATCACAAAAAGACCAGGACCCATATATGGGCAATAGATTTGACCAAGATAGTAGAATCCTAAATTAAAGTCTTCAGAATATTTAGTTTTATCTCTGTTGATTATGAATTTATAGACTTTTCATTCCTATGATGCTTCAGAAAATGCCACAATAATATATTCAGGACAGGTCAATAAGTTGAGATTGACTCACTTGTAATTCCTCTATAAAAACTGGTCTTGTACTTAACCCCTCCACTCATTTAAAAAATAAATTACAAACAAGGAAGGCTGTTTCTTGATTCAGTAATCTCAAAATTGATTTTCCCTTTTATAGATATTTCTAAATCCTCTGTGGCCCATTGGAAGCTCTAATTGGTTATGTTAGATACATTTGGATTGTAAGTGGTATAAACTTGATCTATGTACTGAGATAGCGTCAGTGACATGGAAAGAGAAAAGAGACTTGTCATAGGTGCAGGAGTGGCTGTGTGGTAAGCAGCTTGCTTACCAACTGTTGGTTCTGGGTTCAGTCCCATTGCCTGGCACCTTGGACAAGTGTCTTCTACTATAGCTTCAGGCTGACTAAAGCCTTGAGTGGATTTGGTAGACAGAAACTGAAAGAAGCCTGTCGTATATATATGTTTGTGGATGTCTCCCCAACATTGCTTGACAACCGATGCTGGTGTGCCTCAAGTGAGTGGGGGTGTGGTATTGACACATGTGGCTTTACACCAGGTGTCTTGAAGAGGTCATATATAGCTTCTCCAGCTGGAAAGAGAGAAAAGATGTGGTGAAGTCAGAGCCCCAAAGTACAAGCTGAATATGAGAGAGAATAGGGACAGAGGAACACAAAGGGTGAGTGGGAACTAAGTTTGTGAGAGTGAAAGGAGAGTGCCAGATGGCTAAAGATGGAAAGAGATGGCCTGCATGAATGGGACAAATGAGTAGGGGTATGGTCAGTAATTAATATTAGTTTGGGGTGGGAAGTGAAGGAAATAGGTGTGGGTCAGGGAGGAAGAAGAGGTTTAAGGTGATAGTAATAGGGAGATGTAGCAGGATAAATGATATCATTTACAGCACCTGTGTGAATAGTGCTGTAGTTAGTAGAGTGCTAGACCAGGGGCCTTCCCCGTCTTCATATCCTCAATTACTCCACTCATCATACTGCAGTCAACAGTTAGGTTCACATTAGGAAGAATCTCTTTCTCCCTTGCATTCTCTTCATTTAGTAGCCTTTCATAATAGCAATTCCATGTCTCTTTCTTTTCAGAACCACTAAGTGCAAAAAAACATTATCTTATTCATACACAGATCTCCCCACCACCATCTTGATTTTCTTTGATACACACCCTTGCAATCTGGAATACCTCATGCTTCTTCTCACCACATTGCAGAACATAGGCAAACCTCTTTCTGCTTCCCTCCTTGCTAAATAGACCTGTCGTCTAGCTTCTCTTCTAGCTACATGGTGTAGTTCTCTGCTACCCACTCTTCCTACCAAGACATTCACACATACATACTGAATTCTGGAGAACCACCAAGTTAAAGCAAATGCACACAGCTGATCACTATACCTAACTAGCATTATTTGATTTCACCAGGAGACTAATTAGTATTAAAGCAGAGATAACCATCAAGATTTAATTTTGGTATATACTATTACATAATTGGTGGAGTCCTACCACCATCTTAATAAGAAGTTAATTACAGTTGCATTGTGTACAATAAGGCTAATTATGGCCTGCTATCTGTAAGCAACTGAATTATATCTTCATTATCTACAAATCATTAATTTTCTTTAGAGAACTGACCAACATATCAACACAGAAAAATCTATTTCATTTTAGATTAACAATGTATCTGTCAGTGTATTTTTATAACTCCAAGGAAGAATGTAAAGTCAGTAATCAGTGGAAGATTGTTGCAGTTGGTAAACATTTGGATCATCTTTATGTGACACACGATCAGTACCATGCTAGATTAAATGGTTCGCAGGAAAGAAAGAGAAGTCATTAAAACATTGGATAGAAAGAATGTCATGTAGGGTTTCTTCTGGCTCACTGCATTCTGAATTCAAATTATGTCAACTTTGCCTTTCACACTTCCAGGGTTGTTAATATACCAGCCAAGGATGAGGGTTGTTTCTTCTTTTGTTTAGAATTGATTGCAAGTTAGTGGAGGAATGTTGCCACTTGAGTTTATGTGCCAAAACCTGGCCTTCTATTGACTGGGGCTTTGGCAGAATCTGTAGATGTAGGCATCAACAGGCCAAGAAATGGTTCTAAATACTTTCCATGTTCCCAGTTCAAATCCTGTCAGACACAACCTTATCTTGCATCTCACTGGAGTTGGTAAATAAGTACCAGCTATTGACCATTGCTTTAAACAAAATATATCATCTCATATAAAATTTACTTCATACTTAAATAGAAAACACACATATTGGTATACAGAAGAATGCCTAAACTCTTTAGCAATCCAATTACTCAGATGCATTATTTATTTATTTTATTTATTCATTCATTCATTTATTGTTTTGAATTTATTATGCTTATCTCATAGATTTGAGATTTTGATGATGTCATTGTACATTTTTAGAATGACATTGTAGGGTATGTGTGAGAGACTAGAACTGACCAGTTTCAACATAAAACAGAATATTTGGGCTGGATACAGTCAGTTTAAATGCTAACGGGTTAAACTGAGAGCAAAGAACAAATGAGTGTCAGCCACTTATATTTATAGCTATATGATATCACTTAACAGATTTCCAACAGGCCTATTATTATTTCACACACACACATACACACTCAATTGTCTTTGGATCTTTCCATATTTAAGGTGATGACAAACTAATGGGATCTGTCTCACGGATGTTAACATTTTTTGGTGAAAGATATGCTCACATAATTGTGAAGTATATTCTAATCTTAATATTAATTATACAATTATATAGGACATATTTATGAGTACAAAAAATTTTTTAATATTGTTTAGTAATGTACTGCGATGTAATAATGTTTAGCAAGGTATGCAGATAATTGCACTGGCTCATGCATGTACAAGCAGCTCTGTTTGCATGTAGTGTTTAACTTATGCGCACACAGAAAGTTAAGCAATTTCATTGGCTGAATTATGATTGAGTAGGCCTATGATGGGAGACTTTCAGCTATAACCATTTTTTTTTTTTTTTTTTTTTTTTTTTTTTGGGTACATGAGGCATTTTCTTTAAGGTATCCCCATTTTTTGAGAGCATACATCTTCATTATTACCATTTTAACATTCACTTTTTCCCTGTTTGCGCAGAGAAGATGAAATTCGCTGAGGTAGATTTCCTATGACTAGATGCTCTTTCTGTCACCAAGCTTCAAGTGTTTTGTGGTAGACTAGAAACATGACTTTTTGAATTGACAATGTTGCTTGTCTGCAACTACCACATGATGCCATGACAAGACACAAACATACACACGATAGGCTTCTTTCAGTTTCCATCCACTTACAAGGCATTGGTATGCACAAACACACACACGTAGAGGAAGTTTTCTGTTAGAACAAGTTAGCCATATATCTGCATCGAGTTCTTCACCAGGTCACATAATTGATTAGAGATTTATGACTGATCTCAAGTTGTCCATTCAGTTCTCAACACTGTAGATCCATCAGTCTACATAGAATAGCAAGGTAAAATAAATCTATTTTAGAATCTTTCGCTATCAGCTATGATTGGTACTTTAGGTCAGAAATGGTTAAAAGAAAACCAGTAATAGTACAATGGTAAAGCAAAATTCTCACTAGAGACAATACCTTATTAAATACTGGCATAATTACCAACAAATATAGCTTTACATAATAAAATAACATGTCTGCATTAACTACAAATAGCCACTTCTCGTGGGTAAGTTCTTTTTGTCCTTGGATTGAAAGTAGTGTTGTTGATTAGAGCTTATGAAGTATCTTATTACTAGAATACCCTCAAGCAAATTATATGGTTAACAACTAGTTTAGCTGATGTGGTAATGTCATTAACATTTAGTTTTGTGTACAAAGTGCTCAAATAACAGAAAAATAAACATGAAATAGAAATGCAGTTGGAATGTGTCATGTCAATTATCTGTGGTATTATTGCATAATCAAAGTTTTCAAATATGCAATTGGTTGCACCAGTATATAACATCATTCTTCTCTGATATTATATACTCCAGTGCACAACTTTAGGGAAACAAGACAAACTGCAAAAGAATTTTCTGGGTGGACTAATTAGTTTTAAATTCATAAATTTTGTACAACTGAAGAATAGCCCCAAGGAAATAGTAGTAATATTTCTGATCTCTATTCATGAGTTCAAACTCAGCTTCAGTGAGAGAAGAACTGTACCCAAGGCATAACATGTTAATCTACTTGCTTTAATTAAATTCTATTGAAATGAATTAATATCTAGTAAGAGCTAAAAGGATTTTAAAGAGCTATTGCCTCTTGCTCTAGTTTCATGGTGTTAATAAGGGATAAATTTCCTCTGGATAGGATATCAATCAACAATAGGTATTGCTTCCTCTTTGATTTTGGAAAATTAACTGGGAAGGATGCATTGGATAATGTATCAGTATCTGTATTATTGTTGGATAAAAGAGGTGGTGGTCATGGCTGATATGCATTGAATCATAGGTCCGCTTGATCAAAGATGACCCAGAGTTAAATAACTATTAATAAAAAGCTATACTGAAAAAGAATAGTAGAAGAGAGTTAAAAAGTCAGTTGACTGGACCAGAATGAAAAGAATTAAATCTGTAGAAGGCATATAAATAAGCAGGCATGGGGAGCTATTTCAAAACAACCTTTGAAATAAATGAAACTTGACTGAGATTTTTTTTTTTTTTTTTATACTGTGGAAGGAACTAAATTGAATATTTTTGTTGTTGTTGGTGAATACTTAATATTTGAATGACAGCTTTTACTACCAAAATAATAATGTTGATTTCAGAATTGCTGGTGGTTTTAAAGAAAAAGCTATACTGTGTACAGAACTAAATTCAAGATTATTATTATTTTGGTTGAATACTTAATATTTGATTGACAGGTATTACATACAATAACCATCCTCTCCTGTCTATCAAAATAATAATGATACCAGAATTGCTAATTGTTTTAAAGAAAAAGATAATGAAAAAAACAACAAGGAAAAAAGAAAAAACTGTTTAGTCACTGAGAATTTATTCTAACAAAAATCTAGGTCAAAAATCTTTTTTGATATTTATAATAGTCATTATATTTGGCATTCAAAGTTTTACAAAACCTTCCTTTCCAATTTTTTTTTTTCTGGAAAGGGAATGTATAAAAATACAATTTTATTATGTATGGTTTTGTTTCAGAATGTTATTTATCTTGAAACTAAACAGCTATATAATTCAGGCTATTACAAAATTGTGAGAGCAGTGGAAGTGGTGCTATTTTATTGTATTGCAATTTGTTGTCTCACTGGTCTATGCCCATATCCCCATAGACTCAACTTTATTTTCCCTTTAGCCAAGGTTGGTAAACGCAGCATTATCTTATTTCTGGAGGAGTTAGAAGATAAGCCAATTGATTAAACTTAGGTTTCCTATTTATTCATGGCACCTAATATAATACCCATGAGTACTTTCTGAACAGCAGTACCCAGTTGTTCTTTGTATTCTATTGATTCATTTATAGGGTTTAATTGAACTTTAAAAAGACTTATGAAATAATTGAAAAAGCTAGCTTTATCATGAACCTTGTAATGGTATCACCACATTATGGGTGGAATCACTATCACAGTAAAAGAGATGAAATAGTAAGTACAGTTTGTGTAAATGCTTTACAATATAATATATTCAGTGTTGCTCAAGTCCACTGACACCAATTTTTGCCTTTCAACTAAATTTCTGCAATTAATAAAACAGGTACCTATGTAAAATAAGATTATGCACATAGTTGAACAATAAGTTAAAAAGTTATCTTTATCTCTACAAAATAGTGAAACAAATGCATTTCACTGGTATATTTTCAACAAAAAAACAATCCTAAAAGGGATCAATAGTTAGTTTTATTCAAGTTTTTTTTTCATAGAATGCAATTTTAGTTAGATGTCTTATACTGTAAAATCTATAATTTTTTCTATAAAAACAAAAAGTACTATAAAAATTTCCATACCTAAACTGTAGTAATCAGTTTTGTTCTCAACATTCTCAAAATGTCTTAAAGGTAATGTTTAAACAGATAAGCTTGAGAGAAGTGAGGAGGAAGAAAGGATAAATGAATGTTTGTGTGCATGCATGCAAAAATAAAAATTCAAAAAAACAAGAGACTGAAAATTAAATTATTGATCAAACAAAAAGTATTAAATTAGATTTTAGATGCTATGGAATTTATTTAATTGAAAAAAATCATGTCTTCTTTAAACGATGTTGATAATAAAACCATATCTAAAACTGAACTCCATTTATTTTGTAATGGTTGTGGCTGGAGCACTTTTGATCATAGATCTGTTCAATCACAGTTTGCTTGGAGTTAACAAAACCACCAATAACACTGAAGTAAATCAATCCAATCTATTTCAATTTTTACCATTATCCTTTTAATATTCTGATAGAACTTTACTTTTGACAGGGCCCTTCATAATACTTAGCACAGTAGACATAAAGAACAGATACGTTACATACCATACCATATTAGGAGTAAAAACGTATTTTTATATGAAGAAAATAAGCAAATATTTGGTCTTTAACTGAATGCTTTTTCTTATTCTTATCTTTACTCATAAATGTAAGTGGGGCCCATTTTTCATATCAACATTCAAAAACAAGCAGAATAATGCACACTGTGTAATAGGAAAGCAATCAAATTACAATGGTGAGATTTAAATGCACTACCTTGTGATCTACAGTCCAACCTTTTAACTGTTTAACCACTTTTGCTTATTTTGTCCTGGGTAGTTGTGGTAAGTGGAAGGAAATTATCAGTTTATACCATTAATCAGATTTTAGTATTTTTTTCTTTTCTTTTCTTGGACTGGATCAGAAAAGTAGAACACACCCAATAAAATACTGTTGATTATCAAGGAGTGTCTTCCTTTTTCTTATTATTACACATTTAAATATTCCTGACTGTAGTAGACACACAAGTGATATTGAGGGCAGATTATAGTAAAAGTCAAAAGAGGTTGTTGACCCTCTTGTGATTGTGCAATAAGGTAGTGATTGTGTATAGTTTTTTTAAGATTAAAAGAATGCACACTACTCACTCTCATACACTCAAATATTAAATGAAAAAGTAAAATTTGAAACTTGCTTTAATACAGTGGCATAGTCTCTATAATTGTATTTTTAAATAAGATATATTTACAAAAAAAAGTTATACGAGAAATTAAAGATTACCTTCTGGAGGGTGGTAAGATGAACCAGAGAGAAGAGAGAAAGGGGGTGTCATGGTGTGCCAAGTTATACAATTTTATGGTACAAGACATTTCACCTCCCTATCATAGTGAAAATTTATAGAACAAAGTGGCTCTTTAGAGACAAGATTTCAAGAAACTGTTACTGAACAATTGCACTCAATTTTATTGATGCCATGTTAAAAGCACCCAGTACATACTGTAAATGGTTGGCATTAGGAAAAGCATTCAGCTGTAGAAACCGTGCCAAAACAGACAATGAACCCAGACATGCCAGCTCCTGTCACACCATCCAATCCATGCCAGCATGGAAAATAAATGCTAAATGATGATGCAATCTTTATTTAGATTTAAATGTAAATAAATTTGAACAAATTACAAAATTCTTAATTTTATCTTGCAAGAAAAATGCTTCAGCAAAGCTACAACCTGCTTACAGGAATCAGTACTAGTAGGAGTAAAAAGTTTAAAGTTATAGTTGACATATGCAGGGAATATCAACAAGCTAATTTAATATAATTAAGTAGTGAAGGAAGAACAATATTATTTTCACTTTTTTTTAAACATAAGTTTCTATTATATTTGCAGAAATATATTACCAAGTAAGTGTACAAATTGTACATCAGTTAACCATAAGATAATAGAATGACATAAAAGATGACATCAGCAAGAAATGTTAGATAGTGTTAAACATATTTAATGCAAAGAGCATAAAAAAAAAAAAAAACTAGAAATCACTAACCAAGGTTATTAGTGTAGTGAACAAAATAACTGTGACATCCGTAAAAAAAAAAGCAAAAAAAAAAAGTTTAATGATCAATTTTAGGAAAGACAGATGAGACAGTCCAAATTTCAACTAAAAATTGAGTATCTTTAGCAAGTACAGAGAAAACCCTGGACAGGTTTTAGCCTTATTAGACCTCAGCATAGTCTCACCAATATTTGCAAGATCTTGACTAAGTGGATTAATTGATTTTGAGTGATTAAACACTTGTTAGTGTGGTAAAAGAATGACTGGGGAAAATGATGAATTATAAGTTTCTATCCACTCAATGGAAAGAACCCCACTGAGGTATATTGAGTTATATGTGTAAACACATTGATAGTTCATTTGATTTCAATGGAAAACTTTGGAGAACTTGAGCTAATCAACACCCTAGTTCAGGTGTTCTTAATTTTTTTTATCTATGGACTCTTTTGATTACTATTTTATTCAGGTGGACCCCCATAGCCAGTCAATATTTAAAAACTAGTTTTATAGAAACTTCTTTCAAAATTTCTGTTTTGTTTTTCACACTTTCGCTTATGTGGGTTGAACTGTGTAAAATATTAGAGAAAAATACCCAGCTATTTCTTGCAATAAATACCAATACATGCATCTAAAGTAAAATTTTTTCAAGAGCCTCTAAAATACTTTTGCAGATCCCAATTTGTTGCATGGATCCCCAAAAATTTTACATGAACCCTCAGGAGCCATATGGACTCCAGTTGAGAACCCTAGTTGATTGCCAATAAGACTAGATTAACTAAAACGTTAGGCATAACAGAGTATTTGTGAAATATAAAATAATTTAAAAGGAAATTTACTGTGATGTGATGTGAAAATATAAAAAAATAAAAAATAACTATAATGATCTGAAACCAGGACAAGAAATTACAATAGCCAAGTCTCTAGTTGAAGAATCAAAAGTTCACAGCCTATCACTGGTGTTCTGCTGTTTTAGAATCACTTTTGTTCTTCTCATACCTGAGCAGATGAGACAAAACAAGAACTTGGAGCAAGAAACTAGATATTTCAGTTTGGTAACTTGTAGTGCCAATACTAAAACCCTTTATAAAGAAATTAATGGCAAAAGAGACAAAAAAGATAAATGCATCTATAGACTGAAAAAGGACCAATTTGAATTTATTTAGTTCAGTTCAAAAATAAATTAATTATAGATCAAGAATAGTTTAATAAACCACAGAGCAAGATACAGACCTCACCAACCAATCAACTATAAAGAAAATTTGGCTGTAATTCTTGGAGACAGGTCACTTCACTTATTTAATCTGATAAGGTTCTTGAGAAAGGCATGAACATTGCACTATTTTATGTAGCTTCCGTTAAAGGACCTGAAACTTTGTGCTCTGAACAAGGAAGTTACATCAGTGCAAGAATTTTAAGATGTATAAATAAAAAAAAAAGTATATCTAATTTTTTAGAAAGGTATTTTGTAGCTTAGTGATGAATTTCTAACATTTAAAAAAAAAATTTTAGTAAGAAATTACAAATTGACAAAACAATTCTCTTTAAGTTAAAATGGATTAGAAACTTCATTGAAATTTTAATAAAAATTCTACAAAAAATCAAAATTCTAATTGATAAAAACAAAGTTTATATCTTTTTATATTTTACTTGTATCAGTCATTACATCTTGGGGCACTAGCTTGAATTTTTTGTTGACTGAATTGACAAACACATCAACACTGGTTGTCAAGTGACAGGGGAACAAACAAACACACACACAATGGGTTTCTTTCAGTTTCTGTGTACTAAATCCACTCAAGTTTTTGGTTGGCTCGAGGCCACAGAAGACAGCTGCCTAAGGTGCTTTGCAGTGGAACTGAAGCTGGAACTACATGGTTGGGAAGCAAAGCATGCTGTAGCATTGCTTTTATGCTCACCTGATATTGAAGTGCATTAATCATTATGCCATACACAGCCAGGAGATTCAGCAGACAGAGTAAACTATTTGAACCAATATCATTTAAGATAGATTTTCCTGTGATCATAGCCCAGTTGAGTGCTGTTAGATGCTTGTTTACTTTTACTAAATGAATAGATTTTTGATCAATTGAATCTGCATGATCCATTTAACAAACATTTATGTAGTTTTAACATTAACAATTACAGTAAATGCTTCTAAGGTTTATTCTGGGATTGAATGATATGTTGTTATATATATATATCTGAATTGAATATGGATGCACACACAAATCACATCATTTTTGTCTACACTCTCTGTTTGAGCATTCTGTTTTACATTTCTTTAAAATGTATTGGTATTCCTGTTTGGAGCTAAACTTACATTAGATATGTCATTTCACCTATTATACCAATTTAATAAAACTGACAAATAGTTAAATAAGCAAAAAGTTCTAAGGTTTTAAGGTCCTCCACATACCAATTACTTACCAATTATTTACTAAATTCTTCACTATTTTTCAAAATTAATTCTAAGGCAGTGTATTCTAACAGAAATATGGTGACAAAAAAATTAAAACTCTGGTTCCCTGCACAATGATGTTTTTGTTGTTAAAACTGATTCAGGGATGTCAATAACTAGAACTGTATATACTTCAAATCAGAGAAAATTAATTTATTCTATTTATGAAAACAGGAATTTTACACACAACTTCCACATAACCTATTGTGTGTGCATACACACACTTGACTAACATGAAATCGACATTTATGAAATATCAAAAAGCCCCTTGTTCTGTTTCTGTGCAATGAATGAAATTTGAAACAGTTAAAATGCAGCAGTTAGTGGAGCATAGACAACTTTAAATAAAAGTATTGCAGATGTTAAAAACATGAATAGTGTTAACCAATTAAAAAGAAAGCTAGTAAAGCAGAACCTAAATCCTAGACAATATTTTTAGGGCCTTAGGAATGCATAAGCTTTTGTACCAGATGGTTAAAACCAAACCAAGCAGTATTTTTTAAAAAATGAACAAAACGTCAATGATCATACGTCTGAAATTCCAAGGTTAGCTATTATTAATATACACTTTTATTATCCTAATCTTATGTGTTTCAATTGTAGGTCAACAGGTGTATGCATGTGTGGTGGGGATAGTCTGCCATCAAATTTGACAGCTTCACCTCAACCTGGGCCAGCTACCCGAATTGATAGCACCCTGGTAGATAAAGCAATTAAGGATATGAAGTCAGGAAAAGCCCCCCCACCCACAAGCCCATCAGGAAGATGAGTGCAGGGATAGGCTACCAGATAGCAATGATAGAGTAAACAGGGCTTTGAGGACAGGATTGGGGAGTGAGAGGTAAGCATAACGCATGAAGGAAAAGATGCAGGGGACTGTTGAAAGCTTTCTCCAGGTTGCTGAAAGCTAAGTACAATGGCTCACTTTTGGCCAAGTACTTTTCCTACAGCTGTCTCACTAGGAAGATGGCATCTGCAGCACTCTTTCTAGGTACAAAACCAAACTGCATCTCATCTAGTTTAATTCTATTCCTAATCAATTGAGCTATAACCCTCTCAGTAACTTTTATAACCTGGTCTAGCAGTTTGATACCTCTGTAGTTGTTTCTATCTAAGGCATCACCTTTATCCTTGTAGCAGCTAACTATAATACTACCACACCAGTCATTGGGGATGGCACCTTCCTGAATAACCTGATTAATTATATGGGTGACTAGGCTGTATCCTACACCACTGGATATTTTAATCCTTTCGGCAGTGATTTCTGATGGTCCAGAGGCTTTCTCTGTCTTCATATTCTTAATTGCCTTATCTATTAGGCTGCTATCAACTCTTATGGCTGGTCCCACAACTGGTTCGATATTTGAAACACTCCTCCCATTCATTAGAATTCACAAGAGGAAAAAATGCAAGTTAAATTTTAACTTCTATTCTATGAAAGAGACAGTAAAATAGTTATAGAAAAAAAACAAGAAAAAAAACAGAGAGCTAGAAAAATTAGCAGATCCAAATAGTTGAGGGGTGGGGGACTAAATGATTGACAGGGACAGATGTATATGTTTTGCTTTATGGGTATTCAAGTGATTGAAGAGATTAAAGATATAGCATGGTGAATTAAAAAATGAAAAGCAATGTCTTGTGTGTTGTTATTTATAGCTTTGATGTCTATTTGTGGTAAAGATATATATATATATATATATATATATATATATATATATAGCAGTCATTACTACAAACAGTCATCAAAACTATAACACACACATATGTGCACATACAAATTTCATTTGATGTAACAATAATTAATTGTATTTCGTCCTGCAACATTCCAAGGCAAAATGAGATTGCAAATGCATAAGGAAACATGAAAGTACAATGAACTTGTAGTTAGTTAGTTGTATGTTCCTTTCTTTGAGGTAAGTTCATAGCCAAGACAACTTTTGGGTCACAACTATAATTTGCAAAGGAGTATAAGTGTAAATTACTATTACCTTGTATAATTGAGTTGCATTTTTGTATTAGTATAGAGAAAGCTACTGGAAACCACTCAATATCAGAGCAGAGACATCAATCTTCTTAATATAGAATACTACAGATTTTAGCCATCATTATATGTAATAGACTTATGTAAACAGTGTCTTTATACATAAAATCTTCATAGACAACAGAAGATTTGGTTTCAGTTCAGTATTGGGGTTTCACCAGTGACTGAGTATCTTTAACTGTCCCTTGTAGACACTGCTTATAAACCCACTGTTACTAAATCTCTAATTTTTCTTTTCCTATCTACAAAACTACTGTACACAAAAACAGAGTGTCCACATCTATGACATACAGTGTTGGCTAAAATCCATAGATATCTTCAATAACACAGAATAATACTGAAATAAAACAATATACAAATAATTTATCATCTTCTTGATCAACACTGTTATTGGAGCCAGACCCTGTTCCAATTCTGGTAATAGGAGGTGCGTGTGTGTGCAATGCCTTAGTGGTTAAGATATTTGGCTCATGATAATAAGGTTGTGAGTTTGATTCCCACATTGTGTCCTTGAGCAAGACACTATTTCATGTTACTCCAGTTCAACCAGCTAACAAAAACGAGTTGTATCTGTCATTGAAAGGACCAGCCTTGTCACATTCTGTCACGCCGAATCTCTACAAGAACTACTTTAAGGGTACATGTGTCTAGAGTTCTCAGTCACTTGCATGTTAATTTCACAAGCAAGTTGGTCTGTTGATTGAATCAACTGGAACACCTGTCATAACTGACAAAGCTACACCAGGCTATTATTTACTTATATTGAGCTCATCATATACAGACATCCAGTACCAGGTGGGTATCTAACTTGATTATGAAAGATCTGCTACATTATTAAATGTGTAGCCTTAGCTTGCAACATTGCTCCAGCAATTCGTTTCTTTCAATTTGCAAGTATTCCAAGTAGATTTCAATTTCCCTGTAATAGAAGAATTTAATTGGCATAGAACACTGCTACCTGAAACTGACATGAGCAATTAACTACTTTCTTTAACATGTGTGGGCAATACTATAATACCATAGTACTAACCCACTCCCATATATATATATATATATATATATACTCACACAATAGTCTATATTTTATATGTGGGTAATAACTATAATATCACTAAATACCAATTAACTCCTAAGACATCCTAATGAAACTAAACTAGGCTTTACTTTTTTTATGCCAAAATCCACTACTATATATTATGATAATTTCTTCAGTTACATACTAAGCTTGAGATAATGATTTGCGGCATTATGATGCACAGAGTTTCCAACCTGGTGAAAAAAAAAAAAGGTTCTGAGGGAAAATTAAAAGAAAAAGTTTTGAATGGACAACTGATAAAGCACGACAAGTTTTAACATGCTTTTAACAAATAGTAATCTTTCAGATGTCTCACATAGTATGGTTCATATGGTCACATCCAATATACTAGTGGCTTTTCATATAGAGTTTAGTTTCCAGTAAGATGTATATGAAGGGAGAAAGGCATTTACTTCAGTGCCCTTATTTGTTGCTACTCTAACTTGATAATACTAATTTCCAACCTATGAGCACAGAGCTTAAAATTTTGGAGGAGAATATCTTTCAATCCAAGTTCTTAGGAAAACAAAAAACAAAGTCGATTTTGGTCGTTGTTGAATGCAAATTGCAAAGGGACCTAATTAAATGCCAGATCATATTTAATGCATTAATGTAATTCAAGTACAAAGCCAGCAATTTGGATGGGAGGGAATTTGTCAATACTAGATTGGTAAGATTAGAACTCAGAATGCAACAAGCCAGAACAAATACCACAAGACGTCTTTCCTATACCCTAGTGATTCTGCCAATCAATAATAATAATAATTTTGGTAAAATGCCAGCAGTTTCAAGGGAGGGGTTAAGTTGATTACATTGACCTCCAGTGTTTAACTGGTATTTATTTTATCAACCTCAACAGGATGAAAGGCAAAGTCGACCCTGGCAGCAGTTGAACTCAGAATGTAAAGATGGATGAAATGTTGCTAAGCATTTCAATTTTTCTAACTTTTGCATGAAGGTAGAAATTTTGAGGGAAGTGGCAAGTTGATTACTGGCCCTTATTTTATTGATTCAAAATAAATGAAAAGCAAAGTTAATCTTAACACAATTTGAACTCAGAATGTAAAGAGCCAAAGGAAATGCTGCTAAGCATTTTTCCTTATGTTAACAATTCTGCCATCTCACTGCCTTGCATGGGAATAATAATTTCTGAAACTGACACAAGGGAATAGTTGCTTAAATCAACTCCCCTGTACTTGACTGGTACTATTTTATCACCCACATAAAGGTGAAATTCCTAACTAAATATCAGAAAACATTTAATATGTCACTCTTCAGTCTACTGTACTTGTGAATAATAATTATAAACAGTATCCCAAGTGCTAACGTGCAGGACAAATCCAAAATTGTTTGCTATTATGAAAGGCATCTCAATGTAGAAATAACTATTTACTGAGCCATTAAAAAAAAACAAAATTCAACAAAAGCTAGTATGAATTAAAATAGTCAAAAATCATTTTATGATTTCAACTTACAATAATTTGCAAAGCTAAACTTTTTAAGAAAGCCAAATACTTGAATTGCTGTCTAATTATAGCATTAGCATGCCTATTTAATAACACATAGTTACAGTCAACAAGGTCAGTATAAATAAGAGCCATTGAAAATGATACAGGCTGCCTAAATTTGTAAAATAACTTTATAATTTGTTCCTTGTAATTTCAAATGTACTGTTTTCTTTAGTCATAAGACCATGCAAGATTGGCTATTGTAAGTATAGTTGTGTTGCATTCTATCTATCTATCTATCTATTTACACATACATGAGAGAGAGAGATAGATAGAGAGAGAGAAGGAGAGGCAGGTAGACAAACAGAAAAAGTTGGTAGAACAATTTTAAGAAAAAGTTGAATTTGAGTTTGGAGTTTCTCATTACAGATCCTCAGGTGTTTGACTTCATAGAAAGTTTTGTTTATATATATATATATATATATATATATATATATATAAAATCATCATTGTTGCTTAACGTCCATTTCCATGCTGGCATGGGTTGGACGGTTTGACTGAGGGCTGGTGAGCCAAGAGGTTGCACCAGGCTCCAATCCAATCTGGCAATGTTTCTACAGCTGGATGCCCTTCCTAACGCCAACCACTCCAACAATGTAGCGGGTGCTTTTTACGTGCCACCGGCATGGGAGCCAATCAGGCGGCACTGGCATCGGCCATACTCAAATGGTGCTTTTTATGTGTCACTGGCATGGGACCAGTCAGGCAGCACTGGCATTGACCACGCTCAAATGGTGTTTTTATATGCTGCCAGTATGGGTACCAATCAGGCGGTACTGTCATCAGCCACGACAACGACTTCACTTGCCTTAACAGGTCTTTGTAAGCGCAGTTTATTGCCCAATGATTGAAACATACTCTTAAATGGGCTGATTATGTTGCACTGGCACAGGCCACAGTTATGGTCTCACTTGCTTTGCCAGGTCTTCTCAAGCACAGCATATCTCCAAAGGTCTCTGTCACCTATCATCGCCTTGGGGAGGCCCAATATTCGATGGTTGTGCTTCAACACCTCATCCCAGGTCTTCCTGGGTCTACCTCTTCCACAGGTTCCCTAGGGTGTGACACTTTACACACAGCTGTCCTCATCCATATGCAACACAAGACCATACCAGCATAGTCGTCTCTCTTGCACATTACATCTGATGCTTCTTAAGTTCAACTCTTCTCTCAGAGCGCTTACACTCCATCATGTATGCACACTGACGTTACACATCCATATATATATACACACACACACACACAAATTGATTGTATCACTGTATATGGAGGGGAAAAAAACTAAATATACACACATATACATACCACATATAACATGCAGTGTTGCACAATTGCTAAGAGCAAGATAATCTACTATAATCCAATATATTAGTGTATATTATTTAATATCTATCTTTCAATCTTAATATATATAAGAAATATAATAATAGAGCTTTTATTACTTTGTGTGTTTTACTTAAAATATAAGTGGATGAGGAAAAAAGTCTAGCAGCCCAATACCAACATTACATGCAACTGTAATGTGATTTTGGTGAATAAAGTGTGCAGTTAACATGGGGTTTAGTAGTACAAGGAAAAAAGATATACAGAGAAAAATAGAGATACAGAGGGACTAGTGTGCTTATGCTTATGGTTCCTGTTAGAAAAAAGTAAATAGTTAATACATGTTTGTGAGTATGTGTGAACTCACTTGAATAATTAAAACATTAAAAATCATCTGGTTGACAGATGAAACCTATGGTATAGGGTTTAATAGTCTAGCTGCTATACACACATTCACTACACCTTAACGGGCAACTGAATCATGTATTGTGATGAGGGAATGCCAGCATGTTGGAAACCATCTCTCTAAATGGCTTAGCAACAAATAAATTTGTATTGCAGAACTCTCCATCACCACAAGCTTAAAACCAACACCTTATAGCAAGTATACCTGCACATGTGCATGCATAAATACACAATATTGTTTGCAAATGTATTGCTCGACTTGATATCATTTTCCATTTTAGATCTGGGTGTGAGAACTAAATATAATGGTGAGAGCTTCTCAGTTTATCAACACAGTTAATTCATTCCCTAAATCAGTTGCATGTAAGAGGGCAGAGGAAGGTAAAAATGAAATCAATTACTCTTTATGAACCCATTGAATATTTCTATACACATGCATGGCTGATTAAACAGTACCAGTTAAGTACAGTGGTGGAGTTGATTTAAACTACTATTCCTTTGTGTTCATATCAGAAATTATTAGTGGCTAAAATGTTGTTAGAGCATCAAAAACATGCTTTGTAGCATTTGTTCCAGCTTTTTACATTTTTGAGTTCAAACCTTGTGGATGTTGATTGCCTTTCATACTTTAAAGGTTGATAAAATAAAGTACCAGGTTATGGGTTAGCATTAGGAAGGACATCTGGTTGTAAAAAATTACCTCAATAATACATACAGCTAACCCTTGCTAGAATGGAAAAACAGATAAAATTAAATAAATGAAACCAAATGTTTATTTAAGGGTAATATCTTCAAGCAAATTTTAATAACAGAGCATTTACTGATGGGGCAACTCAATACTAAAAGTGGAGTCAAAACTAGCATACAATTTATTTTGATTGGACCTTTTTTTTTTTTACATAAAGGAAAGGAGAGGTAGATGTGGAGGAAGACAATAAAATATATGTATCGATATATCTAAGTTATTCAAAGAGAACTAATTCTATGGAGACTTGGTAAGAATTCCTTGATCTCATTATAGAGGAATGTAGCATAAACAAATTTAATGCTCTTTGTTTTCAGTTTTGTCACATTGCTAATACCATTCAGAGAGAGAGAGAGAGAGAGAGAGAGAGAGAGAGAGAGAAAGAGAGAGAGAGAGAACACAAAACATACTTCCTCAAATCATGCATGATTTTTCAACCCAAATTAGAATTTTCAACAAGTTTAATTCATCAGACTGTCTTCTAAGCTTATGCTTACGAACAGAAAACAAAATGTGAAAAAAAACTGAAGATGGCAGGGTACATGGGAATGATCATCAAGCATGTTTTCTTTAACAAATGTTAAGTAGGCATGCAAAAAACAGCAATTGGCAGCTGCAAAGAAAAAATACAGTTACATACAACACTCATAACTACTGACATAAGTAGGTAAAAATGTTACCATCCATACATTTATACAAACTTATCCACATATGTTAAACTGAATTTAAATTTAACAATATTTGTTTCAATCTAATTTGACATCTATTTCCAGACTAACTTACTGTTTAGCAAGCTGCTAAACAGATAAGTTGCAGATGCAACTAAGTGCAATGTATCTTCCATGACACAAACCATTCACCTGCCAACTCTAGTAAAAATAAATTGGAAATCAACACAGACAGAAGCGAACAGTATCCAGTAAATATATTACAGGAGAAGGCAAATTCTTGATATTTTTAAAACTTCATTTCTGAAATCATTGGAACTTCTTAACTTGTAGTTCTATAAACAGACAAGTAACTGTAAAGACAAACAACTGGACTAGCAACAATACGTTGACACAAGCAAACGGACTGGTAATCTACAAGAGACATAGCAACTGCACTGACAACCCTATACAGATCACTAACTGTTCATACACAGAGGTAAATAACTGGATTGGTAATAGTTTAATCATTTGACAGGCAACTATACAAAACATGACTGGATTGGCACCTAAACACAAACAGAAGCAACTAGACTAGCAACTAGTTGGAGGTAAAGATAAATGAAATGGCCACCACAGTTAAATTAGAAGCAACTCAACCAGCTGCTATATAAGCATATAATATCACTACCGTATATTAGAGTGGTAACCAAATTATTAGGTTCCAATCAGCCTAAAATACCTTTGTACACAGTCTGTTTTACTATGAGGTAAAGTATCAGATTTGTTTACTTTTATGTCATTTTTTTCAAATAAATCCACTCGACCTGCTAAAACAGTAACAAGAAAGCACAACATACAAATAACTTGAGTGGAAGACAACTACAGCACACAAAAATAGTTTCCATAACTTTTGGATAAAACATGAGCACCCCATCACTCATTTAAATTTGTCTTGAACAAACAATGGCTTCTAATTTATGTATAAAGCCAGCAATTTTGAGTGGAGGAGGAGTGACACCATTGGCCCAGGAGGGACAAAAGGTAAAGTTTACCATGGCAGGATTTGAACTTAGAATGTAAAAGAGCTAGAAAGAATGCTGCAAAGCATTTTTTTTTTTCAGACACTATAATGATTATGTCAATCTGCTGCAATAATGATATGTCAGACTCAACTAAACTGTAAAGGAAATTCAAGTTCAACAATTAATAAAATATGTCAATTACAAAGTATTGTCATTGTTTACAATGGTAAGCTGTACCTTCCAAAAGTGCCTATTTTCAGCTAGGTGTACTTTTAGAGTTATAATTACAGAGAATTGCCAAAGATACATCAACAATGCCATTGTGGAATGGGAACAATTGACTTTCCAGTCAGAGTTATTGATTTGTCAATATAGCTGGCTTACTGCAAGTTTCAACACACAAACTAAAAAGACAGTTAATTTTTAAAAGTTGGAGTAATTAACTTCAATATAAAAAAAATGAAATTCTGTTAAAATTTGGGTTGCTTAATCATTCCTGCTGTTTGAAGAAGTTATCTTAGTTATTCTTCTCCAAAATTTGGAATGATGTTTTTTTGTAATTTTAGAAAGCAGAAAAGCGAGTTCCTTTAGAATGTCATTGACATAACAAATAAAATTCACAGCCACAGCTCACCAGAACTGGACTGATGAAGTACAAGGCATTCTCTCTCTCTCTCTCTCTCTCTCCATGTGTGTGTGTGTAATCAGTCGAAAGCTACAACAATGCAAAGAATTACATTGTGATCAACAGTGTGCAACAACATTCAATAGTGTGGTCAATACAGTTATATACACACATATATGCATTATATCTTAGTTACATCACTATATCGCAACTGTATATTGTGTGCATATCTGTATGTATATGTATGTTTTAAAGACAAGATTGTTCATGGAGATGATAACACTGGCAATATCAATGTGTACAGATGAACTAAAAAAAGTTTAAAGTAAGGGAAACCAGCACTGAAGACAAACTACAGTGTGGAGACATGAACTGCAACCACTGACACAAATTATCAGAGTGGACATTAATTTGCATGAGCAGATAAGTTACAATTCATGAGCTTGTACAAGTATATTGTGGTCACAATCCATTATAGAAGATGGAAGACCTTGGATATCAGAAAGTGTATGCAAAGTGGGTACCTTGACAGTTGATATTCAATTTGAAGGAGATAAGAATGAAAGTCTGCTTTGATTTACTGGAAGTGTTTGAAGCTAATGAAGACACTTTTTTCTTTTTTGATCTGGTGATGGGGAATGAAACATGAATGTATCTTTATGATCCAGAAAGAGACAAAGGAAATGAAACAATGTATCTTTATGATTATGATGTCATACCTCTTCTCCAAAGCCTAAGAATTCAAGAGCTAGTAACTGAGACAAAGTAATAATTTTTTTTTATGGAAAGGTGAAAATGGTATCATTCTCCTTGATTTTTGTGGCTAGACTGTGACAACCAAGCATTACACTGAAATGCTCAAAAAGCTTAGGAGCTATTAGAAAGAGATCAAACAAAAAAATGGAAAATAATTCATATTCATCATGAGCATGTGTAATCATAACTGGCAACAAATTAGGCAACCAGCAGCAAATTGGGCCTATCAGTGGTGTCCCATCTACCATACAGCCTGGATTTGGCACCATCTGACTAGTTCAGTTTATTGAAAGTTGTCAGGAGTCAATTTGATGACACAGAGGAAATGAAAGTGGAACAGAAATGGGGTACCATAGCACACCTGAATTTTTTTGAAGAGGATTTTAAAGTTGGGTGTAAATCATCATTGTGATGAAGATTATGCTGAATAGTACCTCTCTATAAAGAAGTTATGCTACTAACATGTGCAATTTAAACAAACAATGTCAGTTAATAATAAAGTTACGCTCACTTTTGCATTACTTTCAGGACAACCCTTGTTGTAGGTTGGTGGCTTTTCTAATTTAAAATACGTTTTATCAACTAATCCTATTTCAGATTTAGTTGGGTTAATCAATCTGTAAGGGTTAGATATAAAATTATTTTTATGGATCTTTAATACTTTTTATACCTGGTGCTTGACTAAGTCTTCTAGTTTGTTGCCCAGCTTTCGAATATATAAACTTGTTTTCATAAAGAAACAAATGAACCTTGTATCAATAGATAAATCTAATGCTCTGAGTTGTAGATATTTTACTTCATTCATATCATCAATGTTCATAAGAAATGGCGTAACTACCACACATTCCATTACATTCTGAGCATCCCTATGAATCTTACACACAGCTTCAGAATCACATAGAAACTCTACACATCATCTAAGCTGTATAAGATTTATGCTTCTTAACAATAGTAACATAGATTTTGTAAGTTACACCTGGCCAAGATAATAGGATATCATTCACATGAATTATTAAGCATGTGTTAAATAAAAACTTAAAATAACTCATCCTAAGTTAATTGCCAATATAAATCCCAAGTAATTAACAATAAAAAATGTTCATTAATTGCTCAGATAAGTAAGTTAATCTTCAATACAATAGCATCTACATTTAACTGAAACAAGCAAGCACACACGAGTTGAAGCTACGCTTCCAGTGAAGTCTACATCCTGGTTTTGTTTCTCAGTGTTTATAATTTCAAACAGTGAATGTTCAACCAAAGATGAATGTCACACATCAGAAGTTGTAAACAAAGTCAATTGATCTTTATTGTTTAATAAAGAATATTCAATAAGATATTCAACAAGGGGAAGAACATCAAGAAATGTCAAACAGTAACTTCCAAATGATTAAAAAAAAAAAAAAAAAACTTGGTAATTAACAATACAAAATATAATAAAAGTCATTGTTGGCCATTAAGACATATACTCATCTAAGTAGGCAAGTATTGTTCTTTCTCCTTTCAGGACGCTAGAATTGCTAGTTACAGTTGCAGTAAACATTTTAGATGTTCTCAGCAGTTATTATTTCCAAACTTATGATTGTTGTAATTGTACTTGCTTAAGAGAGAGGATAGCATGACTAAAGGTTTGCAGGTTTCAGTGTTATCTAAAACTTTGTGTTCAGGAGTTTGAGATAAATGGCTTGTTGAGACTGTCAGGCTTCCCTGTTAAAAATTAAATGGGGACATTAAAGGAGTACTTTAATTATATTTTTAAATCACCACCCAAGCACAAAAATCTGGTCACCAAAGCAAGTTCTTCTATAATCTTGTTTGCTTGAATTAAGTGCAACTTAGTAGTTTTCCATATCTTCCTATTGTAACATTCATATTGTCCATTTGGTAATTTATGGCGCTGAGTTGTTCTTTCTACTTAAAAATTCCAAACCCAGGCTTTCAAATTGAGTGCCATGGTTACTATGAACAAATCTTGGAGCTCTGAACCAAGTGAATAATGAGTAGAAGCTTTTAATGAGAGCTTGAAGTTTTCTTTTTGTAAAACAAATACAATACATAAACTCATTAGCTACAGTCACTCATTATAGTAATTGATTTTGGTCCTACAATATCAAGGGACAGTTGCTGCAGGGTTTTGTTGATTGTATAAGCTAGCAAGTTGAAACTCTTGAAGTAAGGTTTTAATGTCACACACATATATCATACAATCTAATTTCATCTGTAATGTATTTTTGTAACAAGATTACTAGAATTGACACTTCATAGAAGCCAATTTGTGTACTTAACCCCTTAGCATTCAGATTACTGTCAAGTGTGATGCTTATTTATTCAAATTCATCATTATCATTTAACGTATATTTTCCATGCTGGCATGGGTTGGATGGTTTGACACAAAGCTGTCCAGACTTCAACTGTCTGTTGTGGCATGGTTTCTATGGCTAGATGCCCTTCCTAATACCAACTACTTTATAGAGTGTGCCAGGTGCTTTTCACGTGCCACCAGCATGGGTGCATTCATGTTGCACCAGCATGAGTGAATTTTATATGGCACTAGCACCCGTAATGGACAAGCCTGTATGTATGGAGACAGCAATTTTACTTAGCTTGGTGCATCACCTCAACTCCCAGTTCCTTGTCATTTCCTCAGCGAGGCCTAGCATCCAAAGATCCTTTCTTGCCACTTTGTCCGTCTTCTTGGGCCTACCCCTTCCATAGGTCCCTTCACAATTACAACTTGTTACTATTCTGCTAAAAGCTAACACTATTTGTAATTTCAGAAATCTTGTATCAATTGGAATAATTCACTATTAGCTTCGAAAGCAGTAAAATGTTCCTCTTGAGGAGTAAACTGCACTTAATATGCTGAATGAAGGTCAACCATACTGAAATTATGATTTCTGTAACTTAGGTTTAAAACATTACTAATAAATGGGATAGGAAATGTACCTAGCTGGGTATATCTGTTAATAGTAGATACATAGCCAAACACTTTTTGCCACAACTTTTGCTGACTACGACAACTTGAGAACACCATGACTCTGAAGATATAAATATTCCCTCATCCAGTAGTTTATTAATTTCAACTTTGTGGTCTTCAAAAGAACGAGTCTAAGTGAAGCAAAATTATTACTTTTACTAAAATTCCCAAGCTTGAGATAATGAATAATCAGACTTTTAAATGTTTGTTAAATATATTAACTTTCAGATTAATACATGCAATATAATTAAAGGTGGAAGTTTATCTTTAAATTTAAGTTGAAGTGACTGTAGTTGTGATAATGCAGAAATTCCAAAAATGGCAGAATCAGATATTCCATAGACAACAGAAACTTTAGTTACTAGGAAACAATTTATTTCACTATTTTGAATGGCTTTTGATAGAATGATACTTTTTTAAAACTTTTGGTTTCCAAAATATCCTTGCAAAATGTTCCATTATCTTACATTGTTTATCAGTTAGCAGGAAATTCTCTACGGCCATGTAAGGTAAGATCTATCCTAAAAACAAGTTTTAGACTAAAAGTTAATTTCCCAACAGCAACATAAGAATTATAATGTCTTAACCCTTTCATTACTATATTTCTGACCAAAATACACCCCTCGTGAGTTTCAATTAAATTCTAAAATAATCATGAATTTAGACTAGTCTCATTAAACACCTTAACTTTTTTTATTTATCAACATATTAATGTGATATTTGGAACATAATTAAAGAAAGGGTTCTTAATCAATTCTATTGCATAATTTTTGTCTCAAAGTTCTCCACGTACTGGGGGGGGGGGGTTACTGCAAGTGTCTCTCACATGTAAATATTGGTTCAGCTTCGCAAATCGTACTCGTTCATAATACTGGAAATATATTCATCGCCAAAAGGTTCCTGATCACTCCAGTAATTTGTTATTCTGGGTAACTGTCTAATACCCATAATAATATTTATGGCAAAAAATGCCCGTATTTCATCTACAGTTGCAGGAAACTGCAAGCTATCTTTTTTTTCCGGTTTGTTTACATTCTGCGTAACGGTTTGTTTCCGCAGTAATCATTTCAAACAAGCATGAAGAAGAAGTCTAATTGTTTCGCTTCCTGAGAAAGACTATGGGTAGACCCTGTTTCCTCAGAAAAATTGTTAATAAAAACGTATTTTTAAGTTTTAACTCCATTCTGGTGTAAAATCATCCTCGCTGTCGCTGCTTTCAGTTTCGGAAACAGAAATATCCGATTTATTATCATTCACCACGTGCTTTTGTAGCTCATTCGTTCTTTTCTTCGATATCTCCATATCTTCTGTTGAAAAACCTTCAAATTCGGAATCACTGCTTGATAGCATGAAACTCCTCTCCATCTTCTAAGTTGAAAAAAATCAACGCCGCAAAAAATGTGGAAAAAAAATCTTCCAAAATTCACTGAGTTCAAATATCACGCCAAACAATCTCGGAGACAACAACTCAACTGTTTGCAAAGTGAAATCAGGTGTTTTAACGAATGTACTAATGAGATTTGGGTTCAAATATACATTTAAATAACAATGGGTACGCTCGGCCGGGTTAGTCTTCTGAACCAAAAATTTTTTCGGCCGCCTACAGCCGGGTTAGTAACGAAAGGGTTAAAATGCTGTCCATAGCATTAATAATAGATTCTTCCACTTGGATTATAGAAATAGCTTTATGTAAAGTAAGGGTTTTTCTAGTTTTATGAAAAAACACAAAGCTATGGAAATCTACTTTTCAAATGGTTAAAGCACCTGTAAAAGCTTCTTTTGCAAATAATATAAGAAGTCTGCAATATTTGTCAAAGAGAACTGACAAAGTTATTAACAGGTTGTCCAGGTGATTGTTTCTTACTAGTTCACAGAGTATTTTTATCATTTGTAAATTTAGATGCAATGAAATGCTTTATTTGGGAAAAGTAGTTAATGACATCCTCAGCCTTCTCTTTTGCAATTTTAATCCACTATTTCATCAGAGTAACCAAATATTGAACACCTCCCAGAATTAATTCTAAAATTAATTTTATTGTATTCATCTGGTTTCATAAATCTAAGATACCTTTCAAAACAGATAATAAATTCATGAAAAAGCTCTGCAAAATTACTCCTTAATATAGGCGGGTCAGTTCTTAATATCCATTATATCACTAATGCACTAAAAAAAAAACCTGGAGAAAGGACTGGATAAAAAAATGCAGGGAATCATTGCAAGCTGTGCCTGAGAATGAATAGGCTTAAAAAAACAAACAAAAATGTCTGCAGTAATATAGAATATGTAAAGTTACTCCACTTGTCTCAGTCACTTTCAATGATATTTGTTGCTATTAAACATAGTTAAGGTGAATAAAGAAAACAAGATTACAGTGAGAATGTTAAAAATACACCTGAACAACGATCTAGCTAATCTAGGTTGAAGCAAATACCTCAAGTCAGCAAGTGGAATGTAATACTGTGTGCAAAGTGGCAAGTATACTTTAAAATATTTTTCATAATTTGTGAAATGAAGAAAAACTATATATTCCTGAAAGCATTTCTAGATTTACCTCCATCAGCAAAGAAAAAGAAAATAAAAATGAAGAAACTGAACAAAAGAAATAGTCATGCTATTTTTGATAAACTGCCTTCTAACTACAGAGGTGAAATTGTGATCTGCCTTTTCAAATTATATATACATAAATTAGTATGAAGATTTCCTCATGACTATTGAAGAGGCTTTCAGACCCAAGAGATTGACATCCAGACAATGAAGGTATTTTTATGCAAGAAAAAATTTTTTAACCACAAAACAAAATGTGTTAATAATCACAATGTGCACAATTTGGCTTGGCATCCATGCACGGTTAGAGACATGCTTTGAGTGAGAGAGTGGGATGGGCTTTACACAAACTCATCTATTTTGAACGAATTCCTTGTTCATGTAGCTTAGCATGCAAAACCTGATGGAAATGTAATTTTCTTCTAAGCCCCATTTAAGGATTGGTGCATAGCTTCAAATTTATGGTGTGAAGCAAAAGAGATAAATCTTCTGTTGTACAAGATCTTGGTCTACCACAAGTCAGTTTCAGTTGATTTGTTACCTATTCCTAACAGATTGGTAAACTGAAGCAGTAAAGCATTCTGCCCAGGAATTACATTGGAATGCCAGCAGTAGACCTCAAATCGCAACCAATGCAATATCTCATTTACTTTACCATCTTACTTCTAAAAGTATAAAGTAACCAAAATTAAGTGAAAGAAATAGTAAGATAATAAACATGGTCAAACTTGGGAACACAGCACCATTTTGATCATCTATTAATTGCCAGACATATGACAGAGATATTGCAAAAGTTATGTAGCTGAGTAGCAAGAGTAAAGTGTTAATCGGTGCAGGTTGTGTAGAGCAGTATGTTTAGCCAAGGTAATTTGTATAGGATGCAGTATGACAAAGTGAGATGTATTGGGTATCACTTAAGATCACGTTATCAATCAAGCTGTGTATTAAGTAGAGCATCTTACTCTTGCTTTTCCTGTCAAGTATGTTTTCCAATACCTATAAAGTGAATGTTTCTAAGTTTTGATAACAAAGTTAATGCCACATACAATACAATTTTACTTCGATACATTAGTATGAAACCTCAAATTTGCAGGAAGATACAAGGAATATGTAGTGACATTAAGTGTGATATTGACTTAACTGTAAACTGATAGTATATTAAAGTACTCAGCAGTCAAGAAAGAAATTTATCTTCCTTTTAATAAAACACGTTTCTAGTCAAATGTCCAAATGCCTAATCACCAAATTATCCTACTTATAAACTCTTCTACAGTTTTTATGACAATCTTTACCCCACAATTTCTCATGCTTTATAATCCAAAAGTATGTTCCTCTATACTTTCATGCTCCACTTAAACATACACATTAAACCCATCTTGGAATAAATTTCTCACCCATATCAGATGTGCTAGCTCCACCCAACTAGCTCAAAAACAATTCCACACAGATGAAAAATTGTTATCTCTTCACCGATGCACCTTCAGCAGATAGGTTCATATCTGGAGACCATACTTGTCTGGCTCTCAACTACCAACATCATTATCAGTAATTACATGCAGATTAGTTAGTTAGCAGCATGTTACTGGTTCTTATATTACAATCCCAAGTAATGAAAGCTCACAATCTATCCTTCGTTTGAAAAGTGAAAAACCAAACTAGCTACACCAAAGCTACCAACTTTTGGCTGTCAGTTATATCAATAATCAAAAAAAATGAAAGAATGATGCTATATAGCCCGAAGACTGATCAAACAGATTTATGTTTTCAATCTGTGACCATCTCACATTTTAGAGACATAGGTCTTGAAAGAAAAATTGGGCATCAAATGTGGTGCGCAAGAGAGACGACTGTGCTGGTATGGTCATGTAATGTGTATGGACAAGGACAGCTGTGTGAAGAAGTACTGGTCTCTAGTGGAAGCAGTAGATCCAGGAAGACATGGGACAAGGTGATAAAGCATGATCTTCAAACGTTGGGCCTGATGGGGGGCAATGACAAATGACCAAGACCTTTGGCGATATACCATGCTTGAGAAGACTCATCAAGCCGTGTCGTGGAACTGGCACTTGTGCTGGTGGCATGTAAAAAGTACCCTTCAGACGTTGGGCAATATGCTGTGCTTGAGAAGACCCATCAAGCCAAATGAAATTGTAATTGTGGCCAATGCAATGCCAGTGATGCATACCTGGCACCAGTACTAGTGGCATGTAAAAAGTACCCTTCAAATGTTGGACCTTAGAGAGGCAGTGATATGTGACCAAGACCATTAGCAATATACTGTGCTTAAGAAGACCTATCAAGCCAAGTGAGATCATAGTCATGGTTGATGCTGATGTTTCATAACTGACACTCATGCCAGTAGCATGTAAAAAGCATTCACTATATTCTTGGAGTGATTGGCATTAAGAAGGTTATCCAGTTGTAAAACCATGCCAAACCAGACTGGAACCTGGTGCAGCTTACCAGTTTTCAGTCAAACCATTTAATCTATGCCAGCATAGAAAACGGATGTTATATAACAATGATGATGTCTAAAACAACATTACCCAATGAGTACTTCAATTTTTAAAACAGCACAGAATGATTTGATGGAAACTGTCCATAGTGAGATATAATATAGTCACATTGTGTTAATGAAGCATAGGACAAGCAATTGCAAGGAGATAGAAATGAAGGGGAGAATAGACAGAATAGTTATGTGAAGCTGAGAGAGAGAACAAAGGAGTGTATGAAAATGGCAGTTTTAAAGGGGAGTAAGAATAAGAGAGTAACAGAAAGAGTGAAGAGCAAAAATAAAGCAAGAAATGGAAAAAGGAGTAAAAAACAGACAAGATTGTAAAAAGTTCTTTTAAAAAATCTGCAAACCAAAAAACGAAGAAAGAGCAAAACCAGAAAATGGATTAGTGACAGAGCAAACATGGGCAAAGGGTGTAGAGAGAAAGAAATCAAGTGATTAAAAAGGTGGTGGAAAAAGAGGACAAGGTGAGTAATTAACACAACTTCCAATAACAGCAAGTGTAACACAAAGAAATCTAATTTAGTCATCACAACCACTGATACTGTCTACACAACTAAGGGCGGTCTCTGTAAAAGAACAACTGTAGCACTGTCTGATTTCCAATCAACAGCATTATATAATTTAGCTATACATCATATTCAAGCACCAATAATGTCTTTTTGTGTGTAATGTACAAACACTGAGACTCAACTTTTATAAGCAAGTAACCTCTGGTAAAAACAGTAATAAACTTAAAAATGTCTATGTTCAGTAGATAGGTATTCAAATCGTATTTTATACATAAGTGCAGTTGATACTTGCTAGTCATGCCTGTATAATGCTATAAAAATTGCACTCATAAAAACTAGCTGTAATGGAATGAAAAGCAAAGAAAAATAACAAAGACCTATAGTGTGGTAATGTACTCTCACAACAGAGATGACAAACCTATGATTAAACACTTCAACAAGACAGATATCAAGAAATTGGAACAGAGTACTGTGAAGAACATCTATTATGTTAAAATAAACATCCTAAAAGTAGGCCCAGTAAAAATGATGAGAAATATATCCCACATACACCTACTTAACTGCAAAAGTAAGCACTGGATTTCAACCACTACAGATATGGCCAACAGTACCGAATAGGTTTATAGTGAAGCCAAGAAAAGGTTCAAAACTATCAACATCAATGATGCAAATGAAATATGCTCTTTATATAAGAGGAAACTCTGAAATAGATTAGAAAGGACAAGTAAAAAAAAAAAAACTCCTAGTATGATAAGTTCCAGGGTGTAATGTTTGATGAAGTCACACCTAAGAATGAAAAAAAACTCACAATATTGCTGAAAACTAGTGACAATATATGCATGCACTCAGTAATAAATGTGACAGTAGGTGTATGGATGGACAGGCAGACCAGCACAACACAAGCAGGTAAGTACATGCACTAGTAAATGACCACAAACAACAGATGGCAATAAAATAACAAATGTGTGTGTGTATCTATATAAGGAAAAACACAAATAGAAGCCCCTACTATGAGCGCCCCCATTCCAATTACAATGAGAGAGAGAGAGAGTAGACATAAATACCAGATCAAAAGGAAGATATAGTTGCAGGGGTGGGGGAGTGACTGAAAAATTACAGTTGTATTGGTGAAAGGTAAGCCAATCAACTGAATTCATTTATAAAATATTAATTATAACAATGCATGTGGCAAAATGACCCTCCTGAAGAGTATCAATATCTGCTATAATACACAAGAATTCAAGAACTGTGCAAAACATGCAAGAAAATCACAAAACAAATATTTAAAAAATCCTATTGAGATATTTGGCTTAAAATTTCTTGAGAGGAAAAATAAAAGGTTGTGATATTGATGATTACCCACAATCATTGGCGAAGTTAGTGAATTAAAATGACACCAAACTGAAAATTTAGTTGACAAATAACTCACCAAGCCTTCTTCATGATGTTTACCATATGTAATGATGGTTTCAAATGAACATTGTCTACTACTTTTTTTTTATTGACCCTGGAAAGGTGAACAGCTACTTTTGTCATTAGATTGGAGATTTTGCAGTAGATAATATAAAGGGACATAAATAAAATACCACAATACATTGTTCACAGTTCTTTACCAATTCTGCCAGCAATTAATACAAGTTTCTAATTTAGGCATAAAGCCAAAAATTTTGAAGGGAAGTAGCAAGTCAATACCATTGACTTGGTACTCAACAAGTGCCTTATTTCAACAATACCTGGTGGATGTGATGTGAAATTCACCCCAGTAGGATTTGAACTCTGGAGGTAGAGAACTGACAAATAGCACAAAGCATTTTGTCTATTGCTCCATAGTAGAAGTGATAATGTTAAAGTAAATACTATGCTGTACTAAGTTTCTTTCCAGTATGCCATAGGCACAGATATGGTTATGTAAAAAAATGTGTGTTCAGTCCCACTGTGTGGAAATTTGAGCGATGTCTTCTACTTCAGACTCAGGCTAACAAAGCCTTGTGAGTGGACTTGATAGATGGAAACTGAAAGAAACCTGTTGCATGCATGTGAGAGTATGTATGTCAGTAGCTCTTTGTCTTAACACTGTGATAGTATCACTGTCAAACAAGCAGTGTCTTTTATTTTCAATGTTCTGTAAGGACATATCTGGCCATGGGAAAAATATTACTTTATTTGGTGACAAGGACATCTGGCTGTGTAAAATCCACTTCAATAAACTGACTCATACAAGCACTGAAAAGTGGACACTAAAATGATGGTAATGATGTGATATAACCTTAAATTTGGCTAAAGCCAATTTTATTTTAGATCTTTCTGGAAAGATGTCAGTGAAATAGTTCCAGTCATATACTGGGGAAGAGGAAATGATTCAGCTAACTTTTACCAATTGCCTATCACGTAAGAAATTATCCTTATCTTAAATCAGATCTGTTTATCTAACACTTAAAAAGAAAATGCACTTAAATACTAGTTCTCTTACCTGCTTTATTTGAAAAAACACTCCTAAATTCTGAAAAGAGGACAACCGAGCTAGGTTTATCTGGTAGAGAAGTACAACGTAGGCTAGGAGAAAGCTTCAGTAGAGGGAAAATAAAGAATGATTTCAATATAGGCAAGACTCATGGGGTTAGATAACAGTGGTTATGAAAGAAAGTCGGGGTGACTGGAGATAGTTTTCAAAGAAATACAAGTATAAATATGTGATAAAACCCCCAAAGAGAAGGCTTGTCATGTTGGAAAACCATTTCATAAATCTATTATTCTTTTAGTTAACCAAGAAAAGAATATATAATTATAACCTTGTAGTTAGTTACAAAATGTCCACATATATGGCCAGCTTAAAAGTAATAGTGGTATTGGCAGTGATTAGAACAGCAATTTTGACAATTGACAATCTTAGTCTGAGTGCCCTCTGATAATGGTGTGGTTAACAATGGTGGAGGTGGTGCAGGTTAGACTAGCTTCAACTAGTTATTTTTGACCTTATATCTGATATGAATTAAACCTTTAGGCTTATCTGTAACCGTTCAGGGATAAGGCTGTTGTTACTTCTACATGAAAAAATACAATTTCTTACACAAACAAAAGATTACATGATTTATACAAAGAGAAACTAGAATTTAGGATTTTGTTGTTCCCAATGGCACTGTTGGCAGTGGCAGAGAAGTTAAATAGCTACAATCAGTTTCAGAACCAAGATGTACATTAGGTTTGTTGAAGAATTTTCACAGCTCAATAGCTAAAAAAGAGTTGAATTTTGGTTTAAAAGCAGAAATATATAAGAAAGTGATATAATCAATTAAACTAACACTGATATCTAACTGGTATTTATTATTAACTTGCAGATGAAAGGATATGTGTTAATCCTTGTCAGATTTGAATTTAAGTGTAGGGGTGGCTAGAAATATATACTACACACATTTTCTGAAAATTGAATATCCTCTTCTAGGCACACAACCCTAAGTTTGGGAACAGGGCTAGTCTATTACAATGACCCCAGTATTTGACTACTACTTTATTATGTCAACCTCAAATAGATGACAGTCAAGGTTGACCTGAACAGGATTTGAACCCAGAACATAAGTTAGAAGAAATACTGTAAGGAATTTTTTCCAGACACTGATGATACTACCAATTCACCACAACTATAATAATAATTCTTTCTATTATAGGTACGAAGCTGGAAATATTTGGGGAGGAAGTTAGTCGATTCCATCAACCCCAGTGCTCAACTCGTATTTATTCTATTGTCCCTGAAAGAATGAAAGGCAAAGTTGACTTCAAGCAGAATTTGAACTCAGAATGTAAAGACAGTCAAAATGCCACTAAGCATTTTACTCAGCATGCTAACAATTCTGTAATGGTTTCAAAGGCCAGCAGTTTCAAGGGAGAGGAGTAAGTTGACATCAATCTCAGTGCTCAACTGGTACTTATTTTATCAACTCCAAAAGGATGAAAAGCAAAGTTGACCTCAACAGAATTTGAACTCAGAACATAAAGACAGGTGAATTGCTGCTAAGCATTTTGCCGAGAGTGTTTATGATTTTGCTAGCACAGCAGCAGTAGTTTCCCACACTGGCATAGTGAGAGGGCACAGTCATGACTGTATTTATCCAAGAGCTGAAATTCAGTTTGTTCAGGATGGGTCAGTGATTTACTATATATTAAATGAAATCTAGTGTTGTGTGTGTGTGTGTGTGTGTGTGTGGGTGCACGCACATACATATTTTAAAGTGAGTGTACAAGCATATACATGTGCTGTGGTGTGATGTGGTTTAACTCAGGAAATTAGAACTTCTTTTATGATTATGCTGGTGACATTTAATGGGAAGTTACTGATAATCAAGAAGGTGGTGTGGGTATGTTATAGAAAACATATATAAATGAAAATAGACTTAACTGATAGAGAGTGTTAAATGGAGTCAAGTGGTATGTGATGGTGAGGTAAGAGGGACACTGTGCTGGCTAGTGTAAAGGTGGGAAACAAGAGAGAACATTATTTAGTAATTTCAAATTGGTAGCTATCTGCTCTATGAAATCTATCTAGCTTTAATGCAAACAATGAATGGTAGAAAATGACAGCAAATAGTTTTCCATAGTTATATGAAAATGTACATATAAGTGTTAACTCGTTACCCTATCAAATTACAAAACTCCAGCTCATATAGCTTAGCCCTTGCAACAGAATTTAGAGCAGCCTGGCTGAAGCACATCTAATGATCCAATCCATTATAGTATAAAAAGGTTTTAATAAATGTATATTTGAACTAGTTCTTTTGCTTGAAATCCCTTCTAGTACACAACAGAATCCTAAAAACTGAAGAATATTGTTCATCTTCATTTCATGTATGTTTTTCATGTGGGCATAAGTTGAATAGATCATTATCATCTGAGCCAGCTGTTACTGAGAGTTACTACCTTCTTCAACAGGTTGCAGGGATATATCTCACTCACCATTTGGCATGGTTTCTATGACTGGATATCTTTCCTAACACTAACCACTTTACAGAGTGTACTCATCATCATCATCATCGTTTAACGTCTGCTTTCCATGCTGGTATGGGTTGGACAGTTTGACTGGGGACTGGCAAGCCAGGAGGCCGCACCAGGCTCCAATCTGATCTGGCACTGTTTCTATAGCTGGATGCCCTTCCTAATGCCAACCACTCCAAGAGTGTAATGGGTGCTTTTTATGTGCCACCAGCATGGGAGCCAGTCAGGCGGCACTGGCATTGGCCATGTTCGGATGGTGCTTTTTACGTGCTACCGGCACAGGGAGCCAGTCAGGTGGCACTGGCAACGACTCGTGCAAGAATGGTGCTTATTGCGTGCCACCAGCATGAGAGCTGGTCAGGCAGCACTGGCATCGATGAAGTGATAAGTGAAAATAGTTAGTGGCAGAAGAGTGATGGGAATGGAGTATCAGTATCCATCCTTCATAGAAGAGATACAAAAGAAAGTAATACACAGGCACACTGAGAAAAACACATAAAAGCAGATACACCCACAGTAATAGTTAATGCTCACGTACAAATACAGGAAAATATATATATATAGAAATGCACATTTAATAGTGAATGCACGTGCACAAATAAACAGACAAATACATACCAGAAAAGACACTATAGTACAGTAATTAGACACTTGAGCAAGAGATTCATACACACATAAGTATAAAGCATTTTTTGGACGACCACTAAATTACACTCACACAATGCATTTCCTGTATATCATATAACACAAAATATATATGTGCAAATTGCCTTAACAAAAAAAAACCAAAAAAAAACCTAACTTTATGAAATTTTTGGCAAAATTGTCATTGGTTGTGTTTAGAATATACAATTCTGAAAAAAGTTTGGGGAAAAAAATCAGGAAAATGGAAAACTACTGCTGGTTGCATAATGAAGAAGCAGAGTAGCCAAAAGATTCAATTAAAAAAGTTACTGTCGGGTGCTTACTACACAACTCAACTATATATAAAACATGGTTGTAAGCTTGGCTGCCTGGCTTGCCACAATGAGTATATGTCTTTAACAATAGCCTCAAGATTACCAATGTCTTCTGAGCAAAATTTGGTTGAGAGAAATTGTAACACACACAATTCGTACAGACTTTCACAGTGCTTAAAAACTGCTCATTGTTTAGAGCTATGACAAGTATAGATTGATTTAATCAGTACCAGACAAATATAAATACTAAAGCCAGTATGATCATATTGACTTTAGTAAACCCTTGAATGTGGTGCTCCAGCATGACTGCCAGTAAGAGAATGGTTGTGTGGTGGACCAGACTGAAAACAAATTCTTTCCTCTATGGCCAAGCCTTCATGAACTTTAAGTTTCACTTGAAAAGGAAACTGATTGTAGAAAAGGAAGTGCTGCTCCTAGCAATTTTGTTGGAAGGCGGGTGAATGTGGCAAGGTGGAGAAGGCACTTGCCCTAGTGGTCAGAGTAACTGTGGTTTTCATGAACAGTCCTAGGAAGTCTCCTTCATTTGGGGAATTATTCATCATTAGAATTTATTTTAACATTTTTCTACTTTTTACATACTTCTTTATGTAATCCCCAAAATTTTTGTAAATCATTAGTGGTAAATAAAGCTTTATTATTACCTCCACCTTAGCAAAGGCAGGGGTATTGTTTTCAGTCATGTTTGTTTGTCCATGGACAAGATATCTCAAGAACCGCTGGATGGATTTGGATGAAACTTTCAGACATGTTTGGCCTCGTGACTGGCATGAACTGATTAGACTTGGGGATTGATCTAGTACCGGACAAGGATTCTGGATTGTTTTTCTGGGTTTTTTACTTAATTTTTGAGAGCGGTCAGGTTCGTTTTTAGCATTCTCGTTTTTGAGAGCAGTCTAGTTTATTTCAGATATTCTCATTTTTAAAAAAAATCATCTCTGGCTAATCATTGAGAGGACACATTGATGGTGGAGGTTTGCGCTCTCTGAGTGCTCTTGTTTTTATTACTATTATTATAAAGGCAGTGAACTGGCAGAATCATGAGCATGCCAGGCAAAATGCCTAGTTACATTTCATCCATCTTTGCATTCTGGGTTCAAATACTGCTTGGGTCTTTGCCTTTCATCCTTTTGGGGTCAATAAAATAAGTACCAGTTGAGCACTAGTGTTGATGTAATCGACTTAGCCCCTCTCCCCAAATTGCTGGCATTGTGCCAAAATGTGAAACCATAATTATTATAAAGTTATGAAGATTGACCTAACTCTTCATGAAAGTAAATACAGAATAAGAATAGTGTGACATGATTTGTAACAGTGATTATTCATTGAATTAAACAATATTTTGACAATATGTCCGTCTTCCTCAGGTTCAAAATGAAAAATATGCAGAAATACAGAAATTCAAAATTTGAAATGGAATATTGTGTTCCTTTTTGAGAAAAGGACATCAATTTCTACTTTTACATTTTGGACCCAAGAAAGATATACTGTTGAAATATTGTTCACTTCAATAAATAGGACCAATATCTATTATAAATTGTATCATGCTCTTATTATTATGGCATGAGAGAACAACGCATACCATCAAAGTGATACTGGAGTACAAATGTACAAAGCCCAATATACCCATCAGGATTACCAGTTTGATAAGGGTACACCAGGAACATGCATCAGAAACCCGCTCAAAAGGTCTCTGAATAAGGTTTGCTTAAGGATGATAGCATAACACCCGTATTTCCAGAGGTGAATTATTCAAATCCTAAAGAACCCCTCTCAACACATGGCTATGATGCTCCCCAACTACTGCTTGTGATTAGAGATGCACATAACATCAGCCACTAAGGGACATGCTCGACTGGTCAAGGTCTACTGTTACTGTTGCATAAAGTGACACAATATCTTTCAATCCAATGAACTTAATTCTTTCAAAAGAGAAATTATTCCATTTACCCTAATCGGCTGTTGATTTTCTTTCTCTAAACTGTAGAAAGTCATGTCATACATAACTAATTACAAACACATTCATACAAGCTATAAAATATGATAAATTATTTTCTCTAAGTCATCACTTAATAGCTCACAAAACTATTCAAATGGAAGGGAAGTTCTATGACTGCTATATTGACACTAGTGAGATAACTTACCATTGTGATATTTTTGAGATAAGCATTCTTTCAGAATATTTAAACATACTAACAAAAACAGTCTTTTAGAAACATCATTGTACAAGATATTCATTATTTTGAAGTAGTTATTAGATTATTTTTTGTAGTCAATTGAATTCATCCAAGTATATATCATTTACTTTATCAATCCTAACTGACAAACAGTGAAGCTAATCTCAGTAAGATTCAACCTGGAATCCAGAGAGAAGCAAAAGTTGATATAATTTAGATTCTTTTCTACTCTAGGCACAAGGCCCGAAATTTTTGGGGAGGCAGCCAGTTGATTAGATCAACACAACTGGTACTTCATTTATCGACTCCGAAAGGATGAAAGCAAAGTCAACCTTGGTGAAATTTGAACTCAAAACTTAAAGACAGACGAAATACCACTAAGCATTTCACCTGGTGTACTAACATTTCTGCCAGCTCGTCACTTTATGTATAATGTATTTAGATAAATGCTCTACGATTTCTGCCAAGTCTACTGTCTTCTATTGGCAAAATATTGCAAGATAAATTTCAATATTTCTATGTATTAAAAGGCAGTAGGGGGGTGGGGGTGGAATGAAATGTTCTGAGTGTTGGATTAAATACACATTAGTATTTACATCTAACCTATTTTTTTATCTTAACTTTTACTTGTTTCAGTTATTGGACTGTGGCCATGCAGGCATACTGCTTTGAACGGTTTAGTTGAACAAATTGACCCTGATATCCTATTGGTTTCTTTACCAAAACTGCTCGGCTACAGGGACAGAAACAAATCAACACCAGTTGTAAACTGACAGTGGTGGGGGACATATACAAACACATATATACATATGTATATAACAGACTTCTTCATGGTTTTTACCTTCCAAATTTGTCCAAGGCATTGGGTGACCTGAAGTTGTAGAAGGCACTTATCCAGAGTGTCATGCAGTGAGACTGAACCTAAAACCATGTGGTTCCAAAGTGAGCTTCTCAACCATACATCTAAGTGTGTGCTTATGTTCAAATCCCTTCAGAGTTGGCTTTGTGTTTCACTCATCCTCCCATCATAAAATACCAGTTATATACTAGGTGTCAATTCATTTAACCATAGCACTCATACAAATTTATAGCCCACTGTTATCATTTTAAGGTCCACTTTTCTGAGCTTGCATAGGTCAGACTAATATAAGAAATCAATACTTATATGTAAACCATACTAAACACAATGTCTGGAGTAATATTTGTGGGGGAGGGGCATTTTTATAGCAAGTTTTTTTTCTTGAAAACGAAAACTTAATAGAATATCGCTGTGCAATGATAATATTTCAAGGGTTATGCTATTACATACAAGGGTTCTAACGAAAAAAAAATTTTCAGCATTAATTTCTTACACTGGCACAAGGATGCAATCTATAGGGAGTGAATTAATTTGGGTACCCACCTTTATTTTTAATCACTCCAGGAGAGATCAGAGGCAAAGTTAACTCCTGTGACTTTTGATCTCAGAATGTAAAAAGATATAGCTACATACATGAAGGTGCTACTGACAATTAGGTCATCCACTGTCCCCTTTCAAACTAATATAGTCAGCTAATGGCACTAATAAATGGAAGTACAACAGGCTGTGAGAAGTAGCAACTACATTACCAGCTTTCAAATGTAACATTACTAATATACACTGCAACTCACGTAACATGATCAAGTTGACTCAATAACATTTGTGTGAGAGAGACAAAGAAAGAGAACAAAAGGGCAGAGGAGGGGGGAGAATTGGTTGGGGGGGGGGGAAGAAATGAGATGAGAGAGAAGTGGATATTGGAGAAAGAGACTAAATTTACAAGCAGGAAACGGGTAGGACACTAATAGATAGTGAACACTAAAAGGTTAAAATTTGAGTAGGTTTGAGTATGTTCAGATATCCTTCATTTAGCTGCAACAGTCTTTAGTAAACTGTAGTAAAATGGCTTCACAGTGAAAACACATTCTGAATTCAGTGTATATTTTTAGGCCAAGAATAAAAAAAAGAAAAATCCAGGAGTCCTAAAAAATTTATTCAGACTTGAGTTTTAATATTCTCATACATTCATTATTGTTAATTGTCCTACAGTATTTGTTTTTTCTTTCATAAAATATTCATTACTTTTCTACTAGACATAATGACATCAATATCAAAAAAAAAAAAAAAAAAATCCTTAACCTGTTGTGACATCTTTTGAAGCAAAGGTATCCTCATTCCCAAAACCAAGAATGTCTTTGCACATTCATCATACAGCTTGGAATCTCTTCAGCCTCCTAAACTTCAGAACTTTGAAGTTTCTCATCATCAATTTTGGACACAAGTTTCATGACAATTCTAGTGGTGAGAGTGACCAAAATGTGTCTGTGCAACTTGGGTACAATAAATATCACTAGGTATATTGTTCGGCACAGTGGTTTATCAATAAATTATCTCCCAAGGTGTATACATTTTGCTGTTAATGTGTACCATCTAAGAAGATCAACCTGTCTGACCTTGGCAACTGCTCACCCCTTCCAACAGCTTGAAGGCAGTAAAAAAGTCATAAGCAATAAACTTCATTACCTTCAGTCACTTCCCCATTCAGTATCACCAATACTATTTTCATGCATCCAGCTGTACAAGTGCTCTTTTTTCTTGAGAATTCAGCAAAAACAATGCAGTTGCCATCAATTAATTAAAGCTTTTAATCACATCAGGTATAAAAGAACATCTTAGCTAAGATGCTTGCTTATAGGATCCATTTGTGTCAAGTTTTGCATCAAAAGTTTCTGATTAGATCATTCCACCAACAGTGTGTACTGATGAAGCTTTCACTTACCTGATCAATTCTGGTGTCCGAAGTTTCAATTATAACTTTTACGCTAATTTTCCCCTGTTCACTGATGCTGTCTCTTCTCAATGATTACACATATGCAAAACCACCCTTATATCTCCTTATCTTCTCACAAAAAACCAAGGCACCTTTTGCCAGGTATTAGAAACATCTTTTACTAAGAACATGACAACTTAATCATCCTTAACAGCAAGAACTCAAAATTACTACACACATTAAAGAAACAACTATGCCCCTCACACCCTCTGTAAATATGAAGTACAGCTAATCATGAGCAAGAAGAGAATTGAAGGTTTGCAGTTTGGAGGATGAATTGTCAGGAAAATAGTCTATAGTACGAGATCTGGGTGGGTGGGAGTAAGACATAGTAAAAGGAGAATTGATAACTTCTGCTGGATGGGCCAGAGTGGAGGAAATATGTCACTAGTTCAGAGGCCATTGTAATATAGAAGCAGCAGTAAAAAGAAAGTGTGTCTGTAATTCTTTGTTAATCAGCTGTATAGTTTTCTTGTATATTACTTAGTGATAATACAAATGCTACACTAAATCTCCGATGAACTCTCATGGTGGCCAAAAGTATTACCAAAAGTGCCTCCACTTAAGGACAAGAGTACTTTGGTTCCAATCATTTGCTAACAACCAATAAAGCTAAGATATAACTCAGAGTACAGCTCATATACTTGAGATAATGTGCTGCTACACGATGCACAAACACATACAAAACTACAGAGCTGATTAGCAAAGAACTATTTATACACACAATTCTCTTTGCATCTTCTACCTCTGCCACTGCATCTCAAGTAGCTAGCTACATATTTCTTTCATCCAGGTCCATTTAACATACCCATCTATTTTCCTTTCACAATCCTCACAATTAACCCCACTAAATTCTCATCCTGCCCACAATTTCCTAGCAGATGCTGAACTCCAGATATTCCAAGTCAACATCAATCTGGGAGCACTTGCAAAAAGCTATGGTACTGCCCCACAGATTAAAAATAAAATGAAGAAAAGCCACATACACAAATGAGAAGATCAAGTATTAAGGTACAAGTTTATGCATCTTGAGTTCAAATCCAATCCTGTTGTTTTGTTATTCATTTGGGCAGTATATTTAATTCAACATTAATTCAGTTCATCTTGCTGTTGGGGAAACGAGATATTCTGGGAATGCCACTTACATCCCAGTGGACTATTCAGAAGGTGATTTACAGCACTGACATAAGGCCATAAAACACTAATACAGATGTGATGATAAGTGACATACAAGTTTGCCTTATAACACATTGATTCTCTACTCCTTGTAATCATTAACATTATTGAACTTGCCAACATTCTTGCCTTACTTTTATTTCTCAAACCTTCAGTGAAACTTATTGTGATTGCTCATAGAAACATATACAAGATGATGCATATCTCTTGCTCATTAAAGCATTTGTTTTATGACTGATAAGATGAAACATACAAAATCAACATGCACAGTTAGTATCTAACAAAATCAACATACATAGTTAGATCCTTAATCTGATCTTACTGGCTTAACCCTTTCATTACTATATTTCTGACCAAAATACACCCCTCATGAGTTTCAATTAAATTCTAAAATAATCATGAATTTAGACTAGTCTCATTAAACACCTTAACTTTTTTTATTTATCAACATATTAATGTGATATTTGGAACATAATTAAAGAAAGGGTTCTTAATCAATTCTATTGCATAATTTTTGTCTCAAAGTTCTCCACGTACTTTGGTACTGCAAGTGTCTCTCACATGTAAATATTGGTTCAGCTTCACAAATCGTACTCGTTCATAATACTGGAAATATATTCATCGCCAAAAGGTTCCTGATCGCTCCAGTAATTTGTTATTCTGGGTAACTGTCTAATATCCATAATAATTTTTATGGCAAAAAATGCCCGTATTTCATCTACAGTTGCAGGAAACTGCAAGCTATCTTTTTTTTCCGGTTTGTTTACATTCTGCGTAACGGTTTGTTTCTGCAGTAATCATTTCAAACAAGCATGAAAAAGAAGTCTAATTGTTTTGCTTCCTGAGAAAGACTATGGGTAGACCCTGTTTCCTCAGAAAAATTGTTAATAAAAACGTTTTTTTAAGTTTTTACTCCATTATGGTGTAAAATCATCCTCACTGTCACCGTCGCCGCTTTCAGAATCGCTGATTTCAGTTTCGGATACAGAAATATCCGATTTATTATCATTCACCACGTGCTTTTGTAGCTCGTTCATTCTTTTCTTAGATATCTACATATCTTCTGTTGAAAAACCTTCAAATTCGGAATCACTGCTTAATAGCATGAAACTCCTCTCCATCTTCAACGTTGAAAAAAATCAACGCCACAAAAAATGTGGAAAAAAATCTTCCAAACTTCACTGAGTTCAAATATCACGCCAAACAATGTTGGAGACAATAACTCAACTGTTTGCAAAGTGAAATCAGGTGTTTTAACGAACGTACTAATGAGATTTGGGTTCAAATATACATTTAAATAACAATGGGTACGCTCGGCCGGGTTAGTCTTATGAACCAAAAAATTTTTCAGCCAGTTACGGCCGGGTTAGTCTTATGAACCAAAAATTTTTTCAGCCAGCTACGGCCGGGTTAGTCTTATGAACCAAAAATTTTTTCAGCCAGCTACGGCCGGATTAGTAACGAAAGGGTTAAGCCCAGATTAGCGAGAGTTATGCAATCTTCAACAATTTTAATCTCAGCTCCTTTTAGCTGTCAATTTTCACCGAGGAAAGAAAGATATTGTAAAGGGGTTCACTTATGAACAGAGTCATCTGGTATAAGGTTGATATGGGGGTGGACAAGGTTTTAGCATGAACAGATAACTCATTACTAGAAATGTCATGATGAACAAATCCATCCCACTTTATCATTGCAGTCAGCAATAAATAGGACATGCAACCATAAAAACATGCAATGAAAATTTCATGAGATGCATTGTAACTAAAAATACCATCATATATGTTTACAGATTAAAGAAAGCCAAGAAATAAACAGTCAAGACAATCTTGACAGAACTGGTAATGTTGCTGTATCAAGATTAATGCCAAGATGCAACATTGTTGATCTGTTGTAACCTATGTCTGCATGGGAAAAACCAACGTAAAACTTATGGTGATAAAAAAAAAAAAAGTAGCAATATGTTAATTATCTAAAAGGTAATTTAAGGGTAAAACTTCTCTAATTCATAACTAATGAATTAAGTTTTAACTTTTTCAATGAAAGGAAAGAGAGAATAGTCTGTCAACTGACATGTCTAATATATTAGACTTTATCATGCTGGAAAAATTCAGATCTATGAAGAAGTTAACCAGATGGAGTAAACCACTTCATACAGCTTTCTATCTACATAAGCTGCTTTGCCCTCAGGTTAAAAATTTACATACGAAATGGAGAAATCGTCTTCAATATTTTAAGAAGACAATATTGAAAAGTGTTGTAGTGGTGGATGTAGTAGTAGCAGCAGCAGTAGTAGTAGTGATGAATCTTCATTATATACAAAAGAGTATTTCTTCTTTATTCCTCATCAGTAATGCAGTTTGAATGTAGATTCCTAATAGATTGAAAAGAATCTAATAATAAATTAAAATGAAATTTCAGCACAAAGCAGAATAAATAATACACCAGTATTGTAGCAGTAAAAGCTGAATATATGAAGAAGAATTACATCACTTCAATGCACAATTTAATTTGGATATTTATTGAGGTGCTAACTAAAACTACAGCACTTTATCGTCAATAAAACCAGTGGAAAATATTCTGGCTCAATGCTTTTTCTTTATATAATTTATGCCTTCTTCTTCCTTATAAACCAGGATTTAAAATGACTGAAGTTTGAACTCATTACCATGTGGTAACACAGAAAAATGTAATACATTTGCAAATTTACATACTATATTGTTATAAAATAATAGCAAAAATAATAGCCTTACTGTATAAAATGCATTAAGTAGTATAAAGTCCAAATTTTTCTCAAGGGCATTAACAATCTCAGTGAAAGTAATTGTCAACCGGGAATAAAAGTGAGGTTATAGACTAAGTTCCCTATGAACTTCCCACTGCAACATATGACCAACCATAACATGCAATTAAGTAATGAAATAAATAATCTACACCAAATCTAACCAGATTTAGAGTAAAATATGTTAAAAGAAACATGAGTAGTATATGTATAAATGAAACTGACTGAACTAGCAGTGCTTGTTAATCTACTTATTCAATATTTGCAGCTGAGAACACCCTTGCATCAGCATTGAACAATCTATTTTCAAAAGGAATAATGAAGAATTTATCATCAACATGACAAAACACTGTATTAGCATAGCATCCAAATACATTATAACTTTAACTAGCAGCAGATGGAATGAATAAGTAGCCAAAGATATGTTTTATGTCAGCTGGCTGACTATAGTCTGATTTCAATACTTTTTACATTTTTTTTTTTTTCATATATTAAATACATGAAAGATAAACTACCAACATATGGTGACAAGTATGACAGGCATTATAAACAACTTCAAAACAGATTAATTTACCACTTAAATTAATTTTACATTACCAAGAAAATACTGCTAAAATAGTCATGTATTTTGAAAACCAAAGCTACAGTGTATTATGAGATCTTTGGGTAGCAAGTATATAATCAAATAATTAAAAAAAAAAAAAAAAAAAAAGAATGCGAAAGACAGTGTGGGAACAAAAAAGTTGGAAAGCTGAGCTAAATATATAAAGAAACAATAGCCACATTCTGATATTAGAGCAAGAAACTAAGATGATCAAGCAGTGCAAGTAGCTAAAAGATGGTTGGATGTTTGTAGAAATTATGAGCCAATTAGGGGCATTAGTTTGAGAATCTATCATGGTCCTGTGAAATAGACAATGATGTGCATGTTAATCTGTAAATTGTTGGCTTACAGGTCTTAATTTGTATACTGATAACAGTACTGTATAACAGGGCACAGTACTTTTACCAATCCACCTTGGTGCATACTACTAGAATATATATTCAGTTGTTCATCTGGGAAATTAACTTGGAATATACAAGTGTTTTAATCAGGAATAATTTTTATCCTTTCTATACTTTAGTGTATTTTGGGGAACTCAGAATAAGCAAGAAATCTTTGTATCACTGTAATGTGTAAAAGATTAATCTTTACTTTATCAAAAGAATACACAGGTTTACTTGTTCCGTCTAAGCCAACATACACATACTCCTCCTCCCCACCATCTCATGATTGTTACTAAGTTGTAGAAAATGTATCTATAGCTCTTGCAAGGATTTTATTTCAAGAGTTTATACAGCTTAAATATAATTGCTAATCGAATTAAAAAGGCTTTGTCAGAGAGAGAGAGATAGATAGAGAAAGAGAGAGAAAGAGAGAGAAAGAGAGAGACAGAGAAAGAGAGAGAGAGAGAGAGAGAGAAAGAGGCATTTTCAACTGCTTCATCTCTAACATCTACAATTTATTTTCTTCTAACTACATAATTCACTTTGCCTCACAGACAAACTCTATTATACATGCCACTTCCATTCAAATAACATATCACTTTCCAATAATTTTTGTATATCATGCCAGTTATTTCTAGTATTAATATCCTTGTTTTTTGTTAATAACATTACCAAGTAGCAATTCAACTCTGTATCCACTATCTACATTTCAAAAACTTAGCATGGAAGAATGATCACAAAAGCAACAGATGGTCAGAATAAGAATGGCAGAGAATATCAACAGAATCTAATCATACATAAGAGAGCTAAAAGAAATTGTGAAACTATAGAATCCAACAAATGCCATTATGTGACAGATCCAAAAATAAACTGCTAATAGAAAAAAAGACAAAAAAACTAATAAAACAATTGCAGTCCTTAGACAGAAAGAGAGAGAAAGGGAGACCTTTCCTGCAAAATATGATTTTCTTTTAAGTAGGAAATGATCTATTTAGAATAAACTGGAAAACTTATTTCTTAGTAATGAGGAAACGACAGATTTGTTTTCATTTACATTTCAAAAGCAGGATAACAATCTTAAAATGACAAAAATCAAAAACATTTCAAAGATTATGAGTTTCTAAATCAAATTTGTTTATCCAGACATTATATTGCGAAAAAGAAATATATTTTTTTTTAAATGAACATGTATCAAATTTGGATTACCAAAGAAGGAAACAATAAATATGAGACTGATCTCTTTCATGAGAGCAAGCATTACAATATCCTTATATCAATAACAGCTGATATACAATTGGTTTAATTTTTCCTACCTAACCTAATAGTCAATGTTCAACATTAGCTAAAAATACAAAATACTTATGCCCTACTACATGCTAAGCAATTTTAGAGACTATGGAAAGTTGAAGGACCAGTATTTGAACAAATCTTACACTAACAAAGAAGCCTCTTCACTTGTTCTTCTCTCTCTCTCATATCATTTCAACTAAAGTTTGATACTGTGTGTGTGTGGCATTCTACAATCACTAGAAAAAAAGTGGAGGAATTTTCTTTCTTGATGCTCCTGGCGGCACAGGTAAAACATTTTGTAACAACATTGCTTTTCTCCAAGGTAAAGCAACAAAAACGTATTGCAGTTGCTGTAGCATTGTCTGGCTTTGCTACCACCATTCTCTTGGGAGGACGAACCGCTCATTCTGCTTTTAAATTACAACTAAACCTGGTCACAAATGACAATCCAATTTGTAACAAGCAAAGATTCAGGTTCAGCAGAAATGTTGTGCCAATGCCACCTTATCATCTGGGATGAATGCACCATGTCAAATAGAGGTGTAGAGGAGTTACATTAGTTTTATCAGAAGACTTCAGACAGACATTACCAGTCATTCTGAGATTAACAAGATCTGATGAAATAAAACCATGCATTAAGTCTTCACACCAATGGAATAAAGTACAGAACTTCTCCTTCAATACTAACGTGTGAGCTTATGGGGACCAATGTGCAGAACAGTTTTTAACGTGGCTCTTCCAATTAGGAAATGGGAAAGCACCATTTGATGGGAATAGTGATATCGGTTTGGCTCATATTGCTATCATGGTGAATTCTCCAGCTGAATTGAAGAACAGGATATTTCCAGACTTCATAATTATGTGAAAGGGCTATTCTTGCTCCAAAAAATGAGACAGTAGCAAGAATTAACCGTGAATTAACAAATAAGGTTCCAACAGTCATTAAGGAGTACAAATCAGTTGATTCAGTCCCACAAGCTATCCATTCCTCAATAGAGTTCCTTAATTCTGAGCCACCTGGAACTCCTCCACATAAACTTTTTCTTAAGGTAGGAATCCTAATAATGCCTCTAAAAAATTTAGTTCCTCCTAAATTATGCAATGAGACAAGACTGATTGTGAAGACATTATCACCTAATGACCTAATGTGACAGAAGCTACCATCATCACTGGATGTGCCTTTGGGGAAGAGGTTTTTATTCCAAGAATTCCAATCAAACCAACAGACATGCCATTTGAGTTCAAATGAACACAATTCCCAGTGTGACTTTGCCTTGCAATGTCAACTAATAAAGCTCAAGGTTAGACTTTGAAATCTAGTGGCTTGCTTTTCTCATGGTCAACTTTATGTTGGTTGCTCCAGGGTTGCAAGTTTTGCAAGACTTGTTTGTCTATGCTCCAAACCAGAAAACAAAGAATGCTGTTTACCCAGAAGCTCTTCCGTAACTTCCTTCAACATATGTGATATAATTTATCTCCTTTCATAAAAGTGGTTGGTCAATTTTGTATTTTCGTTTATTATTATTATTATTATTTTGTATTATGAATTCAGAATTGATTTCCCAATTAAAGAATAAATTGAATTTAGAATTAAAAAATTTCTATACAACATATTTTGCTTTTTTTTTTTCCAATATATAAGGAACAGTTTCATTCCTGGATAATACCAGGTGCCTCTGCTTGTAGATATATATATATAATAAATCAGAATTTGAGTGAATCAGGCACTTATATGGTAAGGTCATTTTGAAAAGTAAAATGTGTACACAACAAAAATACAGGAATACATATGTGGGTACCAAAGTACAGGCAGAATGATATTCATCAATAGCCCTGAGGCTAGTCAAGAAATGCACATTGTACTAAATGTATAGTCCATAATATACTTCAGATCTACACAAGAAGCACGTTCTGAGAGAGGTGAATAATAAATTAATAAATAACAACAGATGGATAATGCATCACTTCACTACAGCTGTTTCCAACAAATTTTTAGTTGATCAACAGACATTACATCATTAGAAAAAAAAACATTTTCATCAGGTGAATAGATGGAACAGTTTTTACTAATGAAGTAATGTCTCCATTAATCAAAATCTCATTGGAAACAGCTGTAGTGAATTGACGCATTATCCATCTGTTATTCATTTATATTATACATGTGTGTGTGTGTGTGTGTGTGTGTGTGTGTGTGTGTGTGTGTGTGTGTGTGTGTATGAAAAATTGTGACTAAAAGATGAAATATATATATGAAAAATCTTTTTTTTTCTCAATTCTTCCTAAAGCATTCCAATAATATAAAAATATTCAACAAACTGTTTGTAAACAATCTTTCTTACCAACTCCATTGTTAAGAGAAATGCTTCCAGTACTTACCTGAAATATTGAAAAAGAAAAAAATTATTAACATAAATTTCTTTTCAGAAAACTTAATAGTAATGGGGGGAAAAACGAAACAAAAACAAATTGATTTGTTATAACAATGTTTAGCACAAATAATAGGTTATAAAAACTAATACATTCAAATAATGACTAAATTACTATATTGATGTATAAATGATTGTTTTTCTTTAAAAAAAACATTTCCAGTGCCTTAATACATTGGTTGATTTATTGTAAGGAATTAACTGAGAAGTATATTCCAATAAGATATGTTAGAACAAGGTTGTGAAACAGTTTCTTGAATTAAAATTACATACCATATTGCCAGTTACTGTTCTCTCTCCACTCTGCTATTCCCAATAGACAACCACCCCTTATTTTTATTATATCACCAGCCACTCATATTTACCATTCCTGTTCACCATTCATCCCATATATACATTCTGGTACCTCATTACCACCATGTCTCACTTTAGCATACTACTCTAACCATCCCCATTCACCCATGTAAATTATAAAGCAGCTATGAATCTCCTCCACAAGAATAAACTGGTATCTGTTCCTCCCATCATGCTTTAGCATTTCAACATCTTGTTTAAAGCAGCTACTCTATTTCCTATCTCCCTTCTCAGTCAAAGAGCTCTTTAGTTTTCCAAGGTAACCTTACTAGTGCTGGTGCCAGGAAATACAATCTATAAAGTGGTTGATGTCAGGAAGGGGATCCAACCATACAAGCCATGTCAAAACTGAAACACTGGAGCAAAATGTGGTCCTCTGACTCATTGGATCTTGTCAAAATGTCCAACCCATGCCAACATGAAAATAAATATGTCACTTATGAAGTCCTGAGCATATACAGGAGCACTCCATCAGTTACAACAACAAGGGTCCCACCTGATACAATCAATAGAACAGCTTGCTTGTGAAATTAATGTGCAAGTGGCTGAGCAATCCACAGACACGTGTACCCTTAACATAGTTCTCAAGGAGATTCAGCATGACACAGTGTGACAAGGCTGGCCCTTTGAAATACAGGTACAACTCATTTTTGCCAGCTGAGTGAACTGGAGCAATGTGAAATAAAGTGCCTTGCTCAAGGACACAATGCATCGCTTGGAATTGAACTCATGACCTTACAATTGTAAGTCGAATGCCCTAACCATTAAGCCACGCACCTTCTACAGATAATTGAAAAAAAAAAAAAAAAAAAAAAGCAGTAATGTGCAATGAAATTGGAACAAAATATTTCTGAGTGTGGAATGTTATCTACACTAAAATACTTCAAAATAGCGAAAAATAATTCTTTCTTTCTGTGGGCATAGCAATTCAGGTTTAGATGGTAGTGGGTATGAAAAACTGAAGTGCTTACAATTTCCCCAATGACATTAGCAACAAATTCAATCCATTCTAACAAGAAATTCACAACATGACATCTACATCAATACATCAAATTATTACTATAAATTATTCCAGACTCGTACCAATGCTGTCCAATATCTATCAGAAATATGACAGATATTAGATACCTTTAAATTCCCCCATGTGGATCCAACTGAGGGACCAGGTATCAGGGTTGACAGTAACCTGATAAAGTAATTCAGAGTCCAAAAACTCCAAAAGCCCTTTGCCCATCAGAAATTGCTGCCAAGATGAATCAGGTTGTCTGGGAAAGGATCATACCCAATAACTCAATGACTTGTGTAGAAGCATTATAGTCAACTGCTACAAAAGGAAAGTGATGCCTCAGACTGAAGTAATTACAGAGGTATCAAATTACTGGACCACATCATACAAATTACAGAAAGGGTATAAGCTCAACTAATTAAGAAGGTTGACCTAAATGAGATGCAGTTTGGTCTCGTGCCAAGGAAAAGCACTGCTGATGCTATCTTCCAAGTAAAACAACTGCAAGAGAAGCACTTGGCCAAAAATAAACTGCTGTTCTTGGCATTTGTTAACATGGAGAAAGCCTTTCACAAGGTCTCTCACTCACTAATCTGTCACAAGTTAGGGATAGATGAGTAGTTAGTGAGAGTTGTACAAGTGATACTGTCAACAAGATGAATGCCAGCACTGAATACAGTTACAAATTTAGTGTGCAGGTAGTTCACCAAGGATCAGCTCTCAGCCCCCTCTTGTTTATCAATCATCCAGGCCATAACTGAAGAATCTAAAACTGTTTGCCTTCCAGAGCTCTTCTATGCTGATGACCTTGTCCTTACAGCTGAATCTCTACTAGAGTTAGATAAGAACAGGGAAATAGCCCTGTTCAATGTGTAAAAAAAAGTGGTTAGCATTAGGAAGGACATCCAGTCATAGAAACCATGCCAAAGCAGACAGCAGAGCTTGGTGTAGTCTTTTGACTTGCTTGTTCCTGTCAAACCATCCAACCAAAATTTTTACTTCATTCATAGTACCCCACCTCCGACCCCTAGCATGACGCTGACCCACCACCTACACCAGGGTTTGTAGTTCTGCAAACTGCATGGCGACCTTAATAGTGTGGATGGCATAGAAAAAGCACCCAGCCCACCTTGTAAAGTGGTTGTCATTAAGAAGGGGATCCAGCAGTAAAAACCATGCTAAAGCAGACATTGGATCCTGTCAAACCGTCTAACCCATGCCAGCATGGAAAATGGATGTTAAATGATGATGATATATCTCAAAAGGGGAAAATGTGATTTAATCCTTTTATTATATTGTTGCTAAAATACATGGTCTTTGCTTTATTTTTGAAAATAATTAAGAATTTATTAAAATAAATTTGTCACTATTAAGCTGGTGTTTGGAATATAAATTAACATGAAATTTTGATGGAAGGTTTTCATTGAGATCAATTTAAAACAGTGAATTTGTGTCAGAGCTAAGGGTGATTTCAGGCAGGTTGATATCAAATGGGTTAAATTAAATGCTTTTTTCCCCTTGATTCAAATATTTTAGTTTTATTAGTAGATCCATCCCCCATTCTTTATATTCCACATATATATTAAGAATTAAAAGAGAAGACATTGGTCAATTTATTGATAGAATATTTTAGAGTGTCACCCATCAAGTCTATCAAATCTGATTCAGTAATGGTTACGCAATTTTGATTCATTATGTGACAAAGGAAACACTACTAAAATTGTTAAAAATTTATAACAAAATTTTCACATAAGAACTTGATTTCGGAAATATAAAGTTTATTCAGATTCTGAAACATGTGCTTCAAAAATAAATCAGGATTATCACTATCTTCTCATATCTGATGGTTGTATTAGAATGTCTTTGGCAGTTGTCTAACAGAAAAAGAAACCAACAAACAGTATGTTTGGCATCATTTCAATGCTATCTTAATATAGATAAGGTAATTCCAAAAATCTCTGAAAGGAGAGATGAGGGGAGATAGCTAGATCCAGATCAGTAAACATCAGTAGTAACAATCTTTTGGTGAAAAATTCAGCTGTGAATATAAAATAGTCCTAATACCACAAGAGGACCATTTCACTTGATGCAGAAATGAAAACAACAACAAAATTAATCCATTTCATTCACTACTGGCTTGAAAGACAACTTGGATGTCTTACAGAATAAAAAGTCAGATTTGCCACAGTATGGATGTTTAATTGAATAAATACTAATCTAACTAAACAAGGTTCTTAAAAATAATAGTCCCTTGGAATAAATAAGGACTAATTACACAATAAGTTTTTTGGCCAACCATTGCAACAGGAAAGTAAAATGGCTGAGTGACTATGGAAAAGGATGAGCAATCTATAAAATCTAGAGGTAGTCCAATTTTCACAGTAGCAGTATACAGAGTGCAATGGGTAAATTGTTGCCACTTTATATTTTTAATTTTGCACATTGTTTTTGATTTTGTCAACTACACAGTATAGTAGGGTCAGTTGGGCACCATCTGCAAGAAAAACAGTGCCATGATGCAATTCACTCTGCCAGAAATTTGGAAACAATATGCTGTACTGCTTGGCATCCACACCAGAAGCTCCAATATGAACATTTCAGAATGTTTGGAAGCCAATCTGAGGACAGTGCAGAGGATTCGGAAAGAATTGGATGAGTCTAATGGTGATTACAAAGCTACAGTAGCTTGGAAAACTCACTCTGGTCATTCTGATAAGAACTCTTGAAATGGTTGGTGAGATCTAAACCATAATTGACAACAATCCCTCCAAATCAATCAGGTCCATCGCCAGACAGGGGAGTGTCTGAGCTTCTTATCAGACAGGTAGTGCATTAAGACATTCAGTATTCCTCATACAAGAGGAGAAAGGGCTAATTTTTATCCCAAGCTATCAAGGACAAGAGGAAAGAACATGCTACAAAGCTTTTGAACTAACTCAAGCATCCCCTCCAACCAAAAAATACTTTGATTTTTCTCAGATGAGAAAAATTTCTGCCAGGATCAGACGGTGAACAAACAGAACAATAGTTGGCTTGCCGTGTCCCCAAACCATGTACTGAGAGTGATAAAAATCAAACATCCAGTCAACAGCATGGTATTTGGACTGATCACTAGTGATGGCAACATTATTCCTCCATTCATCTTGCCACACAGCCTCAGCCTCAACATGGAAGCTTACATCAAGTGTCTGGAGGAGGTAGTGTTGTCCTGGGTCAAGAGGGTGACTGCTGGAAGACTGTGTCAGGCAACAGGATTCTGCACCATGCCACACAGGAGAACCCAGTCATGGCTGTCAGACAATTTCTGAAACCACATCACCCCTAACATCTGGCCACCTAACCCCCCACACTGCAACCCCTTGATTATTACGTGTGGGGTGCAGTTGCGCGAGCGACCAACAAAACTCCTTGTAACACCAAAGATGAACTGAAGGCAAGGATTATGGCAGCATTCACCAACTTAAACAAGGAGACTGTCCAGAAGAGTTGCAGGAGATTCCTAAGTCATCTGGAGGCCGTGGTTGAAGCCAATGGCGATTTTATTGAATAAATTTACTTAGCATTTCAAGATAATTTTATGTAATTTTGGTAAAAATATCTGTTAAATTGAGATATATTATTTTCAGTATTGTATAATTTTGACGACAATTCACCACACCCCATAGGTCATGTATACAATTCTATGAATATCAGTGATAACATTTAAGACCTGGGGATATTAGATAATGATATCTTAATATTCTACCAAAGGGAGAAATTTCTCTTACATCCTCTTCAAGTAATGAAAGCATCGACTGTTATAAGTTTCTAAGTGGCTCTAACAGATTTATATTATATTTTAACATCAGCAACAATGAATGTTGGCCTAGTCCAGTGCATCTAAAACTGTTTTTGTAACTATAGCTCCCTTTTCTTTTACTAACACTTTTACGATGTCCCTATGCTACAATGCAATCACAACTAAATTGCTGCTGACTGATTTGCCATTAAAAGACCACTTGCATATGTAAAGTCAAAACATTTCAACCACTTATGTTATGAAATGATTCACACACATTAAAAATTGAAAATATTTTAGAAAATTAGGGTAGTTAAAAGATGTATCTCTTTCCCAGCACCACCTGTTTCATAAAAATTTCCACCCCTTCTTGGCCAGTACACTCTGAGAAGTACTGGCCAAGTCTGTCATGACCTTGTTAGAACAAATAATCAACTGAAAGTTACTTACAATGGCAAATCTAAAGAGTAGCTTTAAAAAATTTGGCAGAAAATTAGGTAAGTGAAGATTTTTTGATTACTGATAAAACATAGGTGAATTATTTCTGAGGAAAAGGACACATTGTGTAAAACAAATCAACACTAGCTTCAGTAACCTTTCTTAATGCCTATTACATCAATCTGCACCTGAAAGTTTATATTCCTATTCAATTCTAAAAGACATTTTACCACTAAATGGCTGCTTGCACATTATGAATATTGCCCTTCCTTTCTGATCAATAATTACACATTTAAAATGATAATTATATTATCAGCAATTTTCCTGCTTTAACTTTTTTACTCTTCTAATTACAGCAAAATGGGAGCTCTGAAGGGAATTACAAGAAATATTAACGTGAGTACATTTTAATAGTGCCTCTGTAATGAGATGACAGCTTAATACAATGAGGCACTTGATTAAATCTCTTAACAGTTATGGGTATATAAAACTCTGTAATTAATTTTGCTAAATTTTACTAAAATTGGTTTCTCACAAATACACACATGGTCTTGAATTTATAAAGATTTATAGAAAATTAAATTGTGTGACATGCTTTCCCTTGGGTTTTAAAAGTAAAAATAAAGTAATTTTAATTGGGAATCAAACCTAAAAATAGGAACACCATGTCACTTTCTTTCTAGCTTCTCCTAAACAAATACATCTAAACTTGAATACTTAAAGGCTCGTTGTTCATTAAAGTAAACAAAATAGTTTTTACCTTATCTTTTTGTTAAAGATTTGCCATCAGAATTTGCAGGCTGTTTACTATGGCTGAACCAACATCGAGTGCCTTTAATAAATTAGGATATGTACAAGATAAAAGTGGCTAAAAATTAACTTAGCAGGAATGATGCCACAGCTATAGTTAGACAAGAAAGTCGGTATATCTCAGTCTCTATGTGTTATTAGACCTGCTAGAAATAGCAGTCCCTCAAATTATACCAACTGTTTTAGAGAGGAGGGGGAAAAAAAAAGTCACTGGATATTGTATTCTAAAGTTCAGTGGCAGAGAAAAATATAGGACAATCATGGCTGTGATGCCTTTGATCAAAAGTCTGTTCAATGAGGACCAACTCTGAGCAGACAAGTGCTGTTAATCAGATACTAAGTGAAGTATTATTTTATTTCAGTTTTAAGAAAAAAAAAAGAAAAAAATTACACGATTTAGAAAATTTTAACACTTTACCACAAACTTACTCAAAAAGCATGCAGAGAAGAAAATTAAACCAATTAGAGAGATAAATCTGGGTAGCAAATGCTAAAAAGCAAATGACAGAAAAGCTTCTCTGAATAAATCTTGTATATTTCTTATTTTCATCACTACTGAGGTTTCTTAATGACAAGATTAAAATGCAAGACAGTTTAGATGGAAGGTGGAGACGGTGGATGGAAAAACCCAAAGAATCAGAGCGAGAGAATGAAAGAAAAAAAGAAAATACTAGAAATTAATTTGAAACACACATGGAGGCACTAACACACACAAAGACATGAATATATCAGTTATTTTAAAGCCAACTCAAAACATGTTGCTATGTTAAGACATTATATCTGGGAATATACACACAGCAGCTGTTTATGAGTATTTGACATCAAAATGTATTTAGTAAATCCAGTATATTATATTAATATATCCAAGAGTTCAACTAACAAAACAACTGGTAGACATTAAATATCTGCAGATTTATTCAAATATTTTATTGTTGAATTAAAAGAAAACAAAAAGTCAATCACTAGTTCAATTTTAACATGGAAAAGGTGCTACATGAGTTTTGAAATTAAAAACTGATAATTCATTTGCTACTCAAAATTTGAAGGAGTACTGATTAATCTTCATTATCTGTAATAGGTTAGGTCAAGATTTTGAACACCTGCTCAATGACCATATTCCTGAAAAAGGCACTCTTCCAAAAAGTCATTAACATCTTACGAAATTTTTCAAAAAAAGAAAAAAAACAAACAAACTATTCCCTTAAAGTAAAAAAGTTAGTAAAACTATAATCAAAGACATCCCACTTGTGACCATCCTGCATTTTCTTCAGACAGAGTATCAAGAACTATATTATTGAATGCATATTTTCCTTTAAGAAGGTAGGATGAGATTTAAGAAGACTTGGTTGATATTTCAACCTAGTTGAGTGACTGTGTAAAGATTCTCTCACAGGCTTAAGTGAAAGTTTGACTCGGTCAAAAGTGTCAAATTGGTTGTAAATGGGAAGTGTAAATATTAATAACCTTGTCCCTATCTTTGTAAAATGTGTGTAAAGCTAAGGGAAGAACAAGAAAATATAATAGTAGCAGTAGAGAAAGTAGCAATAACATTGGTGTCGATAATGGTAAATAAGAAGCGAGAGAGGCTGTAATGATATAACTGCATTTTTAGTTTTTTCTTTTTCCCTCCTTCATTATCAACACCAATATCGCTGCTGTTGCTTGCACCATCACTATTATTACAACCAAGTTCTTTTTTTGTGTGTGTATGCATGTTTTGTAGTTTGTTGTGGTGAGTATTCATGTGTTTATATATTTTAGCCTGTAATGCATGCAAAAAAAAGTATTAAAAGACAGTGTTAGATAGAAATCTCTTTCTTGTCAAGTGTAACACATAGTTCAAATCTTATTTTCAGTTATTATCAAAATATGGTAATATACTTATTTACTAAATCAATGTAGTATTTATAAGTATAAATAAATAAGTTCATCACAATATTATGAAGGAAATGACAGGATATTATTACCAACAGAGGATATGTTTGGGGCTGACCATTGTACCACAAAAATGGGCTATGGATTTTCGACAAGTACAGCTCATATTATAAAAAAAATAAACCAACAGCCTATAAAAATTATAAATAAAATTAAATACAGCGAGTTGATACTTGAGATTTAATTTCACTGAAACCAAGTAATACTTGATAAATCCAGTCAGATTTATCAGGTTACTGCTTTATTAGCAAAGATTTGCATGTCATTAATCAGATTCTGTGCTAGTTAAAACATTTGCTAGTGTAGTTCACCCCACTATAATTAAATACCACATTACAGATTTAGGATATTCAAGCTGAACATTAGCCACATCAGTTTCATCAATTTGGGAGAATCTGCTGAGATCAGTGGACATTGATCTGTCTTCCTCTGGCTAATTTATATATAAAAACTTAGTCTTATGAGTAGTTGTGGTAAAGCACACAAGGATTTCATTAGTTTACAATATTAATGAGTTTACATCTTCAAACCCAAAATGGGCTACTCGACCTAAAGAAAATGTTGACTGGGCCTCACCTGCAAGGTCATGTGCTATTTATCTTGATATGAAATCACCATGTTGTACACATATGGCTGTAATGCATGTACCTGGTGTACCCTTATAAGAGGGGTAGTTATGATGGGTATATTGGGCTGTGTATATTTGTACCCTAGTGTCACTTTGATGGCATATGCTACTTTCTCATTCAATAATAATCCTTTCTACAATAGGCATAAGGCCCAAAATCTTCTCTGGGAGTGGGGGATGGCTAGTTGACTACATTGACCCCCACTGCTTAACTGGTACTTATTTCCTTAACTCTGAGAAAATAAAAGGCAATTTGACCTTGGTGGAATTTGAACACAGAATGCGAGTAAGCATTTTGTCCATTCTGCTAGCTTGCCACCTTATAATAAATTCCTACACAGAACAAGACTATAAACTTAAGGAGAGGTATAGGTAATAAAACCAACTGTTACTTGACTGGTACTAAACTGATTTTAAGATAAAAGATAGTCAATCTTGGAAGGATTTGAATATGAAAATAAAATAACTAAACACCATAAAGCAGTTTGTCTTTCAGTCAGTTGTCTGTCATTCACTGCTTTTGATAACAATGTCTGTCATTCACTGCTTTTGATAACAATATCAATACATAAGGGAGCTAAATTAACAAATGTGCCCAGTGGGACTCAAATCTTCTCATTGATGTTTCTGGTTACTGCATTATTCTCTTCATGCATGCAGACATTATAGTTTACATATTTTGCTTTATTTAAAAATGTAAACCTAATTAGCAATTACTCCTAAATTAAACAGTAAATTTAATTTATTTTCCAAGAACATTGGTCATAAAGAAAATTACAAACAGAGTTTCTTGTAAAATGATCTGTGAAAAATGGCTATTTTATCACCAATGATATTTGATAAAAGATTTTACAATCTACCTAATCAAATCAAAACAAGAGAGAAATGAATAATAAAGTTTTACTCAAGAGCATAAATTCTTCCCATCTTTCAAAAAAATAAATAGATAAATGAAAATGATTTCTAATGTAGGTACAGGCGTAGTTGTGTGGTCAAGAAGTTCATTTTGCAAAAGTGGTTTCAGGCTCAGTCCCACAGCATAGCACCTTGGGTAAGTATCTTTGGTGCAAAGAAACTGAATCACATGTGTATGTATGTGTATAAAAATGTGTATGTGTGAGTGTGGGTCTCCTTGTCTTGACATACATTAAATGTAAACAAACATTACTGCCATACAAGCTGTAGCATTTACATGCAAGCTTCTATGAACATGTATACAACCATTGTGCTGTCCATGCTTGAAGGACTAGGGAAACAGATGAGGGTTGGTAACACAAACTGCATCTTGCCATAGAAAATCAGCAACTCCAAGTTTCATTTGACACATGTAAGCATGGAAAAGTAGGCAGCAAAACACTGTATAAAGTCTATGAGCTAGCTGAGTTATTTACATCTCTTGACATAAAATAATGTAAAGATATGTAAATAATTCATTAAACATGAAATTTTGATGTCGACTGTTTGAGCCTTTATGAGTTGATATTTTACATTGTATGATGGTAGCTAATGACAATTAGAAAAAGTGTAAACTTGAGATTAATCTTCATTGACTTAAGTTGAGGAACAAAATTATATAATTTACATTATGTTGTTATCTTCATACAGATATGGCTCTACATTAAAGAAATTGTCATTACAAGAAAAATTATAATGCTTTGAGGAATTTTTTGTTTTTCAACATAGAATGTTATTTTTATTGAAAGTTGAAGCTGACTGAGTAAAGTAACAGATTACGAACTGAAAAATTTGGTTGTTCATATCTGTTAACAATACAATATAGCTACCCTTATCTAGTTGCCCTACATAACACTGCATAAGGACAAATTCTTGTGGCAGTATGCCAAAATGACTTACAGAAAAACCTCACCTCCACAAATACTTAAATTGAATTATTAGTTTGTTTTTTGTTTTTTAAATTATAAAAGGAGGAGGAGTCACAAATAGTACTGACTTAATAGTAAGGCTGATTTAAGCAACTGTATATCCGAAATCTCAACTTAAAATTACTCTGGATAAAACACTGAACTAAATGTCTGAATTTTTAAGCTTGGCAGTTAAGAGACACTGCTGGGTATGGATGATGGCGTATAACAGAGTCTTAAAATAATTAAAAAGAAAACAACTGCTATAATCATTAGCATATTTTTTTCTACCTATTACATTTATGTATTTAATGAAGTAAAGCTAAACATATGATTCAGTTAAAGTTTTAAAATTTTGAAGTTTTATATGCTTAGTTGTGTGTGTGTATATATGCATACGAGGGAGGGGAGTGGTTAACAAGTTGTACCCACCAGAAGTCTAGTTTAGTGTTTCATTTATAAAAGGCTAAAATGCTACCACAAACTTTACAATCAAGTAGTTTTCAGGCAGTAAAATGTCAAGTTAACTTTTGAGTAAATAGCAATATTTAAGTTTGGTCTCCAGTGTACACTAAATACTTTTCTTCTATCACTTCCCCCACTTATTTTTTTTTTAATTTCTAACACAGGCACAAGGTCTGAAATTTTAGAAGGGAGTATAAGTTGATTAAAACAACGCCATTACTTGACTGGTACTTTGTTTTTTACTCTAGAAAGATAAAAAAAACAAAATTGACTTTGGCATGTTTTGAACTTGGAAATGTTAAAAGCCACAGCTAAAGACCACAAAGCACCTTGTCCAAAACTAATTCAGCCAATTCATTTTTTTTTTTTTTTTTTATTTTTTTTTATAGTTTCAGCTTAGAGCTGCGGCCATGCTGATGCACCGCCATGTAAGGATTTTTTAAAATTATTATTATGCCTAATTAGCTGAGCTGCCCCACATATATTACTGATATTTATGTTTCATAGATACTGGTAGGATAAAAAAAAAACCAATCATTTCAAGAGGGATTTGAACTCAAAATAAAGGAAACAAGACTACATATCATAAGCCAGTTAGGTTCATACTTTAATGTTCTTGCACACTCAGTGCTCTTGGTAAAAATAATTTCTTATAAGACTAAATTTTGGGAAGATTACAACCAATTGAAATGACATCAATATATTCTTAACACTTGTTTCAACAGTTCCTAGAGGAATGAAATGAGAAGCTACTTGGAATCAGAACATAGCAGAACGAAATTAAATACAGTAAAAAAAAACAAGAGTCCAAGGAAGTAGTATAGGTTTGTGTCAGAAAGTTAATAAAATGAGATAAATTGGTGAAGTTTAAACATTTTACAAATTTAGCAAACTTGCAGCTTTTATTTAAAGCAATTTACATAACGATAAAGAATGGTTCTATTGTATGATAATTCTATAGAGTGTCACCAGGTGAAAAGGTGATCTCAGTTTTTAGTGCTTCAGCAAAATTGTTTGTGCCATATGTCAACAATCAGCAACAGTACAGATGGATCGGCGAATTCATAGGCTCTCTGAAGGTAACTGAATGCTAACAGCAGTGGACATTTGCAAGCAAATTATCTGATGAAACTGACATCAGCTTTACACCACAAACTGTCAAACTGCCTAAAAGAATTTGGACTGTTTGGCTGGATCGCTCGAAAGAAGCTGACATTTTCTGAGATGAACCAGCAGAAGCTGAAGACTGGTCAAAAGTTCTTTGGAGCGACAAATTCTGCTTCTACATCATTGGATTAGATGGAAAGACCCATGTTAGATGCTGTCCAACTGAAGAATTCCAACCTAAGTGTGTCAAGAAAACGGCGCAAGGAGGAGGTGGGATGGAATGGTGTGGGTCACGTTCAGCAGCTTAGGTTTTGGTTCAATTCTTAAGGTTGAGGGCAGACTGAACAGTGTAGGCTATCTGCAATTAGTAAATGAAAATGTGCTGCCATATTTAAATAATCAGATGCCACCGGGATCTATTTTCAAGCAGGACAATTGCCCCGTTCATAAAACTAGGAAAGTTTTGCAATATTTTGAGCACAATAACATGGTGGTTATTGAGTGACTTCTGCAGAACCCAGATTTGAATCCAATAGAAAATTTATGGAATTATGTTTCAGAGAGAGTTCATGCTAAAAAAAAAAAAAACAACACATTTGTCCCAATTATATAATTTTATTGAAGAAATATGGCAGAACATTCCAAGTGATTTTTGTGCTCATTTGTTGAACTCCATGTTCCACAATAGTAAGGCAGTAATTGAAAATAAGGGCTATGGAACTAGATACTAATAATTAATTTTTGTTCATTGATCATCTGTGCTGTAAATTTTCAATTTAAACAAAATGATGTTGGTATTGTCTTAAACTTATTTTGCTAACAATTTTTAATCATTTGAATTGATTGCCCATTAAAATAATTCAAATTGTATAAAGATATATAATGCCAATATCATTTGAAAGAGAAAAAAATTCTACATAAACTGTAAAAAGTAAAATAATTTCGTATAGTTTTGTGAAAAATAAATTAATGAAGGAATAAAACTGTCATCATTAGTCTTAAACTTAGTTTGGCCAGTGTATATAACCCAAAAACTTAATTTAAGAAAGCGTTTTAAATTTTCCATCGAATAGTCTATGTACTAAGTTCCCCCTGTCCAACCCTAAACATCTTTGAACCTAAGCAAGTTATGTATAGAACATTCTTTGCTCAGTGATATACTTTCATCCCCAAAACATCAGCCACATGAAAGTCTCTTCTTATCAAGAATCTTTCCACAGATGCCAAATTGCAGAGATTCAAATTGAACATGAATGTATCAATGCCACAAACCTCAAAGAGTCTGCAAATGTCTTTCTACTGACTACACTATAAAAATAAGAAATTGCAACTAAGACACATGGAGTGTAGGCTTGAAAGTCAGAGTGCAATCTGCCTGTGAAGACTGGAATAACTGAATCAAAGATTAATGAGAGATATGCTTTGGAAAACAGCCGTATTTTCAGTTGTTTAACCCTTAAATATTCAGATTAATCTGTCAAATTTAATGCTTATTTATTCACATGGTTTTGAATTAATCATGCATTATCTTGTAGCTTTGAGATCTTGAAGATGTGATTGTGTATTTTTAGAATGACATTGTAGTGTAGGTGTGAGAAATTGGATCTAGTCTGTTTAAACATAAAACAGGTAGGATATTTGGGATGGTTATAGCTGCACAACAGTTGGGTGAAGACTTCTCAATGATACTGACACATAACCAAATCAACAACAATAATGGATTCTGAATATTGATAACATTGAATTTCTAGAGATCACACACCTGCACTCAATCAGCCAAATATGCGACAGCCAAATATGCTGTATTCTCAAACACCATAAGTGTTAAGCCTTACTAATAAATACATACACACACACTAAAGCTGATTCACTTAGCTATGCTCATCTAGAAATATTGGGACTGCACCTAGTAAAAAGCAAAAGCATTTTTTAACATTACACTAATACCATTTTATTAAAATAATGCCTGAAGATTAAATATTTTCTCTTTCACTTTTATTTCTTCTTTCAGATAATTAAATACTACATACTGCTAAATGCCTTTGTTCACAACACTGTGTTTGGCATTGTTAGCAATTAAGCACTTTAGCTAGTGACAACTAACCTTTTCCAACTGGACTGAAATAAATGTACGTTGCAAAGTAGACTTCCAGAGAGGAAATAGTGGAGGAAATATCAAGATGTGACACACAACCAATTGTCTATTTCCTTGACGACACACTAGTTAGTGAATGGCAGACTATTCAACTAATTTACTTAATACACACCAACAAAACTAACATTATCATTCACAAATTTTACTAGGTCACACATGTCTACAGTTAATATAGAGACAATAGATAGAAAAAAAAAAAAAAAAAAAAAAAAAAAAAAATCAGTCAGAGTCCATGAGCAGATCCCAGCAAAATAACCCATTATGAAATGAAACAGACCAAAGGATGATAGTATTTAGAAATGAAAGATTACAAACTTCCTTTTTCTTAAGAACAAAACTAGCTTGTTCTTAAATATCAAACTGGTACAGTTTAACACAAATCTTAATCTAGATAAGGTTGTTAGAAATCATTTTTAAAAGTTGGGCATGGGAATAGAAGCACATTTCATTACACACATGAGCATGAGTGACATGTATTTGGAAAAAAAGTGCAGTAATTTGGCAGAGAAGCCTCCAAAGCAGAGGTAGGATCAAAGAAGAACTAACAAAAAAGTTGACCAGAGAACATTTGAATTTGAAAGATAAGATACAGACATATAGAAAGGTGCCAATTTGTAAATCCATCCTTGGGGACATGGAACAAATGTTAATGCCTGTGATAGATTTTATACTTAACACACAGAATATTTGTTCCAAATTTTCTAACCAAAGGACTGTTTATTCAAGTTGTATTGTGTGATTTTACAGTATGAAATTCTGCATTGAGGAGCTTATTTGCCTACAGAGCTGAATATTAAACTGATAAATAGAAATATAAGCTGGACTAAGCTGGCATAACGAAATTAGGTGAAGAATTAATTATCCTTTTTTGACGAGAACTATCTTCAAGAAACAGTAATTATATTTTAAGAAAGACTTTTAGAGAAGACAACTTGGAAAGAAATAATATGATAGGTCAAACCTGGTAACTTTGGATCTTACAGTTAAGATGATGAGAGAGAGAGAGAGAGAGAAAGAGAGAGAGAGAGAAAGAGAGGGGGAGGTAATGAGAATAGTCTACCCCCTGCCAACATGAAAGGAAAATCTATTACAATGATAATTTAAACTATAATTAAAGAGAGATTACTAATATATTATCAAGATAAAGTATATTGAAACGTTTACCAATACCTCACTATATAATATAACAATATAATATTATATATATGTATATATCTATGTCCGTGTTTGTCCCCCATTGTTGCTTGACAATTGGTGTTGGTGGGTTTATGTTCCATAACTTAGCAGTTTGGCAAATGAGACCAGTAGAATATGTACTAGGCTTTAAAAAAAAAAATCCTGTGGTTGATTTGTTCAACTAAGACCCTTCAAGGCCCCAGCATGGCCATGGTCAAATGACTGAAACAAGCAGGCAATAATATATATATATATATATATATATATATGAAACCATTTTTTAAAATGATGTTTACTTCGGACAAGATGTGAACCTGTGACTCCTGAAACTGAGAGGAAGAGAGACAATTGATATCTCAAATATAACAGGGATAGGTAAAAGCACATGAATTTATAAAATGTTTTTTTTTTTTAATAGTAAAATGTAAAAATAAAAACTTCCAAGATTATAATCAAACAAGGACAGTATTATAAGAGAGTATGTTACATTAGAAATATTGTATCTCAACAAAAATACAATCATCACCAGTAAAACAAAACCCTATACCAAAGAAATTTCTTATAATCATTTGATCCCCTACCTCCTCCTCTAATACAGAACAACTCAAAGTTACTGCAAACAAACATGTCACTGTTCTGAAAAAATTTCTACACCCTTGACAAAACTTAAGTTATTTGAGACAAGCCATAAACTTGGTATCAGTTTAAAAAAAAAAAGAAAAAAGAACAACCATTATTCATATTATATGAGGTAAAACATTTCATTAAAAGGAAAAGATTAATGTTCTTTAACACATAGTGAATGTGTGTGTGTGTGTGTGTGTGTGTGTGTGTGTGTGTGTGTGTGTGTGTGTGTACGTAACTGGTCTCTGTGATTCTGTGTTGCTTTCAATCTCAAGTATTCCATGAAATAGGCTATTTAGACATTATACTGCTTTAAAATGGAACCAAATTAAGAGTACTGTTGTTATAGACCCAAATCTGCTCATGCCTTTTGAAACTGTTAGCAGCAATAAACAGTAGTAGCCATAGATGAAAACCTTTTCTGATAACCAACATTTGATTCCTCAATCATAAAAGCAGTTAGATAAGGGGAGCAAGTTTGAAGAAAGCAAAAAAGAAGGGAAGAAGATAGTAAGGAGAGTAAGCAGTATGTTACAAATTCTATTTGTTTTATTTTTTGCTTCTTTAGAATATTTTCTAAAAGTGCCACAAAAACACTATATAGTGTTTTAATTTTGTTAAAACACTGTTCTTTATCAATCTTGGCAACTTAAACAATATCAATGAGATAAAGATTGGTGGCATTGTGGGTTGGGATACAGAAAGAGGAAAAGAAGCTCATGACAAAAAAAAAAACATGCAAAGAAAAGAGAAACTCAGAAAGAGAAGAGTTACTGTTGTAGGGTGACAGACCCAACTTAGATAAACAAACCGAAAATTGAATTTTTCCACTACTATATATTTGGATGACTAACTTCTTTATATATTCCTCAATTTTATCTGTGGACAGGTTGTTAAACAGATAAACATTTGAAAAATTAACAATAATAATAGTGATTTTCTAACATAAGCACAATAAAAACCAAACATGAACAGTCAAAAACTAAAAAAGAATTTTTGAAGTAGACAATAAGGTCTTCTGTTTGAATTTGAAAATGAAGTCCACATGGAAAGTGTTAGTGTACAGTAAAAGCTTTTCTACTGAACCCAAACCTGTCATGCCCTCAGGGAATTAGACTCCCTCACAACTTCAGGCATATCAATTTAGATTAGATATAGACAACTTTGGAATGGGTGTGGCAACTAGCTTTATTGATTATTATGCTGGCATGAATTAAATGGTAAGCTGTTTTGTATCCCATCAAAAGTGCTGGGTAGTAAGTACTCTAGGCAAGAGCACTCAACCACCTAGTCATTAATAGACACCATGACTGTAAGCAGCAAATATACACAATTTCTTTTGACTAGGTACAAGGCCAATATAGAGGGAAGAGTAGAATCATTTGTATTTATATTACTGGCCCCTTAAGGTTCCACAATGAAAGAACTGGCAATAAGCTAAGCAGGTTTTGAACTTAAGATAGTGAAGAATTCACTCAGACATTCCAGCTACTTTAAAATCAAATGAAATTTTTTTTCAACAAAATCAAACATATCAACTGTCACACATGTGTATTTATTTATCTATCTGCACACATATAACAAATATTCTAGCAATCTATCCTCTAACATAAAAACGGCTGTTTGTTGTTGGCGATGCTACTGTTTTCAGGACATTCCAGTGCCTTCACATACCAAAATATTAAAATTCCACAATAAAGCTATGCCATCACTACTATTATCCTGGTCCCATTCAATTATCTATAGCAATGACATCATACAAACTTCCATTTCTTTCTTCTTTTTTTAGGTATCTAGAAAACAGAAAAACATGTTATTGTAAAGTGAATGGAATGTAGCAGTAGCAGCAGTCACTACAATCTCCACTGCTGACATCACCTCTCCAAAAGATGAAGAAAAACTAAAACTATAATCCATCTTTTCCAAATCCAATAAATAGCATAAATGATCAAAACACAGGCGTATGTGTGTGTGCAGGTACAAAGACAACTGTTCTATAGGTAATGTCAATTTTCTTTCTAAAATAAAATCTACATGGTATTGAATTAATTTCACTTACTGTGTCGTGCCCCTGGGCAAAGCACATAATTGTATTTGTTACAGTTTGACTAACAAAAAACTTATCACTAAAGCTTCACAGGTGAGTGATTACTAGTGAAATAAGTGTGGACATCCAGCTGTGAAAAATTGCTGTAACCAAAACTATTCCACTCACTAAACACAGACAAATATAAAACTGTGCGTGCATGCACACACACACACATGAATGCATGTATATCAAAACTGATGACTATCTTAATGAACTGAAAGCAGAGTACTGTATAACTGCCAAAAGTTTTAGTTTGCAGTGTTCAGGTGAAATGTTCCTTCAAGTCTAGCTTGGAGAGGAATGAACTCCATGCTGACTGTGTCAAGGCACATCCTTTAAATTTCAAAGCTGGTGGTTCACAATCCAGTTACACTGTACCAGACCACTTGACTTGAGAGACAGAAAATTAGTCATTGCTTCTTCAATAGTCCCAGCCATTTCTACCAATGATATGAGGATCTGAAAAAACATGGATAAGGATCCAGTTTTGTGTCTCCAACACTATCATAATTTCTCACTATTTCTCTGGCAGTATTTAGAATTATGGCAACTAGACCTGCCATACTTTTAATACACAGCTTTTAGTTAATGATAATAATATTGGTAACTACATTAACATTTTCAAGCAACTGACAGGAATTGCTGAGAAACAGGAATCTATGGAAGAAAAATTATATAAACTCTATTTGAAATTTCCAAGGAAAAAAAGAATTAAAACTAAGTATAAGAGTGATATTCAAGTAGCAAGAATCAAATCTTATTATTGATATAACAACCATACACATAAAGCTGAACTCTTTGGACTCCTTGATCAAGAAATAGTTTATATTGTCAATACATACTATAACTGAATAACAGGATTGACTGATTGATCAAAGAATAGCTTTTGTCATCTTGTATTATGACACAAACCGATATAATATACCATCAGAAATCCTGAATGTCAGATACATGCTGGGAGTGAATCGATTTGCTTATCTAAAGCCCAATATCTTCCCAGTAGACTTCAGTGAAGTTCTAAGTGCACCTAAAAAGCCAAAACTGCTGCTAACACACAAACACATACAGAAAAATATCTCAATCTGATTGCAGCAAAACTGTAATTTACTTCACAAATAAATAAAAAGAGAGAAAAATAGAAAAAGCCATCATTTTCAGCCAACAGAACCCATTACCAGAACCAGGCTGATATTCACAAGATAAGAACAGAAATATTTACTGATACCTCAATGATAAAAATGTAAACAGCAGGAGTAGCAGAAAGAATCTATTACTAATATAAGAATTGCACCAAACAATATAGATGGACAAGGAACCAAAGAGGCTCTTTATTCAGAAGTATAAAAAGGTTATACAAACAACTTACCCATAAAAAAAAGATGGGTGGAGGGATACTGATTCTCTCACCCAACAACACAAGATGCAATGCTTTTTTTTTTACTCCATACTGACACCTAACACAAGATAAAAGATCAGGGTGAAAGAAAAGACTGTGTGACATTCATGTCCTTCTCAAATACAGGAATGGCCTATAGCTCAATTGAAACTGAGTGAAGCTGAGTTAATGATTAACAAATTTTTGACACTTTAATTCCCTAGAACTGTTTAAATTTATGTCTGTCATAAAAAAAAATGCCATTAATGGAGACCCAGATGACATTTTTTCAAGTATTTTTTAGAAAGAAAAAGATCTTTTTTTTATTATATTTAGATATGAATAAATATACTGTAACAGATATCAAGTATGTTCTTTGTTTATAAAACTAGCTACAATACAGAGACACCAGCAAGCAAGTAAAGCAAGTGTATATTGATGAAAGACATTCAAGATGAAACTTGTTTCAATCTTATTGTACTGAAAAACTTAACATTGAATATAGTTATGAAACTTGTCAAGCAGGTTATTATCATTTGGTCAAGAAGTTCACTTTACAATAACATGGTTCTCAGTTTGATCCTACTGAGTAACACCTTGTTTAACTTTTTTTTATCACAGCCTCAGTCAAGTCACATAAATTAAACTGGATATATACTAAATTTTATGGAAGCATTTTATCTGATTTAACATCAAACCTTTTGAACGTATTTAGACTGAAGATAATTTGGTATATTGATGCAGAAACCTATGAGTTGAGGTTTCTTAACCTCACCTACCAGTTTGGGGCTGTGCCAATTCCACAGCCATTATGAAAAAATAAATTCTTAATGTTGACAATCTTAACATCTAGGAGTGTGTAACATCCAAAGACTGGGGTTCAAGTACAAGAGTAATTCATGGCTGATGAAAACTACAACACTATAAATTAGCAAAGAGATGTAAAAAATTTGTTTTTAAATTTTAGTTCAGCTTGTCTAGAAAATATATGATAGATAAAACCAGACAAATGAAGGAGTTGATAAAGAAACCCCTAGCAAAATTGTATGTTTCTAAGTACTACATGAAAATAAAAACTTAATGGCAGTAAATGTAGTATTTTCATAACTAGATAAGTGATATTTACCATACTTACAAGAAATTGAATTGAAGTAGGCAAAAGGTTTTCTTATAATATTTAATTGCACAACTGACAAATCTAAATAGAAAAAATTACAAAAAGAAAATGCATACCTAAATTTAGATAATCTAGATAAACTACCTTAAAAAAAAATGGCTGGAGTGCCTTCAATCATATGTCTGTCTGCTTGATAAGAGCTGACATGGAGCTAATAATAACCATCTGGTTTTCAAAGGTGTACAGAAACACTCAGTACCACTCTGTAATTTACTATATAGATACGTTTTTTCTTTCTTTTTTTCTTATAATCTTTTCAAGGGTAGGTCAATGAATGTTGTTACAGCAGCTGTATCAGATACAATATCAGTGTCCATCAAGCTTTCAAATCAAAATTGGAAGTAATATTTCCAACTCTCTCCTACAGCAGGAACATAATAAAACCAAGAGAACAATCATTTCTGATTCATTGTCACTCATCCTTAACAGCTGAAACCTCTAACACTCAAAGCATCTTGAGAATTCTATAAAACACATGCTACACCAGTAATTGTTCTGACTGATGATTTATTCCATATTTTGTATTCAGTATCATAAAACCACAATTGAGCACTAGTTTATGGATAAAAAAGGACAATAAAAATCCTTCAGAAGTATTACTCTAATATTTCAGGGTTTGTGAACTAGAATGCAAGTAATGAAAAATTGCAGATACTCCAATTACATAACTATTGTTTTTTTTTAAACTGAACATTACGTAGATATAATTTTCTCAGGTGATTATAGGTCACCTTAAGAAAAAAAAAGACCGAAAAAGCTATGTGCTAAATTGAATTGAGATAAACAAATGCTTTAGAGTGAGAAAATATTTCCATGAAGTATTGATAAAAGTTTTTTGTATGTGATGATGATAAGCCACCTGTTGCAAGTGGTTTGGATACATGCCTATAATATAGCAGCTTGCATAAAATAATCTAGTGTAGTGAGCAGTGATATTTGCTTGTAATGGTGTTGGAAATTAAAATATCTGAATCTAAAGTATCAATTTTTGCACATCACTGAAAAATAATTGTGGTGGAGATAACAGACTAGCAAAAAGTCAGATTGAGTATATCATACTATCCAAAATTTGGTCTCAGACTTCCGAGTCCAAATGTCACAGATCTATTTTGCCTATCATACCTCCTATTTGATAAAGCAAGGATGACTACAATACTAGCATTCAATAATAGCAACTGTATATTTGCTTTACGAACAATATTTCCTTGTCTAGACAGAAAAAAAAAAGTACCACTCAAAGATAGGGTACTACTGGGTGCCTTATACAGAGTAAGCTCAATCCACAACCCACTTTTGATTTCTGAGTTAAACACTTAAAAGAGCATTTACCAAAGCCATATGCATCAAATTTTATATTCTATGATAAAGAGTAGCTGTCCAAAATCAGGTGTACATCTATGAAGTCAATACAAAGTAGTAGGTTCATAAACTAAGTTAACAAGATCATGATTTACTCTTTAACTTATGGTACTAATATTTTTCAGAAAAGCACAAATATTACATTCTCATTTCTCCCACTTCCATATTCTAAACTGTCAAGTTCACCCACAAAACAAAATAGGAAACCTAATAGTAACAAATTAAAAAGAACCAGATCTACTGTATGATGCAAATAAATCTCTACCAACAAACTTTATAACAGGTACAGGGTCTTTTGAAGTCCAAATTCTTCAGACATACTTGCAATTAAACTCCTGAATTGTTCTTGATTTAGCAGACTGACCAAATACAATTTCAGTCATCCCCATCTTGCCATCTTTTCAAGAATCAATATACCTCAAGACTACATCATCCAATGTCTTTAAGAAGGGTAGAGTGAGAGTCGACTGAGATTTAGCTGTTAGTTCCAGCAGGTTGAATGACAAGATATGGTTGACTCATGATTCATCATCATTTAGCATCCATTTTCTATGCTAGCATGGGTCTGACTGGATCTGGTAAGCCAGATTATATTTTATCTTAGCAGGTGCTACTAAACAAAAAAAGTTTTCATCTTCTTGAAGTTGAATATATATATGATCATTGTCATTTAAAATCTGTTGTCCATGCTGGCATGGGTTCGACAGTTTGACCAGAGCAGGCAAGCTGGGGAGCTGCACCAGACTCCAGTCTGCTCTGACATGGTTTCTTAGCTAGATGCCCTTCCTGATGCCAACCACTTTACAGAGTGTGCTGGGTGCTTTTACATAGCATTGCATCAGCTTGTAGCAACAGAAAACCTCAGGAGAGAGAGAGAGCAAAATTACTTGGTAAATAATTTTCACTGCAGGGAACAGTTCAATATTCCAGACACTTGTCTCACAAGAATTTTAAAGACAAAAATGTAGAATGAGACCAGATGTTTAAAACTCAATCCAGCATGGTGAATGGACAGTGGAAGTGTATACAGAATGGATTATTTTACAGTCAATTTTACCAGAAACTGCCATCTGACCATGTCCCATACAACCAACTCATCTTCCCACATTGTACACTATGTAACTTCATCATCTACGGTCACCCTAAAATCTATTAAGCCAATACTCCTGATTGCCCAATTGTTTTGGTTGCTGACTTTCTAGTATATATTCATGATACCAACCATGCCCTCTGCCTCTTTCAAGTTCTGTCCACACTTCAATCCCTTTATACTCATCCCCAAGATGATGGCCTCCTAGCACTAAACTTTCAAGTTAAGCATCCCAACTATCCACCACTTTGCTGAATTCATCCTCATGCTCACCTGTTTCTCTTTCCAAAGATTTCTATCTGCAAGCAGACCCATTGTGGACCTTCTGTCAACCATTTGTACTGTGAACAACAGCTAATTATCAATCCCAACTGGAATTAATAATCACAGTTTCCTTTAGGAAAACTGCCTCCCAAACATCGCTACACCCTACCACTATGTGCAAACTATTATACATTACCCAATTATCATACATAACTTTCACAACTGTGACCAATAACCATGTTGCTGTTCTCAACATCATCCCCCACCCTATTCCCCAGAACCTATGTTACACACAAGCTGGTGATAAACACTCCCTTACACCCACACATACATCTTGCTTATCATTCTGCATACTTCCATGCTATTCACTTTTCCTATTCCTCCACCATGCTGGATTTAGTTTAAGCAATATTTCTTTTATCTTTCTTTTCTTTTTCATGGTTCCTAACAAAGGACAAGTGTCCAAAATATTGAACCCCCAGTCCCTTCCTAATAGCATAACTGTGTACTTAATCTTCTTGTGCTTTTCTTTCTTTTTTGTTTTGTTCTAAAATTTATTTTGGATATACATTTCTTTTTCCACAAGGCAAGAGAGCTGCTACACATTTGAATTATGTATGTAACACTTCCTACCAATAACCATTCAGCTATGAAAAGGGAGTGGCAGTTATTTTCCTCAAAGCCCAACCTCGTTCTCAAAAGTTGTAGTGTTCTCACCAAAAGAAAACTTAATACTGCATACATGATCAATCTACTTTTATTTTAGGGAAAGGAATAACTAAAATATTGTGATGTTCATGGCTTTTCCAAGAACATGTGTAACATACACGAAATTAGCTTCTACCAAAATTAAGTAAAATAAGGAAATTAATTAAAATAATTTTCTAATCTTTAAAACCCTGAGATAGGATAGAAGATATTTTATTATCTAATAGTACACCAGCAGAACCTCAACCACTGGCTGGAAACAATAAGTGGGTAAAAGACATGGATATGCATTTGATTATTCTCTTATGCAAAATGACTTTTTTTTTTTTTTACATGGTTTGATATTTTATTGTTTATACCAGAAATTTGTGATTTTAGAATTACTACATTGATTGAAAACCCCCAATTTGACTATTCAAAAAAATTTTTCCAACAAAAATTTCAGAACTAAATTGTATATGTTTTAATATTTTTTAAACAATTTTATGTCCCCTAATTCCAGATATACCAAATAAGCCAGTGAATAATAAATAAAATATGGATTAATTTCACAAACTCCCAAATAAACAGATTGAATAAGGTCTCAGTTACAAATAAAACTAAGTAATCTGAGCTCTGGTATCGGTGACCTTAAGACCATTGTCAGTTAAAAAATTAATACAAAGGATACTACTTCAGTAGTTGGCAAGGTGATGGGGTAGGATACATTCCCATGAGTTAAAATGAAGTTGTATTATTTAGTATCAGCTTTTGCAGACCAGAGCAAGCAAGTTTATTTAGCTCATGTAATCTTGCAATTAATATTACCTCAGTCAAATGCTTTTTGTTTTCTTTTAAATTAATGGGATGAACTGGGTGATCATAATATTATGAAGAGAGAGAGAGAGAGAGAAAGAGAGAGAGAAAGAGAGAGAGAGAGAGAGAGAGAGAGAGAGAGAAAGAGAGAGAGAGAGAGAGAGAGAGAAAGAGAGAGAGAGAGAGAAAGAGAGGGAAAGACAGACAGAGAAAGTAAAGAGTATACGAAAGAGTTGAAAGAGGAACTGAGAAGAGTAAGTTCAAATCCCTTGCAAGTGTTGTATTCTCTAAGCAGGACATTTAATTCACTGTACGGAATTGGAGTAATGTTCAAATGGCTGGTTGACTTGTTTCTTATCCATTTAATGTTACAAAAAGGAATTAAATCCCAGACCCTATTGACTTCTGTAGTCCACAAAAGGATGTGGGGACAGAGGGGAGATATCCATTTTAAAACCTATCCAATAACAAACTGACTACATGATATCACTGGATTATTTCATTAATGTCATTGATTTCTTTAATTGGCAATATGGCATATTTTTTTCTTATTTCCTCTTTTCTTTTTCATTATCTCACCACTCCCTTTCCTAACTTCCTTTCTTATTGCCACTCTCCTTCACTTCCATCACTCATTGATTCCCATGCTTCTCCAAAAAGGCTTTCCCCACCCTTTTCCCCAAACCCCTCACATATCCCATTCCTTTTCTTTTCTCTACCCTTTTCATACCACTTCTCTATCTTCTTCACCACTGTTTCTTACCCATCCCCTTATTTTCCCCCTCTTTAACTTCTTTCCTCTTGTCCTTCTTCCTGTTTTCACCTCACCCCTCTTTTCTCTATCATTCTCCACCATACACAATTTTCTGTTATTTAACTTCTAACCACTCCATGTACAACACCTCTCAATCCACTCAGTTATTCTAAAGTTAATTGACCAATTACTGTATTGATCTTATTTAATGTGTTATATTGCTTTTCTAAATGTCTGTGTGTAGATATGAAACCTTAAAAACAAAACAATAATATACAGTGGAACCAAATTATCACAGGTTCTATTTCAATTTGAAATTAAGACATGCTGGAGATAAACATTTGTAGATTATCTCCAGATTCTTTGGGCCCTTAAATCAATGAACAACTTCCTCGAGAACAATATACTTTTCATGGAACTGTAGTTTCCCTTTACTTTCCTTTAGACATTTTTCACAAGAGACTATCTTGTCAGCTAAAAACATAGTTTGCCACACCTGCCTTGGCATTCATAATGTAAAGAACCAAATACCACAAACACCTACAATCTAGATATAAGTAATTCTCTATTTATTGATTACCATAAGAGAAATCAAAACAGAAATAGTAAAATCACAGGTTCAGACTATTATACTCAACCTTATGTATTTAAAATGCACAACTGTGAGAATGCCAAAGATTTATTTCTATGTCAAACATCTGTGACTAAATACTGAATAAAAGATACTATTCAGAATTGTAAAATGAACTATAAACCTTATTACAGCTCAAAAGTTTGAACACTCTCTCACTCAGATGAAATAACAACCCAGAAACAACAGACTCCACCCATCCCATGGCATACAAACTAATCCAAACTACACCAAATTTACAATTTTTGTCAATACAGACAGACCACTTTCAGTTTTCCTTGACTGTTTTTACCCATAACTCATCTCCACAGCATTATTGCTCAGTTTTTCTGACTTCAGCAGTTGAAGTTTCCTACAAATGCATTCAGTCACACACACCAATGTTTCTCATAATATAAAATAACAAAATTTGTCCCACAATAACCATCTCAAATTGATTTTAGTAAATATTCTTAAAGTCCAATCCTCATGTTCTAAGCATTGTAGCATTGTTATTGAATGGAAATATAATTCATAGATACTAACTTACAAATCAGACTAGCAGCTGCTTGAAATAAGTTATAATCACTTTAGTACAACTTTTTTGATGTCATGCTGTACTTTTACTAAGAGTACAAAAGAGACACAAAAGGCAAGAACTTATAACTTGCCAGACACCTGGCCCATGGGGTCATGAATTTTCAGGCTCCCATCCCATTGTGTTTCTGAATGACTAATTCAAATATCATTATTGAAAACATTTACTAAAAACAGGGATAGGAACAAAGTGGATTTGTTGAAAACAACATCATTGTTGCTGAATTAGGAAATATGCATTTCCTTTTCTACAACAGATTCATCATATTCTTTGCCTAATAATATTTGTGAAGTGTCTATGTAACTACAGTGAGTACTTAAAGCAATGTGACTCAATTGAGAGCACTTAAAATGACCCCAAATCAGGAAAACCTACCTTTGGACCAAATGTTTTCCTTAACCTAAGGAAATCTGCAGAGCTAAATAAAGTCCACATATACATAACTACACTACTTTGTGTAATTCATATATATATATATATACACATATCAAACAAACTTGCAATAATTTTTTTAGGCAATTATCTTTGTAATGTGCACACTTGCATACACATAATCAAGAAGATAAAAGACTGAGACCCTTTACCTATATATTTTTGCATGTTTTAAAATATGCATAAATATAGACAAAAAAGGCATGCAAACTTTTTAAGATAAAAAAAAGGTGGGCAAGATGAAGCATCATTGGATGGTGTTAATGATGACATGGTTGCTTCACAACCATGTGGTTTTAGGTTTAGGTTCAGCTACAGTGAGAGAGAGAGAGAGAGAGAGAGAGAGAGAGAGAGAGAGAGATAGAGAGATAGAGAGATAGAGAGAGAGAGAAAGAGAGAAAGAGAGAAAGAGAGAAAGAGAGAAAGAAGAGGAAGAGATAGGGAGAAAGAGTGAGAAAGAGAGAAAGAGAGAGAGAGAGAGAGAGAGAGAGAGAGAGAGAGAGAATGCACACACATAGGTCTGTGTGAATGCTTGGTGTTTTCACTAGAAACTGAACACAAAAGCAGTGATGTTATGTTGAGATTGTTTCAGTGAGGATTTTAGTGTAATAGTTGCAGTCCATCAAGGCTCAGTTTTCAGTCCCCTCCTATTTACCATAATCCTACAGGCCATCAGAAGCATTTAAGACTGGCTGTCCATGGGAACTCTTATATGCTCATGACCTAATTCTCATAGCTGAATCTATAACGGAGTTAGAGAGGAAACATCAGGCATGGAAGCTAAATCTGGAGTTGAAAGGTCTTATGGTAAACTTAGTAAAGATATAGCAGAATCACAGGCAGACTATCAGTGAACATAAGCCTCATATGTGACAGAGCACTGGAACAGTATGTTCCACAAACACACCAGTATGCCTTGATGGTTGACTAGTAGTTGATAGATTTTCCTACCTAAAAGATTTCATCAGCAAGGGAGATGGTTGCTCTGAATGCATAGTAGCCTGAGTAAGAATGGGTTGGAAAAAGTTCAGGGAACTAGTCATACCTGTGACAAAGATTTTTTCCCAGAGTGAAAAGCAGTTTCTGGAGCACTGCATGGGTATGTATTATAATGTACATACACAAGCACCTCAATTCCCTCTTCATATCAACCTTCCTCTCTACATCTCTGCTATCACAGCTCTTCCCCTTCTCAATACCACTTTTCACTCTTACTGTCCAGAATGTTCTCATTCGTTAGCCATTTTCTTCATTCAGTAATATTGTCAGCCACACCCATGTTACAGTAACCATCCTACCCACTCTCTCTGGACCTCAAAATTATCTCTTATGTGTTACACCTATCTATTTCTCTATTCTGCTCTTGCAGCCTACCCAAACATGTCATTTTTCTTCACCTGCCGGTCAAGGATATCATCAATTACTAACCTGCTACTAGCATCCAACTTGGGTACCTCCTCCTTTCAAGCCTTTTCTGTCCACCTACCTCTCTCTTCTCCACTCTTGCAAACCCCTATCCACTATTACCTCTCTTACTTGCTAGTACCATCCACTATCCCTTTCGAGATATCAATAATTCATTTTCACTCTCTCCTAAATGTGAGTAGCCATGTAGCTCCTCTACAGCAACAACTTGTTCTACCCCAATGTTTTCCCCTCATACCTTAGCTCTCGTCCAACAAAGACACAAAAATCCCTTCATTGGGTTTGTAAATCAGCTAGCTACAGGGTGACCTCGAAAGTACCAGTGGTATGAAAAGTACCCAATACATAATGTAAATGGTTGGTATTAGGAAGGGCCATCTAGCCATAGAAACCATACCAAAGCAGACAGTCGAGCATAACACAGTCCTTAAACTCATCGGATTCCTATCAAACCATCTAGCCATGCCTGGCATGGAATATGGGCATTAAATGATGATGCTGAGTATGAAAAGTTTTTCTTTAATCCTTTTGTTATCCTATTTCTATTGAAATACATCCTCTTTGATTCAATTAATTTTGAAAATAAGTAAAAATATAGCAAACCCCCCCCCCCAAAAAAAAACTGATGTTTGGAAATAAATTAGCATGAAGTTTTAAAGGGAAATTTTAATTTAGACTTTAAATGTAGAAGTTTGTACTATAGAACCAAAAGTAGTGTTGGGCAGGTTGGTATAAAAGGTTTTAACTGATAATTTCTTTCTTTTGATAATGTTAGCAACAACAATTGGGCGTGATAAAAATTAGTTTATCAATATAATAGTATATGGCAATAAAAGAAATAATTAGACATCTTTAACAAAGAAATACAGTGGAAAATTACATTCCTGGAGATTATTAAAATAACTATCACATTCAGTTAAACTACAGAAGTTGACAAAAACAAAAACTATTAAAAAGATAAAAAAATTTTCTAAAGAAATCTTGCTGAGATTTGATGTAATTAACCACAATGTTGGAGATTTTGTCGACCACATACATACTGTGTTTCATTACTTGCCCAGAAGGTTTATTGAAATGAAAATTTTATTTCAAACACCCACAGTATAGCATTTACTACAAAACAATTAAAACAGTAACAGCTGCTACCAGCACAGATTGATCTTATACAATAGGAATTCAATTGTATAAAGTAGTATTGGAGAAATGAGAGTGCACGAGGTCCATACTTCTTACAAACAAGATGAAGCATTGTGAGTAAAGTGAAATTGTAACAATGATGAATTGAAACAGGGTTGCATATTCAGCTCACCGGAAAGTTTACCTGTATTTTATTTCTTGCTACAAGTTGAAAAATTGATTTTTAAAAAGTTATATCGTCAGATTTATAAAAGAAAGAAATAAAGTTGCCATATTTTCACTAAAATATTAGTATGTAAAAATGGTTACAACTTGCATGATAATCAGATAGTGGGGCAACTCATAGAACCATATATGCCAACCATTAATATGGTATTGTACTTTTAAGTAAAGCGGTCAATCATATGCATTCTGACATATTGTTACCACCTGACCCTTGGCTGAATTTAGCAGAGCTGACATTTAGGCTAGATCTTCAGACTAAAGAGGATTCTTCCTCCCTTCCTTCTACCAATCTCAGAGGCCCTAGAAAACAAGTCCTGGATAATATCCTTTATCCTTTAATTAGTCATTAACCCTTTTGGTACTGAGATGAGACCGCCCAAGGTTCTATGATATAAAGTTCATGTTTTAAAGTGATCTAAATTAAGACCTCACATCAAAATTTCATGTTAATTTATGTTCCAAACACCAGCTTAAAAATGACTAATTTCTCCAATATTTTCAAACATAACAAACAACAACAGTGTATTTTAACAAGAATATGGTGATGTCACAAAAAAAAAAAAAAATCCTGCTAGTTTATTCCCTTTAGGTGTATGACCCAACTAAAGAGTTCTAAATGGTTGCTTGACATGCTAGAAATATGGCTATTTAAGAGGTACTTTTGCTAGACAGTCAGGTACATATTTTCCTACTTGGTAAAGTTAAGCAGTGTGTGCAATGGGTAAATAAAATGGAGAACATTGCAATCAGGTAAGATTAATACCATAAAATAAATGTGATATGTATAAATGACAGTACATATGTTTATAATCAGTGCAGAAAATATGAAATAAGATTAGTGTTTATATGTATTTGTATTATTATTACCCAGTAATATACTCTTTGCTTAGATATACAAATATCTGTTCTGGAAAATAAACAGTTGAACCACTATTCAGATATCTAATTCCCTTTGCTTCTGTGCTTTTATGAAAAAAAGCCTATTGGTTAAAATAGTTGGCAATCTTCACCCAAAATGTTTTCATATTCTAGCAGAATGTTTTTTTTACCTCACAAACTTCAGCTAAAATTAGGGAAGGGCTAGAGAAGAGTTACTAATTTGCTAGCATTGTAACAAGTAAATCCAAAGACACTGTCTTCAGTGATATGACCAATAATAAAATATTAAAATAAAAACATATATATAAAATGTATATAATACAAATTTCTGAAAATGATACTTAATCTCAATTGTTTATTGTTCTTGGTAGCTATGAGAATATTATTCAAAACAATTGTGAAATGAGACTATTCTTCATAAACAAAAGAATTTTACAGAACATACAATTAATGAAAATGTACCAAAACTAAAATTTAATTTCAAATTTGAGCAACTCAAATTATCTGGCTATTTTTAAACTGGGCAATTTCATTGGCTTAAATATGTAAAAAATTTCTACCCAAAATAAAATATACATTGTTGTTAGAATATAATAATGTACGTCACAAATGATTATATGAGAATAACATGTAATTTCCTCATGAATTACATCTAGGTCATATATCTGATACAAAACTAAACACCATAATGGTGAAGGTGAAAATAGTAGAAGCAGTAGGGGGTCTGATAATAAGTGATGATGGCAGCAGCAGCACTGGTAACAGCGACAATGAAGGAGAGAAACCCCACAAAAGATGTGATGAAGTGTCAGTCATGAGAGAAAAATAGGTGCAGTTCTTAACTAGCAGGCGAGATTTAGCTTCTTTCATCTTTCAAGTATCAATGTTTTGAAGTATAACTGGATGGAATGTTGTTGGTTGCCGAACATTCAACTGACTCAGACATTCAGTCAAAGTTGATACCAAATACCATATTTTGAGAATGGGAGACAGTGGGGGTTTAAAGCTGCACAATTTTTTCTGTTTCAATGAGCATTTTTTGTACCAACTGAATCATTTTTCTGATTGAATTAAAACTCATTTTTAAGAAAAAAAAAAAACCGAAAAATAAAACTTTTATGCACTGTGATAACTAGAAGACAAATTACATTCTACAACAGTTGCAAGCAAATCAGTTTTTTTTTTTTTTTTGCAAATAAATTCCTTGAGCAAATTAGAAAATATTTCTCAGATATATGTAATAAATACTTTGTTCCTGAATGAAACAAAGTCTTATATTTTGTTTCAGAATGAAACAAAGTATTTATTTTAAAATAAGCAAAAAATAAGTAAAAACATTAAAGAATATTTCTGGCATATATCTCAATATCCATTATATTGACCTTTTTTTCCCTCTTTTTAAAGAGAATCTCTCACTTTTTCTCTCCAAGCATAAAATGTACTGAATATTTCTATTCTGTTAAACAGTATTCAGTAAAATATTTTAGAATGAGATAAGGTTATAATTTTTGTCATTCTACATGATATACACAAATACATATATAAGATCAACAACTGTTGCATTATTGTATGTATACACTATAAAATGGGTGGAGGCGCAATGGCCCAGTGGTTAGGGCAGCAGACTCGCGGTCATAGGATCGCGGTTTCGATTCCCAGACTGGGCGTTGTGAGTGTTTATTGAGCAAAAACACCTAAAGCTCCACGAGGCGAACCCTGCTGTACTCTTTCACCACAACTTTCTCTCACTCTTACTTCCTGTTTCTGCTGTGCCTGTAATTCAAAGGGTCAGCCTTGTCACACTGTGTCATGCTGAATATCCCCAAGAACTTCATTAAGGGTACACGTGTCTGTGGAGTGCTCAGCCACTTGCACGTTAATTTCATGAGCAGGCTGTTCCATTGATCGGATCAACTGGAGCCCTCGATGTCGTAAGCGACGGAGTGCCCACAACTATAAAATGAGTAAGCACATTATATGCACATGCAGGCATAAACAGTTGAATTTTGGAAGAATATTTCAGTGTGAAGTCAGCTGTACTAAGAAACACCACAAAACAACATAATAAATATAAAATGTGTATTAAATACACCAACTGTTTGAAAAAAAAAATGTGACTACATACATACACACACACACAAAGCTCTTGAGAATGAAAGCAACACAACTACAGGAATGCATGACTAATTATGCAGTAGGAAGAAGAATCTTTTCTATAAGCACAAGGCCCAAAATTTTGGGGGATGGGGCAGTTGATTAGATTAACCCTCCAGTACGCAACTGGTACTTAATCTATCAACCCCGAAAGCATGAAAGGTAGAGTCAACCTTGGCGGAGGAAGAAGAATAAAATAAACACTATTAATGTTTCGAGCTAAGACTTTTTCATCAAGAGAAAGTTCTTGCAGTCAGTTGGATTGTAAGTCCTTTGGTGAAGAAGTAGGACACAAAAGTAACTTACCAGACAATAGCTGATAGAAATAATTGAGCTGAATGAAGTTTCTTAGTAGAAAAAGCATTTCAGTCAAGGGAGGGATACTGAGGATGGGGGAGGGGTGCCAATGTATGTACATTTGTGTGCAGCACCATTTTTTCTCTAGGTTAAACTATACTGAATTTGTATTGTACTGCACAGAATATGCTTGCATGGATTGGATGATTCATTGGGGAAGATTTTTCTATGGCCAATGCCCTTCCCGTTGTCAAGATGCACCTGCCCCTTAGTAATATTTCCTTAGAGGCAGACACATTTTCACAACTGTGTGACGTCAAGAGGACATACACACACACACACACACACACACACACACCACACGTGTGCAAGTGATAGGCTTCCTTCAGTTTCTGCCTACTAAATCCTCTAACAAAGCTTTAGTCAAGTTAATGCTGCAGTAGAAAACATTCACCCAACTCAAGGTGCCACATAGTGGAACTGAGTCCAAAACCATATGGTTTGAAGTAAAATTCAGCCCAACCTGTGTCTATGAAAAAAAACGTTGGGAGGTATGCATAAGCAATAGGATGCAATATGGCAGTGAGTTTCTTGTGAGCAATTGCTATATTGAGAAAGGAATAAATTGTGGTGCATTGGATGCATAATATTTAAATTGAGATGAGAATATGTCAATTGAGGAAGCTACTGAGTACCAACCAAAGATAAATGGAGCAAGAAAACAAACCCACTAGATATACAAGTGTCAAGTGAATAAATGATTCCATACAGAATAAAGAAAGGGGAAGGTACTGCAACTAAGGTAAACAGCAAAAGCAAACTAGCTAAATGAATGTTATTGCACTGAAATGAGGAATTTTATCAGTTTAAACACATCTCAGTTTACATAAGTATTAGGAATGGGTATCAGATCTCCTGATACAGAAAATCTGAGATAGACCCAATTTGAAATGGCAATTTGTCTTAATCCACTTAATGCCCTTCAATTGGAATAAAACACCAGCCCTTAAAAGTTTCTTAGTGTTCAGCAAAAATTTACAATTACACTTTATGAAAAGAGACCAAGGAAGATCTGAACAGAAATTTTTTAGACCTGAAAAAGTGAACTGACAGATGAGACAAAATCAAATGACATGTTTAAGATCCTGTCCAATCCATATCAAAATAGAAAACTGAAATTTTAATACTTATTAATTCTTGAACTTATTAAAAAATTTGAAAGTCCTTTTCTGACTCAGAGAAACAGAATTGGTATTTATCACTGATTTTCCTATGTTAAGCAAAGGAGGGAAATCCTCCTTGGACAGAGTAGATTTTTCTGCTGGAAAAATATTCAAGAATATAATAAATACTTAATAAGAGTGACTTTGTGGCTACTAGAACGGCTAGAACTAATAAGGGAATTTGGCTGCTATTTTTAACTGCCAAATTCCACTCAAGCATCTCTTTACCATCTTAAGAAGATGAAGGGCACACTAAGTACACTGCCTGAAAAAAAAGATGGTATGATCATGGCTGCAATGTTTTGATCGTCGATCTGTTTGATCAGAACTGATCTGGAGCTAAACAACAATACTGGCCAGTGTAGATTATTCTGGTTGTAGTGGCCCATCGAGAGCTAAAATACAAACAATGCTGGTGGCAAGGTATGAACTACTGAACCACAGCTGGTTGTCCAGTACTTTATCAACTCAGCCAACTGTTATTACACTGAATCTCAAAATAAACCTAATAGTTTAAATAACAACCACAAGGAGTGGAGTTAGTTGGAATTTTTTCTTCAGCTCTAATTTTCCTTATTTCACTGAATTTATTCATTTATGTGTCATGATTATAAACAACAAAACGAAATACTTTAGACAGTGAACTTTATTGCCAACCTGTTAAGAAATTTGAATCTTATCCGAGACATGTTCCTCAATCTATTAGGTCCTAATTATATTTGATATCTCTGTGGTTTATATGGGAACATGACTAATGAAAATCATTGAAGAGGTGAAAAACATATCAATTTGGAGATGTTAAAAACAAACTTCAAAGTTTCTTCTATTTCAGTGGATAATTAAATTTCTAAAATATTTTCATTTGAGAGAGAGAGAGAAAATAGTCAAAGTGTATAAAATATTTTTTTAGATACATAGAATAAATTGTAAAGTGCTAAAAAAAAGTTTTGTTTTTTTTTACAACTCTAATCAAACAGCTCCATCAACCAGATGTTGATGATTTTAAAAAAATAACACCACCAGTTTATTTTTTTTTAATGTTCCTATCACCAATGAATTAACTGTTATAGATTGAAAGTTTTTCAGATAAAAAAATAATTAGAAAAGATTGCAAAGAGAAGGACCACAAAGTTGCACAAACCATCACCAATAAACTAAATATAAAAAACACATGGGAAAATTTAGCTCTTTGGTTTTTTTGGGGATACAGAAAGGTCTTCTTTTAAAGTTAACTCATCTCAAGAATCTTAGTTTATCTTGCATAAATATTGCAATAAAGATATGAACATTAATTAAAGTAACTGTATACTAAGTGCAAAAGAAAATCTATGAAAAAGTAAGAACTGGTCTGAGTAGCTAAGTTCACTTTCCAATAATTATGTTACAGTAATGTTAACAATGGTTATCAATGACTATAATAATTAGTACTAATAATTGGTTACCAGAGATTGGGTTGACTCTAGAAAAATTGGGTAGATTGAAAACTGTGTGAAACCCATCAGATAGACTATAATTCAAATGACAGTTTTGTTACACTGTATCATGCCAATTCTGCCTGAGGATTTCATTAAGGGTACGAGTATTCGAGTATTCGTGGAATAGTTAGCCATTTTACATTATAATTCAATGAGCAGGCAGTTCAATTCATTGAACAACTGAAATCAACAGAGGATTCATTCATTTTTATTGAGACCTAGAAGTATTCATCTCTTGCTATTCTAACAGTGCATGCTGTGCAGGGTGGTGAAAGACCAATTTATTCACTAGGAGATTAAATCTGAACATCATAATAATAAAAGGTGTCATGATACAATTTGCCAAATATTTTCAAGGGCTGAAAAAGTAAGAGTTAGGATTACTAACAAGTTTGATTAAAATTGCAAGTTCAATACTTTATTTTTTTTTTTACTTTATTTCTTGAAACTACAGTAGTTAATATTCAGAGAAACAGAAAAAGATGATTCCAAGGGGATTTTGTTTACAGATTTTCTGAATTTCATTACAGATTCAAGTAAAAAGTGTGAAAATCTAATAAAGGCAACAGTTATTTAAAATTGTATATATTCTTCAGCTGATGGGGGAGGGACTCAAAAAGCAAAAGACTTCAGCTTGCTAAAAAGCAGTTTGAAGAGAAAGCTTAGTTAAAAGAACTGGTTTTCTTTCATTTTCTCTACAATTTGTGGATTTACAAGTATTTTTCCCAGGCTATTGAAGAAAGGATGAGTTTGGAGGTATGGATATTTGCATCTAAATTGCCGTGGTTATTGCTTTCATAGCCAAGTCCTTTTTTCTAACATTAACCATTCAAGTGTAAAGAAGAGAGTGTCAGGTATAATGAAACAAGAGTACTTACAACATCAACAGAGAAGATGAATTGATGATTTGAAATAGAGACATTATACATAGGAGACAAAACAGTGAAAGATTACAACAAAAATCAGAAAGTTTAATATTTTTGAGAACTCATAATTTAATACATATGTATACTAAATAAATTAAATGAATACTGGGATCTAGTTGGTTTGGTTGCCAACATACCAAAAATTCAAGTGTATCTAAAATTTTGAAATTTGGCACATTAATATACTTTTCCAAGCTGAATTGCTGGAGTTATTTCACTTTTTACAGAAAAATGTTTCTAAAAAGTTATAGAGGTTTAAAGTTTGATCAGTTTCACCCAGTCAGGAAACAGGATTTGGAAGCTGTCATTTTGTGCATGACTGCACATGTTGTCAACACATGTTTTTATATGAGACCGTAAACAAATCAAATTCTGCTTAATGTACAGCATAAAAACCCCTTATAACTATTTTAGAATTTGGATTTTTCAGAAAATGTACTCTACACACAGGGATTCATACAATTATGCAAAACTTTTTTTTTTAAGTGGGGGTGGGCATGATTTAAGGCTTATTTAGCTGTTATTTTTAGCATGACTCATGACCAGGGTACAAGCAACAGAACACAGTGTCAACTCATGTGGCATCATGTAGAATATATTTATCAACATACGTGCTTTCTTGCTGACAAAAGAGTTTGGCTTGTTACTATGGAAACGGGCATGAGTGTGACTGTGGCTTACAATTGGGTAAAATTACCCAAAATTTTCAAACTTTAATTGTTACTAATTCTTTATTTATTGATTTATAGTGAAAATGATTTTCACGTCATTCATTAGTTTATAAAAGTGTAAGATTACACTGAATATGAAATCAAGCCAAACCAACTAGATCCAAATACTGTCTCTACTCAGCATCATATGCCAACCAATCTTATATGGAAATCCTTAGAACAAATACAAACTTCTGAGTTGTGGTGTACAGGTCCATCAACATGTAAATTATGTTCTGTTTGAGACACCATCAACTATGAACAAATAACATTCAGTGTAATACGTAAAACTGTATACAAATCTTAGACATAACGGAATGGTAGCTTGCTATGGAGACAGACTTAGAAACACAAGTAAAAATAATTAAAAAAAAATAACAATGGTTTTGTCTAAATTCATCTCTCCCAATGTGATTGTTCTCTCACAACCACACATGGTCTCAAACTTCTAGCAAAAACAATGGTATCACTTGTGGATGAAAGTTTTAAAGAGTCGAAACCTCTCTAACATCTGAAGTAGCACACACAAACACACCACATTTGGTTTGCTTTACTTTGTCTGTTATTCATCCTAAAGTGGCTCTCTTTGAGAAAAAAAAAAAAGCCCCGAGATCATGTCATGAAGATTCAACCTTTTTTCAGACAATGCACCTAGAACTACATTATCCCGCGCATCCTTCCTTTCTTTAAATATCTTTAAGACAGCAGGTGTTGGTTTCTAGCCAGTAAAGTGACGACTTAATAGCTTCTTTGCCAATCAAATATTTAGGAGCAAATAATAAATCTCACGTACACAAGTCAATCATAAATGTCATACCAGTGTATAGATATAATTTAAAATATGGGGAGAAGGGGTTATCAAAGGGGATTTGCCTGCTTTACTGAATGTGATGAGAAGGTCTCTGGATCAGTTATCTGTACACTGGACAAAGGTAACTTAGTGAAAATTGAACACTGATGCATCATAGAAAGGGAATTGAATATGTAATACAAAATGTCTGAAGAAATGTTGAATGAGATGAAAAGGAATCAAACTGGGGAGTAGTTGTAGGAAGGGAACTAACTACTACTCAGTGTATCCCCCGCCCCCAAAAATGAAATTAGATAAACTGTAAGTAACTAAATAACATATACACACAACATTCTTAAATTGTTGAAGTACCCACCCTGAACTTAATCAGTTACAAAAACACAAATCAAGAAAATAACCTACTTTGCCCTAAATAGCAGATGAGAGAGAGAGAGAGAGAGAGAGAAAGAGCAGGCGGGGGGGGGGGGGGATAGACTGGCCAGCAGTTTAATATGCTGAGGACAATATCATCATTCAAATATAGAACAAGACAAGCTGAATATTTAGTGCTGTGGACTAACTGGAGCAAAGATTTTCTACTTAAAAAAATAATAAATAAAAACAAAATTCATAAGTAACTAAATGAAACATCAATCAACATTATAGGTAGCTGTTTACAACAAATAATAAAAATAGGTATTGCTTTCAACACCTACTTTCCTTGTAAGTAAAAAAAAGTATACCAAGTCTGTCTTGCAATACTATCTTCAACCCCTTCAATTTTGTAATTCATTATGTGTATGTGTGTGTTAATCCTTAGGAAGATGGGCCAAAGAACAACTAAATGAGAAGTTTTTGTATTGTTAAGCAGATGCTGGAGAGATCTAAAGGAGATGCCAGTTTGCTACTATTATTCTACTCCATGTTAACCCCAATTATATTGGTCTAAGCACAACACAGTACATTCCAACATAAGAATTAATTAAATGAATTGTAATAATGAGGGATTCCCTCAGTTCAACCTTAATTCCTTTAGAATATGAATATATTAAAAATAAGCATCAGCTGTTTTAACCAGCCAATCAATAAACTAATACTGAATACTGGAATGAACGCACAAATTACATAAAACTGCAGTTGCAAAGGTTTTGTTTATGCCCATGTCTCACAGTACATTTATGTCACACTCATGTCTTGTTAAATGAATCCATTTTTAGTGTAATAATTTGAATTTATATCAATTTTGCTCCTGGGAAAACAGACATTAAACAATGATGATGATCATTGTAATAATACTAGTCATACATTTAGTACTATTGATACATATGTGGAAGTGCATGGTTTAGTGGTTAGGGTACGGGACTCATGATTATAAGATTGTGGTTTTGATTCCTGGACCAGATGACATGTATTCTTGAGTAAAACACTTCATTTCATGTTGCTCCAGCCCACTCAGCTGGTAAAAATGGTAGTCCTGCAACGGACCAGTGTTCAGTCCAGGTGGGGAATATATGCGCCACAGAAACCAAGAAACTGGCCCTTTAAGTCTATATGACACAGACAGAATCTTTTATATCCCTTTTTTTGGATACATATATTCTTAAAAACTATCTTTATAAAAGTAAATATACATTTTTAAGCAAGTTTAAAAAGAAAAGCAGTTGATAGATTGGAAAGCAATCTAGAATGAATAACCAAGATGTTTCACTCTTTCTAATCTAGTTCAGAATTCAAGCCATTATGATCACAACAATTATTATATTTTGTACCAGATCAGACATGACCTGAGTTAACAATAGCCCATACCTATTATTGCTGATCTCACTTGAAATGCTATGGAGTTAGAGAAGGTGGAATTGTTTACAAGCTAGTATGTCACTGGCTTAATATCTAGTATTGAGTCACAAAGTTGAAGGTGTAGGAACCTTATCTGCTATTTTTAGAATGACGCAAGAAAATGACTGACACAAGACATCTACTTTTGTCTTTTATGTCATTTATTCAAAGTACAATTCAATGATTTTTTATCTATCTCACTACTGTAAACAAGTATTTTTCAAGACGTGGCTACAGCTTAATGTGAGAAGTCTTCTTTCTATACAGTAATCTGATTCTATAAGTAGCATGTGCTATGTAATCACTCAGACATTTTTTTTTTTTACTGTCTGAATTCCTTTTGATTGATCATGAATGTATTATCATCATCATCAAAATTTAACATCCTTGTTTCATGCTGCCTGTGTTGGATGGTTTGACAGGATCTGATGGATCCATGGAATGCTTACTTAGCATGGTTTCTACATTGGATGCCCTCCCTAGCAGTAACCACTTTATATCATGTACTGGGAAAAAATTTCTGAATCATTATCTAATGGATAGCCTGAAAGTAACAAACAGCTATTATTTTACAGAACAAGGCACGAAATGTCTCCAAAGACTAGTTTTCAGTAACATGAGAATGCTTTTAATAAAGGTTTTAAATTTTGGCACAAGGCCAGCAATTTCAAGGGTTAAGGGAGCAAGTCAATTACATCAATCCCAGTACTTGATTGGTACTTTATTTTATCGACCCTGAAAGGATTGAAGGCAAAGTTGACCTCAGTGGGACCCTTTAGGGCGGTGCTCCTGCCTGGCAGCAATCAAATGACAAACAAATAAAAGAATACACACACACAGAGTTTGCCTCAATATCAGCCACCCTTGCTAAATATGTATCTTGAAAATCAACTAGTTATTGATCATCTGAAACAGCTGTAAAGATAAAACTTGATTACATCATGTAATTTGTACATGCAACTTTTCATATCATACATTTCTTACGCCAGCTATTGTTGGTCTGTCTCTAGTTTACACACACACACACGTGTGTGTGTGTATCATTTTAACATCCACTTTTTCATGATTGCATAGGTTGAATGGAATTTGTTGAGACACTTTCTAAGGCTGGATGCCCTATCATGCAAAGTCAAAGAAAGGAGACAGTAAAACGCACACATACAATGAGCTTCTTTCAGTTTCCATCAACCAAATCCACTCACAAAGCTTCGGTCAGCCTGGGTCTGTAGTAGGTACCATGTGGCTGGGAAGTAAACTTCTTAAGCACACAGCCATGCCTGCACACATACATCTCCACTTTTTTTTTTTTGCTTGGCTTACCTTATATCAACCCACATTGTTTGGCTTATCTTATATCAACTCAACACTGGCTAAATTCAATATAGATGAAGACACAGGAAGGTAATAATAATATATATTTTTTCTTTTTATTGCTGCATTAGAGATTCATTCTTCTTATTTAAATTCACATAGACATTGGTCATAACACTTATTAATTTGTAATTAGCAATAGAGCATTCTCAGCGATTAAATACTTCAAATACTTTGAGATAAATTAAGACATGCCATATAGGACTTGTGTATGACTATCACGCACACAGAAAGCTTTAAAATATCACACACTTATTATCCACTGCAAAGTTAATACTAAGATAACAAAAATACTCCATTAGTGTGTTATCACTGACTGTGATCAAGAAGACTGCACCATATGGATAGATAAGCTACTTCACATGTGTATAGCATAGAGGGTACTATGCAATCAACCCATACAACTGATTATGAAATAAGACACACATCTATCTATCTATCTATAAATATATACATGTATATATATATATATATACATACACACACAAATTAGATGATATCTAAAAGATGACATGAGTAAAATCACTAGAGACAGAAGTTGACAAGTCACCTAACCAATCCATATCGAAACAAGCTGCATCATTGTTTTTCTACAGTTGATATTTGAAAAGTTATAACACCACTGAAAACAAATACAGTAGATATGCCAATAATAAAACTTCTACATAGTTACTCAAACTGATAGAAATAGCAACTTCACCTGAAATCATACCCTTTTGTCTTAAAAAGATAAGATGACCATATATCATCACAATCATAACTTTTCGTCTGATTTCCATGCTGGTATGGGTTGAACAAGTTGTTACAATGAAAGCCGTTTCTTTTTGAAATCTGTTACTGATGCTCACATATGTCAGTTTTGTCTCTATGGGTAGAGGCCCTTTTTACTGCCAACCACTTTACAGAGTACTGGGTATGTTTCTCGTAACACCAAACACTAGAAAGGTTGTATATAGGGACCTCAGAACCCTACACATTCCCTGCTCTTTTGTCAACCACTTCACAGTTTATGCTGAGCACATTTTGGAATGAAAAAGCTAGAGATTCTAAAGAGATTCACCCATCACATGAGGGAGGTGTTGTCAGTTTCAATTGTGACATAAGAGTGTGCCTTGTACATAGAACATTGTAGAGAATATTCAGAGAGCTGAGACATGTACATCAGGGAGAAGAAATAGGGGAGAAGTGAAGCCAGCAACAAAGCCAAAAGTGGATGAAAAGAGCAAGTGACAAGAGTACTTAATAACCAAGGGTGTGTACATTTGCTCAGGTGACTAAGGGATTAGAAGAGCAATGACATCAGAAAGACCAGGAAGAAAGGAGTAACAATATGATGTAAGCAGCAAAGTTATTTGGGGTGGAGTCAGGTAAGGAGTGACTTAACAGCAGAGGTGGACAAAGGCAAGAGCAGGTGACGGGATCAGATAAAAAGTGATAGATGGTAATAAAGTGGCTTTGAGTAGGGGAGAATGACTGGTGATAGAGACGAGGAAAGAGAGTGAAGGAGATGCACTAGAGAGAAGTAATAAGAGAACTATGAAAATGGTTCCAATATGCTCTCTTATGCACAGACTTAGTAATGGACTGAAGTGAAAGAGGGAGCAATAGGGTGATGAAGGGGCTCAAAGGATTCACTATATAAGTTTGACAGAGCACAAAGTATATCAACCTCTAAGCATACTTCTAAACCATGATAAATCTTTATGCTATAAAACATATTGAATTCTCTTGGCACCTTGGACAAGTGTCTTCCACTTTAACCCTGGGACAATCAAAGCCTTATGAGTGGGTTTGAAATATGGAGATAAAAAGAAGCTCATTGTGTGTTTGTGTGTGCCTCCATAACTCAATAGTCTGGCAAAAGGGACACTGACAGAATAAGTACCAGGCTTAAAAATAAGTACTAGAGTTTATTTGTTTAACTAAGCCCTTCAAGGTAGTGCTCCAGCATGGCTGCAATCTAATGACTAAAACAAAACTTGAAATATATATATATATATATATATATATATATATATATATATATGTGAGTAAAGATAAATACAAAAAAAAGGGGTTTTGTATGATTGTGTATAGAGGAATATATTTTGTTTAAAAGAGTTCCAACTGTCTGTTTTTTATGTTTTATTTATATCCTTGTAAAATTAATGTGGGATATAGAATATGGAATATACAATATATAATATAAAAATGGATGGTACAATGAAATAAAGTATTGAATGTCTTATTGAATATATGGAATATGTCTTATTGACTAGATGGAATACTGAGTGTTCAATATAAAGGATTAAAAAAAAAAAAAAATTATATATATATATATATCATCATCATCATCATCATCGTTTAACGTCCGCTTTCCATGCTAGCATGGGTTGGACGATTTGACTGAGGACTGGTGAAACCGGATGGCAACACCAGGCTCCAGTCTGATTTGGCAGAGTTTCTACAGCTGGATGCCCTTCCTAACGCCAAATATATATATATATATATTTCTCTCTATATATATATATATATATTTCTATATATATATATATATATATATATATATATATTTCTATATATATATATATATAATAACATAATATATAAATATATGCATATATCCATACATATATGTACATACCTTCATCTATATGTATACATACATGCATATATGGGTATATGACATCACAAAAAACGTTGAACACAATGAGAAACGAAAACAGAAAACAAACTTTTTTGCGAACAACGAAAAAAACAGAGAAAAGAGACATGCAACATAAAGAATATTTCCCTTCTTCAGTTTTATTCAACTAATAAAACTTAAAAATATGCTTGTTTTGATCCTTAAGTTCTAATGTTTAGCTTAATTCCATATCTATTTTAAGGCAACCACCACCCACCTAATTTTAAAAAGGCATCCAATAAATCATCATCATTGTTTAACGTCCACTTTCCATGCTGGCATGGGTTGGAGATAATTTATTCATTAAAAAAAAAAAAAAAAAAGCATAACTTATTTTTAAAATGGTGATACGATTTTTTATAAAATAAATTTGTATTAAAAGAAATCTCATCTCACAGAACCCAAAAGTTTCATGGAATCTGTTTTGAGAAATGCTGATCAGGATTGCTTAGTTTTATTTATTTATGGATACAATTTGGCCAGCAGTGACTCTGGTATCACTTTTTCCACACATTACTAACAGGAATGTCAGATGGTTCAAATATCAGAGACAATCTCTAGCAACAAGATTCTAAAGATATCGCCATCATCACACCATTACATCTACCACAGCAATCACCACCACCAATACAACTACTATGTCCTGTTTGGAATAGTCATAAGACCAATTTTGTAATCTACTGAATTAATTCCAGTGTATTGCTGTTGATTCTATACAGATTAAAGTTTGTAGAATTTGAACCATTATCACAACTAGTTTTAGTGCTAATGAAGGTAATGATTTCTTACATGTGCATGTAACATGTGGCTCAGTAATTTACCTTGTTGAAAGCACAAAGCATGTCTGCACCAAAGAATTTGAAATGTGTTTTTATGTTAACCTTGTCCAATTAATTGGTCAAACCATCCCTAACAACTTTCAAAGGTAACCTTAAGCAATTGACTATTTCCTAATTGTACTTAGATCAACTTAGAACACACACACATACACAATCATCTTCACCATCATTTAACGTCCGTTTTCCATGCTGGCATGGGTTGGATGGTCTGACAGGAGCTGACCAGCTGAAGGGCTATTCAGGTTCCATGTCTGTTTGGGCATGGTTTCTAGGGCTGGATGCCCTTCCTAACTCCACTTTACAGAATGTACTGGGTGCTTTTGCACAGCACCAACACCTATGAGCCTGCAAGATAAGGGATGCTCAGCAAGAGAGTTGCAGGGGACAAGCCTGTGTGCAAGAGCAACCATGCTTTTATTTAGCTTGATGTGTCTTTTCAAGCACAGCAAACTGTCAAGTGTCTCAGTCCCCTGTCATCTCCTGAGTCCTAATGTCTGTAGATCCTTTTTCACCACTCCATCTCACATCTCCCTGGGTCTACCCCTTCCACATGTTCTCTCTACAATTAGAGATCGGCACCTCTTGATGCAGCTGATGAGATTCTTTCAGTTTCTGTCTCTCAAACCCACTCACAAGGCTTTGGTTGACGCAAGGCTATAGTAAAACCTGAAACCATGTGGTTGGAAAGTAAACTTCTTACTACACAGCCACACCTGTTCCTTATAAAGACAATGAAGGAAAAATAGTCCTAAACACTACACAATAGCAAACATACAGATCCTTCAGTTAAAGAACCCTAAAAAGACTCAACTGGATCAGTATACATGAAAATATCAGTAACATGACTAAAGAGAAGTTTGTTAAAATTAACTTTTTAACAAGCTCAAAACAGAGAGAATTAAAAATCAAAATTATAAATAGATTTTTCTTTTGTCATTCACTGTAACTTGATACAGACATTAATTGAAATGTGGTTTGAAAGAGTTTGAGGGTTAATTATAAATTAGAACAGAATAGATAATCAAAGCTGAAAGTAATGGAATAGTTTAAATATAACTATTACATTTAAGATTTCTGACCATTCATATACAGTTAGTGAAATAACAGCAAAGGAAATATTCTAAGATATGCTGATGCTTTAAAGCAATGTGGAAGCAAACATGAAAATGGCTTAGCTGCAGCCAATTTCTAAGTATGCAATTAAGAGATTATTTAGGGTTTCAGTTCTTAAGCATGGTCAAACATCACTTTCTAATTATAAGTCTCTTCTAAAATAGCCATTTACCGATATAATTTATCTATTGTATGACATTGTCCATTAGGTCACTTAGAGAATTCACTAGAGCAGTTCTGCACTGTTTTTCCTATGTAGCTGACTGAAGTCAAAGACTTTTAGAACAGAATCTTCATATTTTTTCCCCAAATGTATATTAATAAGGAAAAAAAGGTGAAGTGAAACTGATTCCAAAAGAAAGAAGACTGAAAGAAGACAAATACTATTTCCTGTTAGTATACAGCAAATCCTGGATGCTCACACAGTTGTAGTAACTGCAAAGTTGAATCTTGAAGAAAAATTTAACTGTCTTAAAGGAAATCTCAATAGAATTCTTGGAGTTTATACAAAAACTATTCAAAAGATATGTGAAAGATAAGGTAGAAAATTTCAAAAGCATGTGATTTGAAAAATCGTCTTGGAACATAAATGTAAAATATTTCTTAAATGCATGTAATAAAGAATGGTTTTTTAGAGAAAAATATAGCAGTGAAGAAGAATGTACTGACAACTTCCAAAAATTTCACACATTAATGGAGAGAAGTGAAGACATTTTTCTTTTTTTGTCAGACCAAACATTATTGTTTTATATAAGCTGATATAGGATGTAAAATACTTTAGTCTTCATTTTAAAGTTTTGTTTGTTTGTAGGTCTTAAAAAAAAAACCTTGATGGATTCTATAAATTAATGAATGGTTTCACGAGTTCAAGCCCACTTTTATCTGAAATAGTATCTAATTATATATACTTAACAGGCAATGTTGGTATGCCACAAGGAAATTCCAGTGTGTTATTCGGATTAACATTCATATTCTAATATCTCAAAGAAAATAATGAAAAAAATTAGCAAGCTGACAGGAAGACGTCTAACATGCGTACACATATATAATGTTTAAAAACAAAGAACATGGATGAAAGAGATACTAATTCAAACGTCAAGTGCCAAGAAGCAGGCGGTCGTTGGGTTAACAATGTAATTGAGAAAGGTTATTTAGATGATATAATAGTTGTGAACATATTCCACAACACGTGCAAATATTGGTCGACTTGAGACATGTAAAGAAAACAAAAGGAAGGATTTCAGATGATGCAACATGTACAGGAAGAACGAAAGAAATATTTTAAAGGATATCATACTGGAATAAAGAAAAAGAGGAAATCAAAACTAGGACATCCCAATAGTGAAAAAAAAGTTCAGAACAGTATTATTAGGGTGTAACAGGGCGGGGGTGTAAGCATGTGTGATAAAAGATGATAAAAGGAGGAGAACAAATAGCTGGGAGGTGTAAAGAAACTAAGGTTTGAAATATACAATACTGCTTGAACTCAGTTCACGAAATCCGTTAAAAATATATACAAAGCCAACCAACAAGCAGTATTTTATAACGACAACCATTTCCCTCTCCTCAAGCAAAGTAAAATGTGTACAGAGGGAGGGGGAGAATCCATGACAATTTCCTTGCTACTGTTCATGAAAACTCAACCATAAGGACTATTATTTTGAGTAATATTGCACATATAATGTGATGAAATATCTAAAAATAACGATAACACAATGATATATTATAGCTGTAGATAAAAATATACTAAAATTTTTACTAAATATTGGCACAAATCCAAACATTGAACGCGTGCGAATATTAACAGCATCTGTTCATATGAATATATGCACATAATAATCGTGCTGTTAAGATCTAATATAATATTTATATCCAGATTGAAAGAACATTGTCATAATGTGATAAACGTCGAAAAATCACTGGTAGTTGATAAGTATTGGCGACCGTCTTCAATACCCGGTCGAATTAGAGAGGATGGCTATTAAAAAAAGTCAAAATAATAAGTAGGAAAGTTGAAGTTCATGAACTCAACATACACGCAAACAGTATGTAGTCACATTAAACATTACCGTGAAATAGTGTGTATGTAGTTTGTATTTAAATGGTATATGAACAGAACAATTTTTTTAAGGAGTAGAGGCTACACAATTATACAGCTTATAGGGTGGGGATTAAACAGTACCCGGAATATAGAATTTTTATACGACACAAAGCTTTGGTATTTTTTAAGAGGGGAAAACGGACACAATATGTGTAGCATTTAGGATAGTCATGATACAAATAAGACGAAATGGCCATAACCGGAAATCGAAACCGGTTCACGGCTGGGCTTAGCATGCCGAGAGCTGACATTCTATAGCACTCTAAACATTAGATAAATGTCATTATTAAACAAAATCCTGTCTCTTCTATTTAAATTTTTGAAGACAGACCTACTCAGATCAACAGAAAATAAATGAGAAAAAGCAATAAAACAAATATATTAATAAGGATAGATTTAATCCTTATAAATCGTTTCCCCGTATTGCTGCTAATATATTATAGTGCCCAAAAGTTATTTGGGGATGACAGCGAATTATTCATAATTGTAACCTGGGAGAAATCTATACTCGTTTTGACCTAAGGCATTTATCTCACGCCGCGAACGAGAAACTCCGAGTAATGACTCAGCTTTAAATAAACATCCTACACTAACAAATAATGTTGAGTATTTTCTTTCGCTTAATTACATTCCACACCAGTGTGATCCTACCACGGGTGGAGTATCTGCTTCTCTCTCTCTCATATATATATATATCTTTCGTATAAATATACATATAGTATGCGATTTTGTTCAAGGCGACTATAGAGGAGAGAGAAGTATTAACAGTAAAGCATTTTAAAAGTTGTTGTCAAGGGCGTGTATAGAAGTTAGATAAAATTAAGCGGAATAAAAAGGTTTTTAATGAGTTCCCTATCAGAAAACTAGATATACACTAAAAAAATGAAATGCTGATCAATTTATAGAATAAAATGAAATACTAGTAAAGATTGTCATTAAAGTGTGTTTCTATAGAAAGTGTTGTGTAACTAACAAAACTAAGCAGCTAGTGAAAACCGAATTCCCACTGCTACTATCACCAACACTACTCGTTTGATACATGACCCCTAACAGCTAACAAAATGAGTGTGTACAATATACATATTTATTGTATGAGTGCGAGAACATGTTTATGCGTGTATAAATCAGAGCGAAAATATGTGTGCAGTGCGAATGTACTACAGTGTGTACGCGCGCGCGCGCACATACACACACGAACTACATAGACAACAGAGACCAAAGCAACGGCAGATATATGCGCACCTGCCGTTTTAGTAATTTAAGATGGGAAAAACACCTGTACACTCAACTGCTCGTCGACGGTCATATTATAGAGCAAATATTCAATTTAAAAAGTATGAGCAAAATGAAATGTTTCTTATCACTTCACACTGCCAGCAAAAACAAACTGAATTTAAAAATCATAAATCCCCATGACATTGCCCCACCAGCTGATTATGAAGTAGAGGTAATTAGTAAACAGGTAGTTACAGAAGAACAACCATACAAAATATTTCTCACATAAGCTTAACACAGAGATATAAAGCCAGATCTTAAAGGGACTGGATCGACCCAATGCTAGGACTAGTATCTATTTTATCGATGATGGAAAGATGATTGTTAGTCGCAAGCATCTGAACAAAATTAAATACTATACGGTATTCAATTCAGCTCTCCATTTCTGCCTCACCATTACATACCATGTGTGTGTGTGTATATATATATATTTACACACACACACATATATATATATACACAAACACACACATATATACAAACACACGCACACACACACACACATATATATATATATATATATACAAACACACACAATATATATATATATATATATATACAAACACACACAATATATATATATACATACACACACACACAATTTACGAGAACAACTCATCTATTCAATTCCACGTTTTCTACCCGGCAACCTGGCTATTCACCTTTACTCGAACGCCTTTGGGCAATGAATAATTTGTTCTCACATCCCAATTCTCATATCCTATAAATATGAATACCTTGCACCTTTACAAAATATCAGTATTCTACCCTTTATTTTAAATATTTAATCTATCCTAAGCATTTCCTCTAACAGTTATGAGAGAAAGACTTCAGTAATTTAAATAAGATTTCTGAATAGTCGAAAAACTATATATCACACACATTTAAATGTACAAAAGGGAGTACGAGTACTTCGTTACTTGAAAGCTCGTCATAACGAGAAACTCTGATTAGCGACAGAGTGAATCATCAGCTTTGAACGAATACGCGCACGCGCGCAATAAAGCAGGGATGGGAATAGATATATTGACTATGCCCTCAATCTTTGCCAATATTTGATTGTTTATTTCGAGCAAGGAGACTAGGAAGAAAGAGGCAGATAAATAAAGCAGTTTAAGTTAAACTCCAACTAATAACTATAGGCAACATAAATGATAGAGCCATCCCTCCCACTCACCAATTTACATATAGTATCAGCAGAAAGAATTTATTGAGGGAGGGGGTAACTGGGAGAAGGCAGATGAAAACAAGGCTTTTTTTCTTTGGTTGTAACTGCTAAGCTTCGAAAATACGACGGTTAATCGTATATAATAATTTGTCCTTCCTAAATATAATTTATCCCTTCAACTACAGTTGAAGCAAGCAAAGTGAGAGAACGTACAATCATGTAAGTTATTTGCATACCAGAGGCAAATCAATGAAGCATAAAAGGCCTGGCGTGCATGAAAACCTAGTTTCATTAACTTCATTGGTGAGAATAAACATCGTTTAAGAGAAAAGTTAGTTAAGTCGGAGATCCGAGGTCAAATATAGTTCAAATTTAACATACACAACCGGTCCGAATTCAGTCACAGCAACCAGCTGTGAACGTAACCATTTAATTTAAAAGCACATACACTACTCGATTAAGAAACCGGGGTGCGGCTACATTACTTGAAGAAAACAATAAACAAAAGCATGAAACGAGAACGGGATGTTGGGGTACAGACAGTAGTGATAAAGTCAGCATAAGATGCTGCTTTGTAATTTAATAAAAATCGACGAAAACACAGCAGCAGATTGATGATTGTAGTGGCGGGGTAGTAGTTTCATTACTAACTACCCTGCACATCCTAGTCATTAAACCAGGAGAAATGACACCATAATAATTACACAACATTATTTCCCACTAAACTGCCAACAGGTTTACATAATATCGAAATATTAAAAAAATTTTCTTTGCCATATTGACTGTTGGGACATGCTTTTAAGAACTTGTGGTTACAGAAATCAAAGAATACAGGCATCATTTAAAAGTATCAAATGTAAGTTTTGAAAAAGTGTATCATGCGAAATATCTGAACTAAACAAGGTAATGACATCAGTTAATAAAATTTACATAATCGCCTAACTGTCTCAAGTAGGAAATAATCCCAGCTTTTTAAGGAGAAGGAGATTCTATCACTTTCTAGCAGGTGCATGTATGTGTCAACCTCGGGTAAATTACACATGAAGACTTATTACAATGAGTCAGTGAATGCATCTTGATCGACTATATAAAATTTAGTTCGCGTGCTCATATGGCAGCTAGACAGGTCAGTCATGAACTATAAACAACTCGAGACCAACGCCCTGTTCAGATACATGTGTACACACGGAAATATGATTTTATTAGACAAGTTTTGAATTCCACTTACCTCCAACCACAACCAACTTATATTCAGTCATCAGGCAGTCGTAGCTTCCAACGTTCTTAACACTTTCAGGGAGATAATTCTCTCTCAATATGCAAATAAAATATATTTACTATAAATATATAATCCTTTTTTTTTTTTAGTGACTTCTTCAATCGTGTACTCCTTCGAAAATAGAAAGAAAGAAAAAAAAATCAGTAATATACTATATGAATATGAATGCAAACAAAAAGAATTTTTTAATTGGCTATCGCGACACAAAATCAGTGCAAGGGTAAATCTAAATCTTTACTCGTCGTTCTCCTTAATTTTATAATATTAAATTTTCTATTCCTGATTTGTTTTAAGGAAAAATAAATATATCAGATACACGCAAACAAACCTTTGGATAAAACCCGCCAACTCGTGGAAAGAAAGCAGCGAGTTTTAAGTTTGGTAGGGAGGTGAAGCGTGAGTCGGGGTGTGAAATTTAAATTGTAATGTGAAGATGGTTCAGTTTTAAGTAGTCCATGTTGTGGTGTCAAGCAATATGATTGTCTGTCGAAGCAATAACTAGCAAACAACGGTAGGAAGTAGAAACCAATACAGTAATTTTGCTTTGAAAGAAAATAACAGAAAAATGTGTCGTTATAGCAAAGTGTATTTTCCACCTTTCTTCCGTACACTAACACTTGAGTAGTAAGAAAAGGTAAATTAGAATATTATTTCAGGTGTAAACAGATTGAACTTCTTTTAAAAGTGTTTGTGTAAAGCTAAAACTATAACACCCATCTGCAAACAATTCAGTGATATAAATATTATCTGTAAATAAAAAGTATGTCTATAAAGCAAAGAGATGAAGAAAGCGGAGAGGTGATTTAGTAATCTTAAAGGAGAAACTAAAAAATACTATTTACTTACGAATGTTCTAGTATAGCTTTTTACTTTTCCCGCTCCAGTTTTGATTTCAATTTTTTTCTTTCTGTTCCTTAAGTCTACCCAATGTTAGAAGGAACACATTATTTACTGGAATCAAGCGCCAATCTCTTGTAACGTCCACTGCTGCCACCGTCACGATCCTGCTGCTACCTTGACTCCATGTAAACCTTAGTCAGCCAAGCTATTCTAGAGCTAATGCTGATTGACTTGGCCCAGTTGGGGGAGAGAAAAAAGAACACACATACACACGCTAATTACACTCAAAGAATGAACAACTAAGCACCACAGTGTGGAATGTACTCGTAATTTCTAAGTCCCACCACGGCTGTCTAAGCGCCTACCGACGTCCTGGTTTCTTTCTGTATTGTTCCCACTCTAAAGACACACTGAAGTAGGAGGAGGTCACGCCCATACAAATCACTTCGGTACTCACTACACACGAGGGGACAACACAGGGGAAGTTACTCCGTTTCATAACGTTTTACGAGTAATTATAGAACGAGTGCATAAAATAGAACGTTTTCAAATACGTGATAATTCTCTTGAGTGCGAAAAAATCTTTTCACGCACTCAGTTGCAGACAAACACAAATACATAACTACACTGATATAGATAGTTACATGCATACATTTATATGTATGTATATGCACATATAAATGATCATAATTTCACACCGGTATGATTTGTGATTAAGGAAAAAAGTCAATATTGTTATTTAGAATGGAATAACATTATTTAATCAAAGCTGAGTCTGCATGAGTCTTATACGTGTGTAGCGTGCATATATGCGTGCATGCATGCATGCTTGCGTGCATGCATGCATGCTTGCGTGTATGTGTGTATGCATGTACCTATGCGCACGTGTATGTATATGTGTGTGTGTGTAACAGTTGGTGGTATCATACTGGTTTGAAATACATTTAAGCAAAAGAAAATACTCTTAATGTTAGATAGATTGGATAATATTTAATCAAAGTTGAATCTCAGTGAGTCACCACCAGGAGTTTCTCCTACCTGATCCTCAGGCAACTGATTTTATGGTTAATGAAGCTTTTTCCAGTCTAACTATGGATTAGATCTGTTTGGTTTACGCTGTTAAACCTGACAAGGATTACTGATTTCACATATGGACATTTAACATTGTTGAAACAAGAATAAAAATTTATAATAATTTCTGTAGAACAACATCTGTTGGTGAGGTGAAAATCTATAGTAAAGTTCTTTGTAAATATTCCTATGAAATATTCTAAAAAGAATTCTATTAAGAAGCCTGTAATGAATTCAAATATGATAGGTTAACATATCAATGTAAATCATTATTTGAAACATAAGTTGCCTGTATCTTGTGCTGGCTGTTTTTAGTCAAAGAGAGCATGTTATTGACTTTATTGTAAATGTTTTTGCATTGTTTGCATAGTTTTGTTATGCACACACCTGCACATACACAGACATATATGCACACTTGCACAACTAATGTTTATACACACACGCATATGCCAGCATGGAAGGCGGATGTTAAACAATGATGATGATATATGTATGTGTGTATTATATATATATATATATATATATATATATGTATGTAAATATATCATCATCATCGTTTAACATCCGCTTTCCATGCTAGCATGGGCTGGACGATTTGACTGAGGACTGGTGAACCAGATGGCTACACCAGGCTCCAATCTGATTTGGCAGAGTTTCTACAGCTGGATGCCCTTCCTAACGCCAACCACTCCGAGAGTGTAGTGGGTGCTTTTACGTGCCACCGGCACGAAGGCCAGTCAGGCGGTACTGGCAACGACCATGGTCAAAATGGTGTATTTTACGTGCCACCTGCACAGGAGCCAGTCCAGCGGCACTTGCAACACTATATATATATATATATATATATATATATATATATATATATATCATCATCATCATCATCATCATCATCGTTTAACGTCCGCATTCCATGCTAGCATGGGTTGGACGATTTGACTGAGGACTGGTGAAACCGGATGGCAACACCAGGCTCCAGTCTGATTTGGCAGAGTTTCTACAGCTGGATGCCCTTCCTAACGCCATAGAAGGTTTGGAGGTGATGTACAGGAATTATATATTAGAAAAAATAATATGGTACTCAGATATCTGGATGGTTGTACATTTACAGATTTTTATTAATATGTCACATGTTTTTATAAATTAGCGCTTGCATCTATTCTTGTAGATTCTCCAGATTTAATGTGACATATTAATAAAAATCTGTAAATGTACAACCATCCAGATATCTGAGTACCTTATTATTTTTTTCTAAGATATATATATATATATATATATATATATATATATATATATATATATATATATATATATATATATATATGATGATGATGATGAGCCCTATCAAATTTTTAATTACTTGTTGAGTATGCTAAGTGCATGAATAAATAAGTTAAGATGCTTTTCATGCTCCCTCCCATGTGTGTCTAATTGCCATTTATCGAATTATCTTCACAAATTATATTTCAAGTTGAGCACTTTAGAGATTTGGCAGTACTTATTTGAAAATATATAAGCTCATTTATTTTTGTAGATTCTTTCACTGATGCCTTTATATCCAGCCCCTACATTACCAGCTGGTAACTATAGTTTGAATTTACAAGATACTGTCTTTCTACATGGAGGAGTGAAAGCAAAAATAAGCATGTTTGTTACAGATGGTAACTGATGAAGTACATATATATATATATATATATATATATATATATAATTATATGTATTTATTCTATCCTAATAAATAATAATTCTGATAGAATAAATGGGTTAATAGAAACCAAGGTAGCAAAGATCACAAAATAACTGTGGTGTAATTCCTGTTGGTAAGGCAGAAACTCCTTGATATTTTGGGTATTTGAGTATATTTAAAAATTTAAGGAATGGAGAAAACGCATGTTATAACTGCATACTTTATTCCGATATATGTTTTGAAGAATTACAATTTATGCGATCCATAGGAATCGGCGATGTTAAAAATGTAAACTTCTCCTCAGGGAAATGCATGGGAATCATCTTAAATGTAAGACATTATGACCGAGTATGATAACTATAGTTGGATAATGTTATGAAGTGATTCATTTGAAAAAAACCGTTAGAGATTTGGACGCTACCAGATAGTAAGATGGACAACACATACATACAAATATATATACATACATACACACATAGTTATATACACATATATATATACGCACACATACACATAAATTTACACATATACACACACAAATACACATAAATGCATATCCATCCCCATATATACATAAATACAAATATACACACACATATACATACATATATATATGCATCTACACCTATAACCAAACAAATACATATGCATATACATATATATACATGTATACATATATATACGTATACACACATATGCACATACATACATACAAACATACAAATACATATATATATAAAAAAAACCATATGAATTTATATACATATACATATACAAACCTACACACACATACACATATACACATATATATACACACAAAACCTAATCACACATATATACATATGCATTCATACATATATATACACACATATATACATACATATACATATATACATACACATATACACACATATACTTACAAACATACATACATACATCTACATATATATATATATATATATATATATATATATATATATATATATATACACACACACATATATACATATATATATACATACACATACACACATACATGCACATGTATACACAATTATATACACACACACACATATATATATATATACACACACATATACATCCAAATATACACATATATTTTTATATATATAAAAATACATTTACACAAATACGCACCCATACAAATTCACAAATACACTCATATATGAATATATAAAGAAACTTATGCATAAATATATCTGTGTACAAAAATGTACATACATCCAATAAAGCATACGTATATATATATTTTTATATATTTCTAAGGGTTTTTTTCAAATGAATCACGTCATAACATTATCCAACTATAGTTATCATATTCGGTCATAATGTCTTACGTTTAAGATGATTCCCATGCATTTCCCTGAGGAGAAGTTTACATTTTTAACATCGCCGATTCCTATGGATCGCATAAATTGTAATTCTTCGAAACATATGTCGGAATAAAGTATGCAGTTATAACATGCGTTTTCTCCATTCCTTAAATTTATATATATATATATATATATATATATATATATATATCTTCTGTGTGTGGTTGTCTGAAATTCATTCTTTTGGGATGTTCAACAAGTTGGGGATTGTTCAATTTTTAATTAGACATTGACCATTTTAAGTGAATAATACTTTGTTTACGTAAATACATATATATATATATATGTATAGCAACAGGACAATGTTAGGCCTTGTGGGACCCTTCTGTGTGTTGTTGCTCTATGCACTTATGTATGTATATGCAAATGTATACATAGACTTATGCATACTTTTGTGTGCATACATGCACATGTCCATGAAAGCATGTGTGTATGTGAAAGTAAATGCATGTATGTACATCCATGCATACCTACAACCATCCATCCAAACATACACACATACATAATACATACATACACACACACACATACATACATACATACATACATACATGCATGCATGCATTCATGCATTCATGCATGTCTCTCTTGTCTGTAATTATGAAAACAATAAGTATCTAAAAATTGATGAGCATGTTTCATACATTGGTTCTGTGACTAAAGCCAGAATAGAAAAAGAGTACTTCTATAGACTCTGGAAAATATGGAACTCAAAGCTGTCTGCAGTTAACAAGACCATATCTCACAATGCTTTTGCAGTGCCAGTGCTAGTATTAACATTTGGGATATTGGACTGGACATTTAATGGGATCTACAGTCTGGACATCAAAACTAGAAAGGTACTGACCACCGCTGGCAACTTCCACATCAACAGCGATACTGATAGGATCTATGTAAGATGAAGTGATGGTAGTAGAGGCAGAAGGTCAGACCAAACAGCCTTTGAATCTCGCATTGCATCAGGCAAACAACACTTGAACAGTAAAGAAAGAAATGAGTGCATTCCATGCATACTCAAAAGTGAGAGCAACAGCAACTTAGAGAGTTGAAGAAGACCTACTGAGCAGGTACTCTGAGAATACACCTGTCTCATGTGACCTAAAGGAGGCTGGGACTGGCCTACTTAAACAGAAGCTTGGGGAAGAAGCAGGCACCATACCAACAAAATGCAGTGCATGGGTACATACCCCATAAGCTAGAGAATAACAATAGTATTGACAGGAAAAGTAGTCTCTCCTGGACCTGTTATAGATACATTACATCCCACCTTCCAGGATATGCCTTCATTATCCAGAAACAGAAACTACCTACTGAATAGCTGATAAACAAGAGAAACAAAGATACCACCAAACCTTTATGTTGCAACAGAAAATGTGGAAGCTATCACCCACATCATAAGCAGCTGCTCCAAAATGTTTATAAGATACTACTATCTGCCCCTGAAGCATGATGTAGTTACAAAGAACAAAGACTATTTACAATGTTATTCACAGGAAGGATTGCCCTGATGCATCAAAGCATGGCAGAACCAATATGTATTCACACCTTTAAAAATAGGGAATACTAGTGGAACACTCCAATAAAAACAGCAATTTGGTGTGAGTATAACAGACCTGATATTGTTCTATGGGACAGGGAACAAAAGTTATGCACAGTTGTAGAGGTCAGCTGCCCAGTGGATGCAAATGTATCATCAAAAGTGCTGGAAAAAGAGAACATGTATGGTGAATTAACGTGGAACTTACAGTTCTTGTACTCTGACTATAAATTCTCATTTGTACCTATCATCATGAGTGCATTAGGCTATATACCTCCAAATTTACACAGAAACCAAGAAATACTAGGTTTTTCAAAGAAAGAACAAAAGAAACTGACATGCATTCTCCAAATCCAATCTATTAACAGCACATTGAAGATTTGTAAGACATTCTAAAGATTCTTCATCTGAGATTCTTTAGATGAATAGATGCACACACTTGGATGTATGCATCAACAAGTCAACCAATACACCTACTTAACCACATATTTACAAACACTAGTAACTCTCTGCACTCAAAGAGTTTTATCCATGACCTCTCAGTTAACTATTCAGTCCCATACTATAACACACGTGGAACCTTCCCTGCATTGGGTTTTGAGCCTGCAGTGCATTGTGGACTGCATGCCAGAGTATACTCTTGTGTAATTTTATGTATATGTTGGGTGTATTTGGTCTATACTTGTGGATGTATACTCAACTGGAAGGATTAATCCGTGCATTCTTTAGTAAGTACTTAAGTGTCTGTACACACTGTTGATACACAGGTTTGCTATCCTCAACTCTACCTTGGTGTCTTTGTTATTAAAATACTTCAATTCTATTGGATCCTGAAAATAATTTCATATATATATATATTTATGACTCAGGGTTTGAGTCATAAAGTTCAATGTGAGAAGGCTAAATGCTAGAAAGCTGATTACAAATGACTTGAAAATCAGAACACTGACAGCTAAAAGACCAAATACAGAGAATGCTGAAGTTTGAAATATTTTATGGAAAAATATTGGAACATATTTACTTCTTCGTCCTTCTTCTATACCAGAACAACTATTCTGGAAGAAGATTGGTCTTAAAAACTTATATCAACAGTTTTGAAATGGAATACATTCAAGAAACAGTATTTGCATGTCTTTTTTTATATATATAATACTATATCAAAATAAAGGTAAGCTTGACATAGTGAGCATCTCTGCCTACAGAAAAACATCATCGTCGTTTTAATGTCCAATTTTCAAAGCTTGCAAATGGAATATATTGAGGTTTATTTTTTACAATCAGATGCCCTCCCTGTCACCAATCATCATCTATTTCCAAGAAAGATAATATTTCCATATGGTTAGATGTTATTTTGCATAATATTAAAAATGAATTGCACTGCCTGCTTGTATAATACTGACACTCACAACTATCACATGATGTCAAAACAAGGAGACACACACACACACACACACACACACACACACACACATAAGTATATGTTTGTTATTAGCACTGCAAGTAGTATTAGTTCGAAATAGTGATCTGTATATACTAATTAGTGCTAATATATTGTTGAAAATCTGATAAACTGCAATATTTGTTTCAAGAAAGCATTTTTTATAGATGTATAGTGCTAAAAAACACAGAAATATATCAGCAGCAGATATACATATTTCAGTTTAGCAGGTTTTCAACAACATATCTGCTTTAAGTATGGTAAACAGATTGATCTATGAGTGTGTGTTTATATGTGTTTATGTGTATGTGTTCTACAACACACATAAATGGAATGCAATAACACAATAACAGCCATGTAATGATTTACAATTGACCTGATATGATCAGCAACCTTCTTAGCAAAAGCTTTAGTTAGTACAAGCTGAAAAATATTCACATTAGTCATGGGCAACCCATAAGACTTTCTGAATGATATGCCTAATGAAATGAAATTTTTCAAGAAGTGGGTTGCATGAGACATGGTTCATCACCTGATGATAAATCATGTTTCATGTAACCCACTTCTTGAAAAAGCTACCCATGCTTGATTTATATCTTCTCAAATAATAATATTCATTCAAACTTTAACCTACCATAATGTAAATTCTTTAAACAGACTCAAATCTCTTTTATTCACCCTTTACAAACTAGTGCACATGACCAGATTCATAAGATCAATATAGGTTCCTCTGTGAAAGTCTCTTAGAAAGTTTCATATTACCTAAAGAGGTTTACCTTACCAACACATGTTCTATACAAATGTTTATACATTGTTATTAATATCTTACAAGGTAATAATATCAGACCCTGTGAGTATCAACATATAATTTCTTTTTTCATTTGGATTAAAACAATATAACATCGGCACTGGTTCAGTATTATGTGTCAAAAGTGAAAGAATAAGATCTATATTGTAATGTGATATAATATTGGTTCACTTTTATTCTTTCACTTATAATTCTAACGTGATAAGCCTAAAATATTGTTTCACTATTATTCTTTCACTTTTAATTCTAATGTGATAACACTAAGATCATCTTATTTCTATTATATTTGAAATAAATGAATAATCTATATCCTAATGTGAACAACATTATGCATCAGCAACTTTCCGTCTTTACAGCCATAACAGTGGAATGGTGTGTCAGTGTATGCCACCAAAGAAAAGACATACTCTCTCCAGAAACAAGTATAAAGCAAGGAGGATTGTAGAAACCAAAGATCAGCAAACACATGCTGCAGCACATCAAATGGAGTCTCAAGACAGAAGCAAGGTGAGACTTTCTCAAGATCAGCAAATGCATGCTGCAGCACATCAGTTGGAGTCTCAAGAGGGAAGAGAGAGATGAGACTTTTTCAAGATCAGCAAAGGCATGCTGCAGCACATCAGTTGGAGTCTCAAGAGGGAAGAGAGAGATGAGACTTTTTCAAGATCAGCAAAGGCATGCTGCAGCACTTAATGCTGAATCATAAAAACGTTTTCATGATTAGACAGAAGCTCAATAGAACAGCTCTCAGAAACAGACTACATACAAATTCGCTCTTCACAACTCGTGGAGCTGCTTTCAGATATGATCCATCCCATTCTTATACAAATGATAATTTTGTCCAAATTGGTGTGCTACACTCAAATTGTCATTTCTGCTAAGCTTTAAAATTTCCAAATGAAACTAATGGCATGTGCTGCTCAGATAGTAAGGTAAGATTGCCAGCTCCTCTTCAACCTCTTATAGATCTTCTGAAAGGCACTTTCATCCAGTCAAAAGATTTTCTGAACAATATCAGACAATACAACACTGCATTTCAAATGACATCGTTTGGTGGATCTAAGGAAATAGTTGAACATGGATTTACACCAATGTTCAAAGTTTAAAGGCAAGTCTATCAGCACATTGCTTCCCTTTTACCCAAAAATGTATGACTACAGTTCCTCCAAATTTACTTTATGAGTGATGTAGAACAACAAACCCAAAGGAGGTGTCAAAACTTCAGACAATGGGTCATGTTAGATGCAGTGCTGACTGCCATAAAGCAGAGTATATCCACTAACAGCTTTGTGGTGCATTCAAATATCACATACTCTCCACCCCCAATTTTCCATGACAGGTTAGGGCCTGGAATACTCCAACGGACTCATGACATGTCACTTAGTTAAATTAGCCCACAAATATTTTGTCATTAATACTGCACATTCCCATATCACCTGTTTCAACATAGCTGTAATATATATACAAACTATGCCATTTTAATCCTGAGCAACACCAGGTATCTCTGCTAGTTGCTATATGTTTAAAAAAAATTTTTTGCTAATTTTTGTATTTTCTATTCATTATTACATGTCCATATGTGTAATCAATAATTCCAACCACACTGATTTCAGTATGACACAAACATCAAATCAATAGTGATATAAAAAAGCTTTATTGGATAGTTGCTTGTAGACTAGGATTAAGGAAACTCTGAGTGGCAACTTATTCAAAATCAGCTATACAATCATACATACATACATACATACAATGTATATACATGTGCACATACATATATGCATATAAATATATAAGTATGTGGGTGTTTATGTACATGGCTGTAATCTTCATATTGAAAATAGTTTACAAAGGCATATAGTTGTAATACAATAACTAAATTAGGTCTTTACATCAGTTTTTCTTCACTAGTTTTCCTAAACTATAGTTTACCTGCTTATCACATCCACAACCAGTTATTTAGCTATTATCAGTTCCCTCTTTAGTTTATATTTTAGTCATTTATCAATCAATGATGGCTTACTCAACTCCCTTTTAATCAATTCTTATCATTTCTCCATAACAACACCATTTTCTTCCATAAATAATAGCTGAATGCATTTTGTAACAAAAAAAAAACAAAAAACAAAACAAAACAAAACCAAGAAGCCTGAAGCAAATACAAAATGTCCCTTGATCAGAAAGAAATAATCTTGGTTTAAACAATAAAAGATACCAGGAATTACCTCAACGTTTGCAACTAAATAATAGACTTGTGTTCATATTTATATGTGTATATGCATATAATCAGATGCCTATTTATATGTGTGTGTGTGCATGCATGCATGTGTGTATTCACACACACACACACACACACACACACACACACATATATATATATATATATATATATATATATATATATATTTATATTTATATAATATAAATAAAGTTAGATAAGGCCAGTTTATGGGATTACCCTGGGTTTCACGTCCATATAGTACTTAGCTTTATGGTGTATCATCAGATCAGAAAATCTGTTTGCTTAAGGCCTCTCTAACTGTGAAACATGGGCCATGACTGCTGAGGACATGTGTAGGCTTGAAAAAATGAAGCTAGTATGATCCACTGGATGTGTAATATCAGTGTGCAATACACAACAGAATGTAAGCACCCTGAAAGGAAAGTTGGACATAAGAAGCATCAAATGTGGTGTGCAGGAGAGATGACAGCGCTGGTATGGTCATGTGTTACATATCGATGAGGACAGCTGCGTGAAGAAGTGTCATACCCTAACAGTGGAAGGAACCTGTGGAAGAGGTAGACCCAGGAAGACATGGGACAAAGTGGTGAAGCATGACCTTTGAACACTGGGCCTCACAGAGGCAATGACAGGAGACCGGGACCTTTGGAGATATGTTGTGATTGAAAAGACTTGGAAAGTAATGTGAGATTGTAGCTGTGGCCAATGCCAGTGTTGCACGACCGGCACATTTAAAAGTACCCTTGAAGCATCGGGCGATATAATATGCTTGAGAAGACCTGTTGAGTCAAGTGAAATCGAAATCGTAGTTGTGGCCAGTGCCAGCTGACTGGCACAAGTGCTGGTGGCACATAATAAGTACCATTTCAGTGTGGATCGATGCCAGTGCCCCCTGAATGGCTCTCATGCTGGTGATACGTAGAAAACACCCACTACACTCTTAGAGTGGTTGGTGTTAAGAAGGGCATCCAGGTGTAAAAACATTGCCAGATCAGATTGGAGCATGGAAAGCAGACATTAAAAGATGATGATGATGATGATAATGATGTATGTGTATATATATATATATATATATATATATATATATATGTATATATGTGTGTGTGTGCCTGTGTGTATGGGTATGTATATTTATATACATATATATATATATATATATATATATATATATATGTGTGTGTGTGTGTGTGTGTGCATAAAACATGTATATATGTATATATATATATATATATATATATATATATATATATATATATATATATAACATGTATATGTATATAAAACGTTTATATACAAATATATATGTACATATGTATGTGTATATATGTATATATATGCATATATATATATGTATACATATAACATATATGTATGTATATATGTGTATACACACACACACACACACACACACACACACACACACACATACCTATGCACACACAGCTGGAAAGTTTCCCTTGAAACATTTAAATGATATATAGAGAGAAAAATATCTCTAAACACTCAAAACGCTTAGCTCTAATGGCTTAGTATTAAACAGAAAAAGAGATAAGCTTCCCAGTGGATATATCACTAGGATACCTTTCAGATGATCTGGACACTATTCCCAATGGATAGTTAAACTGAAACAATATAGAACAAATCTAGATAAAACTGTCTGCAGTAGATTTGAACTTATGATCTATGAGCAATTATTTAAATACCTTATCTGTTCAGCTATCTTACATCTACCTTAAAATACAGGGAATTTCCAAGCAGTTGTTGAGCCTGCCAGACATAACAGCCAAATCATCCCTTAATTATACTCTACAATCCTTAAATAAGAAAAGAGACATTGAATAATGTATGCTGAAGAAAAGCTTATGGAATTATTGTGTAAGAGGTGAATTAATCTACTAACATGTTTCCTTGACCCTTTAACTGCGAAATTAAATTTCATGGTTATTCTGGTAATGATGTTAAGTATCTACCAAATAATAGATTTGGTATTTTCCTCAATAAACTTCACATGTGTCAACAAAAAAAAAAAGTTTTAAACATGATATCCCTTTATAAAAGATAGATTGCTATTAGAAACTGCTTTCCAGATTTAATGGTAATGAAATTTTGAGTAGATATATCTGGTTTCACAATGAAAAGGTTAATGTTATTACCAATTAGATTCAGTATGACACTGTGACAACAAGGCTGTACTACTGAATTGCAAGTATAATTCATCCATTCAGCAGCTTTACAGATGCTACCCATTTCACTGTGTAAGTATGAATCAACCTGAAGCTATAGAAAATAACATGCTGTGTAGTCTAAGTCCAAAATACCATGCTGTGAAATCAAATGAAAAATCTTGCATTGTTGAAAAGCAAACTTCTTATTGATTTGGACAATCCAAAAAAGAACAAACACAAAAAACTACAATGTAGGTACATGGTACATGTAATGTATTAGCAGATGCTCAGGAAAGGAAAGAAAGATGATTTAACATTTTGAGCAGACCCTCTTCTTTGGAAACAGAAGAAAGTTTAATAGAAGGGAAGATGAAGGAAGAAAATCATCAACAATTCACATTTTGAAATGATCGGAAGGGAATGGGTGAAGGAAAAGTTATTTCTAAGACAGGAGGGTGTAGGAGAAGGAGGTATGTGTGGGTATGTGTGCGCGTGCAGGTCTGTGTATGTGTGCATAATAGCACGTGTGTGTGCATATGTGTTGTATGTGTGTGTGTTTGCGTGCATGCGTGTGTGTGTGCATGTGTGCATGCATGTGTGTGTGTGGTTTTGGCTGTTTATATGTGTATGTGTGAGTGAACATTATGTCGCTTAATGCTGTAGGAAGAATTTAGAAGTAGGAGTGTCTATTTTTAGTGTAGTGTGTCTCTTCACATGTGCATAGGAGAATGGTCAGCAGACGATCTGACGATAGCTTGGGTAAAGTTCAGAGAGCTCCTACCTCTATTGGCAACAAAAGGTCTCTCTCTCAGAGTAAAAGGTAGACTGTATGATCCCTGTGTGTATCATACAGCTATGTTACATGGCAGTGAAACATGAGTTGTGACTGGTGAGGACATGCATAGGCTTGTAAGAAATGAAGCTAGTATGCTTTGCTGGATGTGCAATGTCAGTGTGCATGTATGACAGAGTGTAAGTGTTTTGAGGAGAAAAGTTGGGCATAAGAGGCATCAGATGTGTTGTGCAAGAGAGATGACTGCACTGGTATGGTCATGTGATGTGTATGGACGAAGACAGCTCTGTGGATGGAACCTGTGGAAGAGGTAGACCCAGGAAGACATGGGACGAGGTGGTGAAGCATTATTTTTGAATGTTGGGCCTCATGGAGGCAATGACTAGTGACCACCAGCCATTAGGGTCTGACGAGATATGTGTAAAGCTAAGTACTTTTTAGACTTGAGACCATGGGTAACTCAATGAAGTGGCCATAGCTACCATTCTCTGGCGACAAAAGGACTCTCACTCAGAGTAAAAGGCAGACTGTATGACGCATGCGTACGAACAGCCATGCTACATGGCAGTGAAACATGGGCTGTAACTGCTGAGGACATACGTAAGCTCGCAAGGAATGAAGCCAGTATGCTCCGTTGGATGTGTAATGTCAATGTGAATACCCGTCAGAGTGTAAGTATCTTGAGAGAAAAGCTGAACATTAGAAGCATCAGTTGTGGTGTGCAAGAGAGACGATTGCGCTGGTATGGACATGTGGTGAGAATGGATGAGGATAGCTGCGTGAAAAAGTGCCACACCCTAACAGTTGAGGGAACCCGTGGAAGAGGTAGGCCCAGGAAGACCTGGGCTGAGGTGGTGAGGCAAGACCTTCGTACATTGGGCCTCACTGAGGCGATGACTACTGACCGAGACCTTTGGAAATGTGCTGTGCGTGAGAAGACCCGGCAAGCCAAGTAAGATCGTTGCCAGTGCCCCTGGACTGGCTCTTGTGCGGGTGGCACATGAGATGCACCATTTTGAGTGTGGCCGTTGCCAGTACCGCCTGACTGGCTCCCGTAGGATTTTCGAGTGAGATCGTTGCCAGTGCCCCTGGACTGGCTTGTGCGGGTGGCACATAAAAGACACCATTTCGAGCGTGGCCATTTTCGTGCGGGTGACACGTAAAAGCACCCACTACACTCTCTGAGTGGTTAGCGTTAGGAAGGGCATCCAGCTGTAGAAACTCTGCCAAATTAGATTGGAGCCTGGTGTTGCCATCCGGTTTCACCAGTCCCCAGTCAAATCGTCCAACCCATGCTAGCATGGAAAGCGGACGTTAAACGATGATGATGATGATGATGATATATATATATATATATATACACGCACACACATGCATATGCACACACACACGCACACACACAAAACTACATATACATGCACAAATGGATGGATGCATGTAGGTTTAAATGCACACGTTCATGAATATACACATATGCATAAATGTGGAATTATCAATGTGTTAACCTAAGGTATGCTCCCTAAGAGATCATGTGTGTGTGTGTGTGTATTTGTACACACACACACACACACACACACATACAACAGACTTTTTTTTTAGTTTCCAACTCCCAAATCCACCCTGAAGGTTTTGGTCAGTTTAGGTGGATGATACTTGCAGAAAGTGTCATATGATGGGGGCTAAACCTGAAAGTAAACTTCTTAACCACACAGCCATGCCTGCCAACTTGCTTTTAGTATGAAATAGTAGTTCCTGTATTGACTTTGACAACAGTTGTACTCATAATTACCTGAAACTCAAACAGTACATCAAATATTTTTATAAGCTCCATCTTGTTCTGTATACATCATACAGTGTGGTATTGAAAATTTATACTGTTTTAAATTGATAGTGCCAGAGTAAAGAATTATTCATTTTCATGAGGATGCTATGGAACAGATGGTAATATCAAGGATTCGGTGAATCATTCCACATCCTGTGAAGAATATCTTCCATGGTAGAATCTGGAAAAATTGGCAACAAAATTCTTTTTATTATTATTTTTGATTGTTGCTTTTTTATAAACAAGAAACTGAAAATGCTTTCATGGCATCAGAATAGCTTTTCAAATGTGTGTGTGTGTGTGTACACACACACATGTATTTATATATATATATGTAAATGTCTCTCTCTATATATACTTAAACACACACAGCCACTCACACAAAATTGGATGTACACTTATATCAATATTTATGTATACATATTCTCTTATATATGCATACATATATGTCTCTGTCTATGTTTAGTTAAAAGCACACAAATAGATGCCTACTTCCACCCACATACACACACACACATGTGTGTATATGTCTGTGTATGTATATATATGTGCGTATATATACATATATGTGTATGTATGTGTGTGTGTGTGTATATATATATAAAACAACAAATAATATGTACAAAGAAAATCATAACTTTATTATAGATCTCACCTTAAAAATCCAACAAAAGGAAATTTAACCATATTCTATAATATTGAGTGCTTAATTGATATCTGCCAGGATTTTTTTTTTTGCAAAAGTAGAAATCTAATCTACTACATCAAATACCCTAATTGTGAAGAACTGTACATTGGCCAGACAGGTAATGCACTATCGGAACGCTCACGTGTGCATCGACAACAGATTAAAAACCCAGAAGTCCGCCAAATACCACTGAGTAACCATCTGGCAACATGTGGTCGTGAAACTTTTATGATATTTCCATTCCATAAACTTTACAACCTGAATGAAATTGAGAGAAAACGCAAAGAAAAGGACTTTATTCAGAAATTCAAACCCACTCTTAACAAACAATGATTAAATTTATCTTACTTGGGGTTTAAAAATCTTATCCCTATAACTAAAACACAAAAAATCTCTCAAATGTCATCGTTTCTAAAAATAGCCAAACACCTACTGGGGTTCAAAAATCTTATCCTTATAACCAAAACACAAAAGATCTATCAAATGTCATCATTTCTAAAAATAGCCATACACCTACTGCTGCTGTCCAAAGGAATAGGTATAAAAGACAAAAGAACAGCCAGTCTGTTACAGTACATCTGTCAGATATATATATATATATATATATATACATTGACTGATACCTTTGGTGATGTGCTGTGCTTGAGAGGACCCATCAAGCCAAGTGTTATAATGCTGGTGGCATGTATAGAACATCTTTTGAGCATTGGGCCACATGGAGGCAAAGTGGCTGAGCTCCTTTCAAGTATTGGGCTTCACAGAAGCAATGACCAAGACCTTTGGCATTATGTCATGCTTGAGAAGACTCATCAAGCCAAGCAAAATCACAGTCATGGCAGATACTGGTATCACACAAATTGGCACCTGTGCTGGTGGCTTGTAAAAGCACTGAGTGTTTGGCATTAAGAAGGGCATCCAACCATAGAAAACCATGCCAAATCAGACTGGAGTCTGGTGCAGCCTTCCAGTTTGCCAGCCTGGTCAAACCATCTAAACCATGCCAGCATAGACAACAGATGTTAAATGATGATTATGATAATATATATATATATATATATATATATATATATATATATATATATATATATATATATATATATATATATATATATATATATATATATATATATATATACATGTTTTGGAGGAGACCCACCCACGTCAGCAAAACTGAGTTCTAGAAGTGCTGTGTCCCACCCACACTTAAAAAGAAAACTTCTCACACACTCTACCACAACAAACCAAACTACACATCTTTACATCTCTTCTCTTCTTCACATTTCCACTTTATGCACTATGCTTACCTCCCACTCCTCAATCCTGTCTTCTTGGCTCTGTGCCACTGTATCATTGCTCTCCACTAGCCCCTGACCTGTGTGTTCCACCTACATGCTCTGTCTCACTGTATCATTGCTGTGTGTTCCATCCACACATAACAACAAAACTTTTCACACTGCCTACCCCAACAAACTAATCTACATCTCTACATCTCTTCCTCATATTTCCCCGTCCTCACAGCCTTGTTCCTCTGTATCATTGCTATTCAGTAGCCCCTCCAACTCTATATATACCCAGGTTTTTGACACTCACCCCCACCTCCAAACTCTTTAATCATGCTTCCTTTGCAATATCCTGCCACTTATATTATGACATTCGACACTTGCCACCATCTATACCCCTCTCTTTCTTTACTCAACCATCCCATTTATATTCTGATCCCCATCCCTTGTGAGTATGCCTGGCACTTTGCCACCATCTCTATCCTGCTGTCTCCCACTCTCTCTCTCCTTTTCTTGCACTTCCTCAGGCTAGGTAACCATGTATTTCCTTTGCAGCATGTTTTTCCTGTTTCTGTCTTCATTACTAAACTCTCTCGCTCCCGCTTTCTCCCCACCCCCACCCTGGCTGGGTAACCTTGTACCTCCTCTGCAGCTAGACACCTCTTTCTGTCTCTCTGTCTCACTATAACCTTTCATCATCCAGCAGAAGATCACCTCCTCCAATGCCTCCTCCCCTCTCAAAAGAGATTTTTTTTGTCTTACAAGTACTTGGTGAACCTGTCAGTGCAGGTACCACTCAAAAGCACCCAGTCTGCACTGTAAAGTGGTTGGTGTTTGGAAGGGCATCCAGCTGTAAAAGCCTTGTCAAAACTGATCTCACCTGTGCTTGTGCCACATAAAAAGCACTGAGTCCACTCTGTTGAGTGGTTGGTGTTAGGAAGGGCATCCAGCTGTAAAAATCCTGCCAAAACAGTTACAGAAATTTGGTGCAGGCTTCTGCCTGGCTGGTTCTTGTGAAATCATCTCACCCATGCCAGCATGGAAGGCGGACATTAAACAATGATGATGATGATATCATTTTTATCATCTCACATTAAAATATTTAGATATACACATGCACGTGAATGTATGTACATTTGTGGTATGTGTCCGTGTGTTTGCATATGTTTTGAGTATCAAGTGAATAACAATTAACATGAAATTGCTGATAATAATTATAGGGGGGAGGAGGAGGAGGAGATAACTTAAAACAAGTGTTTTAAGCAGATGTTTAGCTTGTAAGCAGCTTATTTAGTTTGAAATTGGATAATTAAACACCGACATTATTATGCATTACAATCAAATAGGATTATAAAATAACCTATGTTAAATCATCATTGCACTAGAATTAAACAATAAATAAACACTTATAGGATAATGAGAGACAGATTAATAAATTAACAGATATGAATTTGGTGTGAGTTTGTGTGTGGAAAATGACAACATAAAAATATATAAACTTTTGATAAACTGAGTCTGCAGTCATTTACGATTCCTAGTAGTTGCTTGTTCAGTACAAATTCACTGCTAACACTGGTGAAGTCCATGGAACTGATTATAACTCAAACAGTAATATTTCTGTTCATGAAAAATAAAACTGTCAGCTCTTGTTGCTGGCATCGGCATTGGTATCAGCATCAATGTCATCAACGTAATCGTTGTCATCATCATCATCACCATTTTCATCACCATCACCGTCGTCATTGCCATTGTTGTTATTATGCATGCATAAAGGATAAATGGTAAAGACCCCCTTCGGTCATGAATGATCATGGGATTGCACCTAGAAAGTTCGTTTTTCAGCGACAGTTTGTTACTGGAAAAAACATAGCATTTTGTGTGTGGAATTAGTTTTCATCACTAGCTTGTGATTAGCAGACACTGATGATGGGTTATTACTCAGAAACCCACGTCTGTGTGTATCATGTAAGGTTAGAAATGGGAACAATGATTTCCCCTTGCAAACACTAATTGGACACAGACAGTGTGTCATAAGACAGCTGCGGGAGATGTTCTCCTGGGGCTTAAAATAACAGTAGCATCGTCCTCCATGGGAGTGCCACATTTAGTTGGCAATTATATTTTATATAATTATATATATATAGTAGCAGAGACATCCGGCGTTGCTCAGGATTAAAATGGTATAGTTTATATATAATATATTACAGTTATGTTGAGATAGAGTGAGTGAGTGAAGGTGTGTGTCGTGATGGTTAACGTCTTTTATGGTACACACACATACAGAAAATGTGACGTCATCGTATAAAATTTTTACGATAGTTGATTTATGGAAAAAATTATGCTAAATTTTTGAAATGCAAACATGTGAATGATAATTAAGTTTAATTTGTAGCCAAAATAGTACTGAATCTTTTGATACTCCATACGTCAAAATCTGTAACTCGGTTTTGGAAAGCATAAGGAATATATAATATCAATGAGGCAGACCTCTACATGGTAGCTAGACCTGGTAGAAATAGCAGCCAAATCTCCCTCAAAACACCCTACTGTCTTAATCCGACAATTCTACCTATTATGTAGTTTGAATGAGAAACTAACTAAAGATTAAGATTATTAACCTCAGAGAGAGAGGAAATAAGAGAGACAGCATAGTGACGGTTTTGGCTGACTGTCATCCTTTACTACCCTTGTTGCTAGCGAAATGGACACAAATGTTGCTAGCTGTCTGAGCAACTGATTTTTTTAATGGTGGAACAAACAGAACATAAAGATTACAGAAACAGCGATTCTCACTTTGAAACTAACAATTTTGAAAATCGTTTTAGATTATGGAATGCCCAGCTCTCTCACGTATCCATGTTTAAAATTTCAGTGCAATCGGATGAACAATACTCAAGTTATAAGTGCACAAACAAACAGACAGAATGGATTTTATATATTAAGATAAAGCAAATGAATAACAAGGACGTCAAGGTATTAGTGCATTATGGCTGTCTCAGGTGATTCCATTTAATTGAACAATGCAAGCATTACATCAATTTGAAATGCATCACCATCTTTGGATGCAAAATATAGGTTTTCAACATACAGGATACTCCATTATAATTTTTAGCAAATATTTCATCATAACTAGAGAATGAAAGAATTACACACTGCTACTATTGTAGCAGAATGAACTTAGAGAGAAAAATACAATTTTTATCTATCTCCTTATCAATACGGCTGTAATGCACTAATACCTGGACATATCAGACCCTGTGTGTGTCAACATGTATTTTTTTTTTCATTTGGATTAAAACAATATAACATTGGTACTGGTTATAATAATGTGTCAAAAGTGAAAGAATAAGATCTATATTGTAATGTGATATAATGTTGTTTAACTTTTATTCTTTCACTTTTAATTCTAATGTGATAAGCCTATTGTTTCACTTTTAACTCTAATGTAATAACACTAAGATCATTTTATTTATATTATACTTGAAATAAATGAATAATCTATATCCTAATGTGAACAACATTATGCATCAGCAACTTTCTCTCTTTACAGCCATGACAGTGGAATGGTGTGTCAGTGTATGCCACCAAAGAAAAGACATACTCTTTCCAGAAACAAGTATAAAGCAAGGAGGATTGTAGACTAATGATCAGCAAATGCATGCTGCAGCACATCAAATGGAGTCTCAAGAGAGAAGGGTGATGAGACTTTCCCAAGATCAACAAATGCATGCTGAGTGTTTATATATAAACCATGGTTTATATATAAAAAGTAAGGAAATGGAGATATAGAATTTAATATAAATTTATAATCTGCAAAATCAAACATAGTTCCTTAGTACTGTTTCAATTAAGCTAAAAGATTAAATAGCAATTATTAAAATCATTATACTAAACAAAATCTCTTCAGGGAGGCGGAAAAAAGATATACCATTAGGTTTCTTGTGTTGCATTTTAGAGTCACCACAGCAGACTGTTTGAAACGATATGATAACAAAAAGCAATCCTCTATACTCTACCAACATGCCAAAGACCAACATGTAGGCACACTAACCTAACTTGACATCTGCATTTTATCCAAGCACCCGAAGGACCCAACACTCAGACAAGTACAAGAGTGTGTCCTCATTAATGAAACATCCCCAATACTAAGTAGGAAATATACATAGAAGGTGTCATACCCCAATACCCACTGTTTATATGGTCACAGAAACTGATACATAGACACACACAAACATGCTCACACAAGGAGACAGAGGTACACAAACAAATGCACATACATATAGACAGACACACACACACACAAACATGAACACACAAGCACATGGATATGCAGAATACATACATACAAGCGTGCACTCATGTATACATATATATATATATATATATATATATATATATATATATATATATATTTATATATATATATGCATACACACACACATCCATGCATACATGCAGAGCATATACATACAAGTGTGCACACATGCATATATATATATATGCATACACACATACATACATACACACACACACATACATACATACATACATACATACATAATATGTGTATGCACATACACACTGACACACACACATGTGCACAAACAAGCAAAAAAAAGAACTCAGTTCCAATAACGGACAGAGTCAATGACTATTGAAAAGATTGCAAGACGCAATGAAAAGTTTAGTAAAAATAAATAAGTAAATGAGTGGAAATCGGACTGGTGAGAATGACTCACAAAAAGAGAATGACTCTCCCCAGACACAGTAAAATATGCTTCAACACACGAATTCACCCCAAGAATCTTGCAAACCAAATACAAAAATGAAATATTTATATATATATATATATATATATATATTAACTGAAATTATCAGTCAAAGGAGTATAAAACCTATGATGAAAGAGTGTCAGGTTTGTTGACAATCAAGTTAGCCATGTAGTCATAGATTTGGACCTAAATCCCAGATACAAATTGCCAGAAGTTTGTAATCTACACCACAGAGATCACAGAATTTCTGTTTTACAAAGAAAAACCACGAAAAGTGCTTCATATATTTTGTAGAAGTCTGACTATGTTTATGTGTGAGTAAATAACCACACACACACACACACACACACACACACACACACACACACACATTTACAGTTACACATATGTAAAATATATATTTACACATTCAAATATACACATGCAGACATACATAAAGACAGACAGACTTACTGGCTACAAGCATTTCATTCATTTCTGATGTTTTCCTATTTGTAATTTAATCTGAATCAAGGAGCTAACAATGTTTTCTCTATTTATCAGAGATAATTCTAAATTACAAAAATACTTTCCATTAAAAACAAATGAACAAACATGACTTGTTGATGTGATGTCCAAATAGTTCATCAAAGAATCTTTATTTGAGAAATTAAATGTGTAAAAAAAAATAGTAATAATCAGACAAAGTACTTTTTCATGTCCAAATTGAGCTCTACCGAAAATATTTCATGATAGGAACAATGAATAAATGGATTTTTGCAAAAATATAGACAGACTTAGTATATTCTATTATGCATGTGTGTGTGTGTGAGAGAGAAATAATGTATGCATTGTACATAAACCACCAATTAAAAATTACGTAAGAGCACTCTGGAAATCAAGAGTTGCAGTTATAATTTAATCACTATGCTTGTGTACTATTTATTTTGATAAGCTAAGAGGAGAACTTCAATGAGGTCATTCAACCAGCTAAAGATACTGGCTAAATTCCTACCATCATGGAAAAGAAAAGACATACTGGTTAATATAAGTCATGAAAAATAAACAGTAAGCTGGTCAGGGTTAGAAATTTTAAGTAGATGTGTGGACAAAAGTATATTAAGTTAAAAACCATTTTAAGTTAAAACCTTCTGGTTACCATCATTTCATTGATATTAATTAATTTTTAAAACGATCAACTATCTATATGGACTGAATAAAATAATTAAATTGGGAACACTGCAAAAAGTTTTTACATAAAATTATGGAGGACAGGTTTAATTTAAATATGAATACTTTAAAACAGGTTATGTTTTTTTTTTTTATCCAAATACCAGAGAAAGTCTTAGGTAGATTGACATCAAAAGGCTTAACATCACCATTATCATCATCATCATCATCATTTACCATCTGCTTTCCATGCTGGTATGGGTTGGATGGTTTGACAAGAGCTGGCAAGCAGAAGAGCTACACCAGGTTCCAGTCTGATTTGGCTTGGTTACTATAGCCAGATGCCCTACCTAACACCAGCCACTTTACAGTGTGTGCTGGGTACTTTCAATGTGGTACCAGCATGAGCACTTTTACATAGCACTGGCACTGGTGCTTTTTACATGGCACTGGGACAGGACTTTTGCAGGCAAATCATCTTCATGGCCTTAACATTTCTGCTCAATACACTAGCACTCTGTTGCACATGTATATTT